>NC_057419.1:83661747-83785917 GCF_019320065.1 Cervus canadensis
AGTTTCTGGCCTTACATTTAGATCTTAAATGCATTTTGAGTTTATTTTTGTGCATGGTGTTAGAAAGTGTTCTGGTTCATTCTTTTACAAGTGGTTGACCAGTTTTCCCAGCACCACTTGTTAAAGAGGTTGTCTTTTTTCCATTGTATTTCCTTGCCTCCTTTGTCAAAGATAAGGTGTCCATAGGTTCGTGGATTTATCTCTGGGCTTTCTATTCTGTTCCATTGATCTATATTTCTGTCTTTGTGCCAGTACCATACTGTCTTGATGACTGTGGCTTTGTAGTAGAGTCTGAAGTCAGGCAGGTTGATTCCTCCAGTTCCATTCTTCTTTCTTAAGATTGCTTTGGCTATTCGAGGTTTTTTGTATTTCCATACAAATTGTGAAATTATTTGTTCTAGTTCTGTGAAAAATACCGTTGGTAGCTTGATAGGGATTGCATTGAATCTATAGATTGCTTTGGGTAGTATAGTCATTTTGACAATATTGATTCTTCCAATCAATGAACACGGTATATTTTTCCATCTGTTTGTGTCCTCTTTGATTTCTTTCATCAGTGTTTTATAGTTTTCTATGTATCGGTCTTTTGTTTCTTTAGGTAGATATACTCCTAAGTATTTTATTCTTTTTGTTGCAATGGTGAATGATATTGTTTCCTTAATTTCTCTTTCTGTTTTCTCATTGTTAGTGTATAGGAATGCAAGGGATTTCTGTGTGTTAATTTTGTATCCTGTTATATCCTGCAACTTTACTATATTTGTTGATTAGCTCTAGTAATCCAATATTCTTGCCTGGGAAATCCTATAGACAGAGGAGCCTGGCAGACTATAATCCATGGGGTCACAAAAGTATGGACACTACTTATCAACTAAACAATAACAACAAAGCAGAATAAAACAAATAATAGAGATTAGATTAGAAATCAATGATTGAAATAAATCAATAAACGAAAATCAATGGGACCAAAAGCCATTCTTTCAAAAGATCAATAAAATTCATAAAACTCTAGCCACAATAACTAGGAAAAACAGAGAAGACATAAGTTACTAACATCAGAAATGCAAGAAGGTATTGATACCATGAATATTAAAAGGATAACAAAAATATTTTTAACAAGTCTATGCTCACAAATTTGATAACTTAGATGAAATAGACTAATTCCTTGACAGACGCAATCAGTCAAAACTATTTTAGGAAGAAATAGACAATTTGAATAAGCCTATATATATTTAAAATATTGAATAAATAATTAATAATCTTCCACAACAGAGAGCACCAGTCCCAGATGTGTTCACTGGTGACTTTTGCCAAATATTTAAAGAAGTTTATCCCAATTTCTACAGTTTCTTCCAGAAAATAGAAACAGAGGAAGCATGTCATAACATACAATAAGGCCAGAATCATCCTAATACTAAAATGAGGTATAGGCATTGCAACAAATGAAAACTATAAACCAATGTCTCTAACGATCATAAAAGCAAAATCCTCAACAAAATATTAGCAAATTAAATGCAACATTGTATGAATAGAATTATACAATTCCAAGTATGTAACACTGGTTCAACATTTGAAAATCAATTAATGAAACCCATCACATCAACTGACTAAAGAAAAATCACATTAACTATATCAATAGATACAGAAAAGTCACATGATGTTAAAAAAAAAAAAAAAACTCTCAACAAACAAAGAATACAGAGGAACTTCCTCAACTTAATAAAGGATATTCACAAAAACCAACAGTTAACATCATAGTTATTGATGAGGAACTGTTCTTTGCCATTAATACCAGGAACAAGACAAGAATGTCCCATAACACTGCTCTGCTATTCATTATCATACCCAAATCCCTAGTTAATGCAATAGGAAAAGAAAATATAACATATATAAAGTGGGAAGGAAAAAATTCAACTATGTTCGTAGATGACATTAAAGAACTGTAAAAAAAAGAAAAAAAAAAAAAACTTCTGGATCTAACTAGTGATTAAGCAAGATTGCAGGATACAAGATTAATGTACAAAAGTCAATTGCTTTCTTATATACAAAGAGTGAACAATTAGAATTCAAGATTAAAAATCATAGTAATTTTTACATTATCACCAAGTAAATGAAATACTTAGGTATAAATCTGACAAACTATATGCGAGATCTGGATGATGAAGTCTATAAAACTCTGATGAAAGTAACCAAAAACTACATAAATGGAGAGATATTTCATGTTCATGAATAGGAACATTCAATGTTATAAAATTTTGAAGGAGATGAACAAAGTTAGAATATTGATATTACCCCAACTTTAAACTTACATTAAATCTATAGCAATCAAGACAGGGTCAAATAGTATCAATTAGACAAATAGATCAATGGAACAGAATAGAGAGCTCAGACACAGACCCACACAGATATAGTCAACTGACCTTTGACAAAAGAGCACAGACAAGGATAGTCTTTTCAACAAGTGGTTCTAGACACAGAACTTACATCCTTCACAAAAATTAATCTATAATGGATCATAGACATGAACGAAAAATGCAAAACTATAAAACTCCTAGAGATAACATAGGTGAAAATCTAGATAGCCTTGAGTTTGGCAGTGACAAAGATGTGATTCTTTAAGAAAATAATAATTAACTTGAAATTCAATAAACTGGTTTTAAAAAGTGTTCTCTATGAGACACTGAAAAGAATGAGAAGACAAGCCATAGACTGGGAGAAAATATTTGTAAAATATGTCTCTGATAAAGAATTATTATCCCAAATATATAAAGAATTCTTAAAACTCAAGAAATTTAAAAAAAAAAAAAACAGTTAAAAATGGAAAAAGATTTTTAATTATTTTGGATAAATACCCAGAGTGGAATTGCTGGATCATATGGCAGTTCTGTTTTAATTTTTTTTTCTTCATTTATTTTTATTAGTTGGAGGCTGTACTTTACAATATTGTAGTGGTTTTTGTCATACATTGACATGAATCAGCCATGGACAAAGGAGGCAAGGATATACAATGGAAAAAAGACAACCTCTTTAACAAGTGGTGCTGGGAAAACTAGTCAACCACTTGTAAAAGAATGAAACTAGAACACTTTCTAACACCATACACAAAAATAAACTCAAAATGGATTAAAGATCTAAATGTAAGACCAGAAACTATAAAACTCCTAGAGGAGAACATAGGCAAAACACTCTCTGACATAAATCACAGCAGGATCCTCTGTTTTTAATTTTTTGAGGAACCACCATACATTTTATATTTTGCTTTCCCACCAACAGTGTGTAAGTGTTCCAATTTCTCCACATTCGTTCCAACAATTGTGCTTTGTTTTTTGATAATAGCCATCCTGACAAGTGTGAGGTGATATCTTCTGGTTTTGATCTACATTTCCTTAAAGATTAGCAGTGTTGAACATTTGTTCATGTACCTGTTAGCCGTTCGTTTTTTTTTTTTTGGAGAATTATCTATTCAAGTCTATTGTGCACTTTTTAATTGGGTCACTAGTTTTGTTTTTACCATGCAGTCATAGGATAGTAAAAATATATATTTTTACATATTTTGGAGACTAATCCCTTATCAGATATATGGTTAGGAAATATTTTCTCTCATCTGAAAGGGATAGCATTCCCATGTTCAATGTAGCACTATTCACAATTGTTCCTGTTGTTCAATAGCTAAGTCATGTTCAACTCTGTGACCCCATGAACTGTAGCATACCAGGCTTCCCTGTCCTTTATTGTCTCCTGGAGTTTGATAAAACTCATGTCCATTGTGTCGATTGGTAATGCCATTCAATCATCTCATCCTCTGTGACCCCTTCTCCTCCTGCCCTCAATCTTTCCCAAACTTCTCCATTTCTGTAAATGGAAAAATGTCCATTTACATCTCGGTGCCCCTGTTTGATTGGGCCCCTTGTTTCTTTGATATCAAGGTGCATAAGCTGTCTGCATGTTTTAGAGGTAAATTCCTCGTGGGTGTCTTTGTTTGCAAATTTAGTTCCATTCTGGGGGTTGCCTTTTTGTTATGTTTATGGTTTCCTCTGCTGTGCCAGGGCTATTAAGGAAAATTGGGTTCCATTTATTTATGTTTGTTTTATTTTTCATGATTGTAAGAGACGGGTCAAAAAAGAACTTGCTTCATTTTATGTCAAAGCTTGTTCTGCTGTTTTCCTCAAGAGTTCCATTGTATATCCTTTTATTTAGAATTTAATCTACCTGGAGTTTATTTTTGTGTATGCTGTTAGGGAGTATTCTAATTGCATTCTCATTATCATTTCTTAAAAAAAAAAAAAAAAAAAAAAACACCCGCACATCTCTCTCCATAGCGTCTGTTACTGATTGACCTTTACACTGACAGCCTAGAAGGGTTCCTTTTTTTCCACTCTTTCTCCAGCATTTATTGTTTGTTCACTTTTGGACAATGGTGGTTGTGAACTGTGTGAGGAAATTATTGTTGTTCAGTCACTCAGTTGTGTCTGACTCTTTGCGACCCCGTGGATTGCAGCACTCCCATCTTCCCTATCCTTCATAATCTCCCAGAGTTTGCTCAAACTTACGTCCATTGAATCAGTGATGCCATCCAACCACCTCATCCTCTGTCAAATCCCTTCTCTCCCTGCCTTCAATCTTTCCCAGCATCAGGGTCTTTTCCAGTGAGTCGACTTTTTGCATCAGGTGGCCAAAGTATTGCAACTTCAGCTTCATCATTCATCAGTCCTTCCAATGAATATGCAGGGTTGATTTCCTTTAAGATTGGCTGGTTTGCATCAAGACAGTATGGTACTGGCACAAAGACAGAAATATAGATCAATGGAACAGAATAGAAAGCCCAGAGATAAATCCACGAACCTATGGACAACTTATCTTTGACAAAGGAGGCAAGGATATATAATGGAAAAAAGACAACCTCTTTAACAAGTGGTGCTGGGAAAACTGGTCAACCACTTGTAAAAGAATGAAACTAGAACACTTTCTAACACCATACACAAAAACAAACTCAAAATGGATAAAAGATCTAAATGTAAGACCAGAAACTATAAAACTCCTAGAGGAGAACATAGGCAAAACACTCTCCGACATAAATCACAGCAAGAGCCTCTATGACCCACCTCCCAGAATATTGGAAATAAAAGCAAAACTAAACAAATGGGACCTAATGAAACTTAAAAGCTTTTGCACTACAAAGGAAACTATAAGTAAGGTGAAAAGACAGCCCTCAGATTGGGAGAAAATAATAGCAAATGAAGCAACAGACAAAGGATTAATCTCAAAAATATACAAGCAGCTCCTGCAGCTCAATTCCAGAAAAATAAATGACCCAATCAAAAAATGGGCCAAAGAACTAAACAGAAATTTCTCCAAAGAAGACATACAGATGGCTAACAAACATGAAAAGATGTTCAACATCACTCATTATCAGAGAAATGCAAATCAAAACCACAACGTGGTACCATTACACGCCAGTCAGGATGGCTGCTATCCAAAAGTCTACAAGCAATAAATGCTGGAGAGGGTGTGGAGAAAAGGGAACCCTCTTACACTGTTGGTGGGAATGCAAACTAGTACAGCCGCTATGGAAAACAGTGTGGAGATTTCTTAAAAAAACTGGAAATAGAACTGCCATATGACCCAGCAATCCCACTTCTGGGCATACACACTGAGGAAACCAGATCTGAAAGAGACATGTGCACCCCAATGTTCATCGCAGCACTGTTTATAATAGCCAGGACATGGAAGCAACCTAGATGCCCATCAGCAGATGAATGGATAAGGAAGCTGTGGTACATATACACCATGGAATATTACTCAGCCGTTAAAAAGAATTCATTTGAACCAGTTCTAATGAGATGGATGAAACTTGAGCCCATTATACAGAGTGAAGTAAGCCAGAAAGATAAAGAACATTACAGCATACTAACACATATATATGGAATTTAGAAAGATGGTAACGATAACCCTATATGCAAAACAGAAAAAAGAGACACAGAAATACAGAACAGACTTTTGAACTCTGTGGGAGAATGTGAGGGTGGGATGTTTCAAAAGAACAGCATGCTATATTATCTATGGTGAAACAAGATCACCAGCCCAAGGTGTGGATGCATAGACAAGTGCTCCGGCTGGTTGCACTAGGAAAGACCCAGAGGAAATCGGGGGTGAGAGGAGGTGGGCGGGGGATCAGGATGCGGAATACGTGTAAAATCTGGTATGCTGATTCATATCAAGTATGACAAAATCCCTAAATGTTGTGAAGTAATTAGCTTTCAACTAATTAAAAAAATAAATAAATAAAAAAATGAAAGTAGAAAAACTGTAATTTAAAAAAAAAACTGGAAAAAAAAAAATAAAGCCCCAACCTTGTTGGTTATCTATAAAAAAAAAAAAAAAAAAGATTGACTGGTTTGATCTCTTTGCTGTCCAAGGGACTTACATTATTCACAATAACCAATATGTATAAAAACCTAGTCCATCAACAGATAAGTAGATTTAAAAAAATGTTGTAGATACACAGAATGGCATACTATACAGCCTTTAAGAAAAAGAAGGAAATTTGCAATATGTGGCAACATGAATGAATCTTGAGGACGTTATGCTAAGTGAAATAAGCCAGTCATGGAAAGATAAATACTTCATTATTCCATTTATATGAGGTAGCTAAAAATAACCCAATTCATAGAATTCACGAATAGAATAATGGTTTCCACAGGTCAGAAAGAGAGAGAAATGGAGAGTTACTTATCAACAAGCATAAAATATCAGTTTAGCAAGAATATGCTCTAGAGATCTGCTGTATAACATTGTGGTCAATTATAAAATATTGTAAGCTTAGAAGTGTGTTAAGAGAGTAGATCTCACACTAAGTGTACTTTCACAATAAAAGTTTTTTAAGAAAAAAAAATGGGCAAAAACTGAACAGACGCTTCACCAAAGATGATATACAGATAACAAATAAGCATAAAAATGTGCTCAACATAAAATATCATTTGAGAATTGCAATTTAAAATAATATTGGGATACCACTCTATACCAATTAGAATGGTGAAAATTCAAATGATGACAAGGATGTGGAGCAACAGGAACTATCATTCACTTTTGATGGGAATGAAAAATGGTAAAGTAGCTTTGGAAGACAGTTTGGCAGTTTCTTACAAAATGAAACATATATTATTAGCACAGGATCCAGCAACTGTGCTCCTTGACATATATCCAAACAAAATGAAAATTTACATCCACACAAACACTTGGACGCAGATGTTTATATTACCTTTATTCATTATTTGCAAAACTTGGAACAACCAAGATGTCCATCAGTATTTTGGTAAATAAACTGTGGTACATCTGGACAATGGAATATTATTGTCAGCACTACAGAAAGAAATGAGCTTTCAAGACATGGAAAGATGTGGAAGAACCTTAAGTGTATACATATATTACTAAGTTAAAGAAGACTGTCCAAAAAGGCTACATTCTACATGATTTAGTTTATATGACATTCTGATAAAAGCAAAAATATGGAGACAGTAGTAAAACCAGTGATTTTCAGGGTTTAGGGAAGGCAACAGGATATACAGGCAAAGCACAGAGGACTTTTAAGACAATGAAACTATTTTGAAGGAAATTGTAATGGTAGATAAGTAGCATTACATATTTGCCAAACCCATAGCATGTACACCACCAAGAGTGAACCTTAATGTAAACTATGAACTTTCTAAAGGAAGAAATAATTAATAATACATTCAAGGTATCTGGGATCCCATATAGGCTTATCTTACATGCTAAATCTAGTGATTAGTAGTAGCTGCCTATAATACGTTGCTTACAAATATGATGAAACCAGGTCCAGGCTCAGTTGCACAATGCATTCGTTTTGCCTCTCTTGGCTGTAAGAGAGCACACACCCTTAATATGTATTGACCCTGTATAAGTCTTTTCAATTCAATTCAGTCTAGGTCATTTCAATTCAGTTCAAATGAACAAGAAGAGAAAGGTGATTTTTTCAGTATAAAATTTAGAAGTTATTCCCCAGAATCATATTTCATCCAGAAAAGAAGTCCAAGTCTAAGAATGAACATGGTCAAATGATAAAAGAGATTGGAAGATAGTTAAAAGAGAAGAAGGAAAGTATTTAAATGGGCCAAAAATGGAATAGGCAATCTTGAAAGACTAATTAAGCTAGGTCTTGAAGAAGTGTTTTTAAAGGCAGAGAGAAGAAGGGAATACGAAATGTAAAGAAATGGAAAATGAATAAGTGCTAGATGCTATTTTCTTTTCAGACCTTTGTGAGGCTGCCCAAGTAGAAGCAATTAAGTTCAAAAGTGATTATTCTCTAGGCTTCTTCTTTTGTTTTGTTTTGCTTTTTGTTTTTTACACCTCCACTTATCTTTCCACATGTAATAACTTTACAATACTTACAATTAGACTAGATGTAATAATTCAGTAATGCAAAGACACATACTTAGTACCTTTATCTTTATGCCCTAAATCAGGAATCACCAGTCTAGCATGATTAATGAAATGAGAGAAAAGGAGAAAGGGGGAGGGGAAGAGGGGGGGAGAGTCATACAAAATTTATAGAAAAAAAAAATTCAAAAACACCATCTATGAAAATGAATAAGGAGACATCATAAAGTAACTTTAAGATTTTCATTCCTATTTCCTTGTGGCAATTATTCATATAATTATTGTTTTCTTCTATCTTCTCTGCAACCTTTCTAAGAACTCAGTTGTGGAAAAATCTAATAGAGGTGGCATACTTAATGCTTGACCTATACTTTCCATGGCTAGTAAACTATACTAAGAACAAAAATTAATTCTAAACATATACTGTTTTCAGTATAGCTACATCCTTTCTCACTCAACTGCTATTCTGGGAAGGTGAAATGACTTCTTATCTGGGACCTACAGACCTCATTCAGTGTAATAATTTCTCATTATATCTATCAACATAAATTTCACTTAAATATTTGATGTTTGTTAAATAGATGCTCATTTGAAAAAGTTTATGAAGGTCCCTTTTATTTTAAAATAGTCGGTGCTAGTCTGTGTCCCACTATTAACTACTATCACAACACTCAATTGAGCATTTCCCATATGGATCTTGTCACGAATTGTTTCTTTTTTATTTGTCTATGATATTCCCCCTCTAGAACGTTAGAACTCTAATGTATAGCTGCTGCTGCTGCTGCTAAGTCGCTTCAGTCGTGTCCGACTCTGTGCGCCCCATAGACTGCAGCCCACCAGGCTCCGCGGTCCCTGGGATTCTCCAGGCAAGAACACTGGAGTGGGTTGCCATTTCCTTCGATGCATGAAAGTGAAAAGTGAAAGTGAAGTCGCTCAGTCGTGTCCGACTCTGTGCGACCCCATGGACTGCAGCCTACCAGGCTCCTCCATCCATGGGATTTTCCAGGCAAGAGTACTGGAGTGGGGTGCCATTGCCTTCTCCGCTAATGTATAGCAGGGACCATCATTCTATTACTAGTGCCAAAGTGTTTGGCACATAGGCGACCCTCAAAAATTACATTTTATTTAAGAACATGGATACGCCACAAATAAACCTTAAAATGTATCTGGATACCATCATATATCAAATGTCTTGAAAATTGGATAACTTCTTGAAACAGTTATGTGAAGAAAAATAAATGTCTTGGTGTGTGGGTAAAGGGGAGAGTTGAAGCAAACACAAAATGCCTAGCAGTCAAATTGAAACAGCGAGCTCATTTAAGTTGATGAATAATGTATCCAAACATTCTAAAGGTCATTTCAATATTACTGGAGCCACAAATAAGTAAAGAAAATAACCAAGAGAAATGTCCTCTCATTATTAATGATGATTTTTCAGTCAAATTAGTAAATCAGTTTTAAGAATGTTTCAGCAGCCAAAGTCTAGTATTAAGACTTAAATATATTATGAAAAGAAACAACAGATAATAATTGGGGTCACAAGCAGGATTCTTTAGTTAACAGTAACAATCCCAGGACCCCTTATATCCTTTGAAATTTTGTGGTAGGTTTATACCTTTTATCCAAATTTAAATATTCAAAAGAGGACTGCATTTCTAAAGGAAATGTGCTAGAGCTTGGGTGCTGCTCTAAGTCAGTGAATAATTATTTTGATTACACTGAAAATCAAAAAGTGAGCATTACTGGTGACTCTTTATTGAGGAAAATCAAAGTAATTAGAATGTGTATCTTCTCTCCAGATCAGAAGAATTAGTTTACTTTAATCCTTGGGAGTTTCTGCAAGTTTTTACACCATCAGATACTAGTCTTGTCATTTAGGCTCTCTGATATTGCACAGGAATTAAATTTAAAGGACAGTAAAAAATTAAATGTGTACTTTTAATAAAAAAGATGGAAATAGTCATAACATTTTAATGAATGCATTAATATTTTTGTTACGCCATTTCACTCCAAAGAATTACATAGAAAGAAATTCTATAATGAAAGAAGTTTATCTTTAAGAGTGTATTTGAAATTTGAAATTGTGGCAAAGAAGTACTAAGGAATTAAAAACCAAATGGAAAATAAAGGTACTTCACCTTGTAAATCTAATCTCCACTTAATATAACTCTGCTATATGTATCAAAGCATGAAGATAATGATTGATTTCAGAACAAAATGGGCATATGGTTTCTGTTACTTATTATGATGATAAATATGGATGAACAAACAGGATACAACAGAAGTCCCAATAGCTTTCACAGGAATAATCTGAGTACTTAGTGTGTCTGTATCCACAAGACAGGGATTTGGACAGGAAATGTTTTAAAAGATAGATGTGCTATGATCTTCCCATTGATAAACATTAAACAATAATATATTGTTTTACATTTGAACTATTATGCCAGGAAAGGCAAGCAGAGAAATTTGCTCAATCATCTGCTTATATAAATGTTCAGTTTACCTTAGCTGTGAAGAGCTATGCTCCATGTTTCACATTTCTGAACAGACTGTCCTGAAGGAAAGGAAAAAAATGCAAGATATGATGGTCAGTATCTGGAATATGTTTTATCTTGTTTTGATATTTTAAACCAGTCTTTAATTTTCTTCCCATCATGTATCCCCTTCTGAATCCTTATTATGCAAAACTTAACCCAGCTCCTGCAATTTGTGTACTCCCACACCCACACATACACACAGCCGAGACAATATATATCCAAGTCTTATCAGCAAATGGACTGAGCATCAATTTATACCTTTATTCTGGTTTGAAAACATGAGCTAGGTTTATGAAAAGTCTCTCTTGGAGACAATTTTATAAAAGTGAATTAGAGAGATTTTACAGTTGAGAATAGTTTGAATAGCATTAGTACTACATGTATTTTCTTAAAGATTATATAATAGTACTTGACTATAAAATCACCTGTGCCTGTTTTTTTTTAATAGCATATGCATAATCATTCTATAATCTGTTCTATGGCAATTGTTCTACCATTTTTCCTTTGATTCAAATTTGGTAATTCCTATTTCATTAGAGGGCTTCCCGGCAGGTTCAGCGGTAAACAATCCGTCTGCCAATGCAGGAGCTGCAGGAGAAGCAGGTTTCATCCCTGGATTGGGAAGATCACCTGGAGGAGGAAATGACAACCCACTTCAGTATTCTTGATGGGAAAATCCCATGGACAGAGGAGCCTGGTGCACATGGGGTTACAAAGAGTCGGACATGACTGAGCTACTGAGTACATTTTGCTAGGAATTAGCCATTTCTTCTAAAGTTCTATGTTTTTGGTAAAATAAGTAAATTGCATCAACATTTTTACATAAGTCTGACAGTACATATTTAATAATACACATACCATTTAATTGTATGATCCCCAATTCTGAGAATCTAGTTAATAGAAATGAGTGCTAATATATGAAAATAGGTGAATAAGGGTGTTTATTATCGCATTGTGCTGAAACAATAAGATAACTAAAAGCAGCATGCCCAAGATCCAAAAATAGCTTAACATATTTTATGTCATCCAAAAGTATGGATTAATAGGTACAGTGTTTCAGTCTGGCATGATGAAGTGTTCTGGAGGTTGATAGCGATGTAGTTTGTACGGCAATGTGAATGTAAGGCCACTGAATTATTCACTTAAAAATCATTAGAATGACAAATTTGATGTGTATTTTCCCACAATTAACAAGGAAAATAAAAATAAAGCTTAAAGTTTACATTTTAAAAGTTATTTTATTGATTTTCTAGGTCAAGTGAAATAATTGTATCTCAGGATTTTTAATCAAAGGATGTGGGGTTTGTGTATGGACTATAACATGGCAGGCTCCTCTGTCCTCCACTATCTCCTGGTGTTTACTCAAATTTATGTCTATTGAGTCAGTGATGCTATCTAGCCATCTCATCCTCTACCACTTCCTTCTCCCTTTGCCTTCAGTCTTTCCCAGTGTCAGGGTCTTTTCCAATGAGTCATTTCTTCCCATCAGGTGGCCAAAGTACTGGAACTCCAGCTTTAGCAATAGTCCTTCCAATGAATATTCAGGGTTGATTTCCTTTAGGATGAACTGGTTTGTTCTCCTTTAAGTCCAAGGGACTCTCAGTATTCTTCTCCAGAACACAATTCAAAAGCATCAATACTTCAGTGAACAGCCTTCTGGTCCAACTTTTTCATCCATACATGACTACTGGAAAAACCATAGCTTTGACTGCACACACCTTTGTCAGCAAAGTGATGTCTCTACTTTCTAATACACTATCTAGATTTGTCATAGCTTTCCTTAAAAGGAGCAAGTGTCTTTTAATTTTATGGCTGCAGTCACCATCTGCAGTGATTTTGGAGCTCTAGAAAATAAAACCTGTCACTGCTTCCACATTTCCCCCCTTCTATCTGCCATGAAGTGATGGGACCAGATGCCATGATCTTAGTTTTCTGAATGTTGAGTTTCAAGCCAACTTTCTCACTCTCCTCTTTCACTTTCATCAAGAGGCTCTTTAGTTCCTCTTCACTTTCTGCCATTAGAGTGGTATCATCTGCATATCCCAAGTTGTTATTTCACTCAGCAATTTTGATTCCAGTTTGTGATTCATCCAGTCCATCACTTCGCATGATGTACTCTGCATGTGTGCATGCTAAGTCATTTCAGTCATGTCCAACTCTGTGCGACCCTGTGGACTGTCCTCTGTCCCTCAGGCTCCTCTGTCCATGGGATTCTCTAGGCAAGAATACTGGAGTGGGTTGCCATGTCCTCCTCCAGGCAATCTTCCTGACCCAGGGATCAAACCTACATTTTTTATGTCTCCCTCATTGGCAGGCAGGTTCTTAACCACTAGGACTACCCAGAAAGCCCCATACTCTGCACAGAATTTAAATAAGCAAAGTGACAAAATATAGCCTGGTCATACTTTCCCAATTTTGAATCAGTCACTTGTTCCATTTCTGGTTCTAACTGTTGCTTCTTGACACACATACAGGTTTCTCAGGAGACAGGTCAGGTGGTCTGATATTCCCATCTTTTTAAGAATTTTCCACAGTTTGTTGTGATCCACACAGTCAAAAGCTTTAGTGTAGTCAATGAAGCAGGAGTATAATAGATGTTTTTCTCAAACTCCCTTCCTTTCTGCATGATCCAACAAAGTTGTCAATTTGATCTCTGGTTCCTTTGCCTCTTCAAAACCCAGTTTGTACATCTGAAAGTTTAACAGTTTTTTATTTCTCTCATTAAATAAATCCCTGTTGAATTTTTAAAAAATCATGCATCCAACTGTGAATAAATCTGAGTATTAAAAGCATACAAACCCAGAGGAGTCGGGTGAAGAGGGAGGTGGGAGGGGGGATCGGGATGGGGAATAAGTGTAAATCTATGGCTGATTCATATCAATGTATGACAAAACCCACTGAAATGTTGTGAAGTAATTAGCCTCCAACTAATAAAAAAATTAAAAAAAATTAAAAAAAATAAAAATAAAAGCATACAAAAATGTTTATTTAAGAACATTAAATAAATATATGTTCAATATGTTTAAAAAAATTAAAATCCTGTCTCCTGAGAAACCTGTATGCTTGTTAAGAAGCAACAGTTAGAACTGGTCACAGAACAAGTGACTGGTTCAAAATTAGGAAAGGAGTATGACAAGGCTATATTTTATCACTGTGCTTATTTAACAACTTAACAACTTAAACAACTTAACATATATTTAGGTTTAGTTAGGTGTCTCCTTATGGTGCTCTTTTAATTGGATCCTATTTGTTTAAAATGAACCCATGGAATACTACAATGTAAATTTATGCAATTACTAGGCATTCAAAACCCAGTCTATTTAAAGTTTTATATAAAATTATTTCATTTAAAAGCATATTAATTTCCACTAAACTACCTAGAGCCATAAATGTATGAACTATAGCTACAGCATTTGAATAAATATCTAAACTATAGCATTATAATTTAAAATACTGAAATTTTGGTTAAATATTGAGGAATGTGATATTCTGATTTATTGACAATTTAGCATAAGTCCTGTCTCATTGTAAATTCTGTTGAAACTTTTCCAGTTTTATTTACTTTCTCACTTTAGTAAGTACATTCTAATAAACACAGTTTAATTTTTCTATGATAATAAGTATTATCAAAGGACCTTCAGGGTTATCATCCAGAGCATGAATACTCATGTATCAGGATAAAATACTTGGAAATAGAGTAAAAGAACTACTACCAGCTCCAAAATTTATTGTAGAAATGCCTGCTGATACTACATTCTTAATGCCTTTTTTTTTTCAATTTTCCTTTCTTTGTCTAAAAAATATGAGACAAGTTCTATTTAATAAAGGTTTTACTTTATAATATTTTGTTCAGTCATCCCAGACTTCACTCAAGACAGCAGGAAGTTTATTTTCATTGTGAAGTCCCAGCAACTTGCACAAGTCAGACTTTTAATGGGAAACACAGGATCAAGTGCCTGCTAAGACAAGGCTGAGAAATGTAAATTTCCAACTCTCTTTTTCCACTCATGCTGACATATTACTACCAACTGTACATAACAATGTGGTGGGATGCACTTAGAATGTCAGTTGTCCAGGAGTCCTTCTTCATGCAAAATATTTCTCAGATTTAGAAAGACTCAGATATGCTCAATCAACTGCCTTAGGAATCTGGGCAGGGATTTTTAATGGATTTAACATATGAATCAGGTTTATGTAGACTATAAACTTGCCTTTCATATATAACAAAAATGTCAGAGAAATGTCCTACATCCGATTTTTATTCCAGAGACAGTTTTCAATGTAAATATTAAGATGAGTAAATAAATTATAGATGAAAATGATTCTCTTTTCCCCATAAACCTCTGCTTTGCAGAGGGAACTCTATTAAAATTCATTTATTTCACAACAGTTCTAAATTTCTGATTTTTGATCTGATAAAATGCTCAATATATATATATATATATATATATATTTTATTTTGTGCTAAGTCGCTTGCTTCAGTCATGTCCGACTCTTTGCAACCCTATGCACTGGAGCCCACCAGGTTCCTTTGTCCATGGGATTCTCCAGGTAAGAATACTGGAGTGGGTTAGCCATTTCCTTCCCAACCCAGGGATCAAACCGACCATCTCTTATATCTCCTGCACTGGCAAGCAGGTTCTTTACCACTAGCACCACCTGGGCAGCCCTAGGTGTTTATATTGTAATGACCCCCAAATGGCTGTTAAGTATAGAGAAGAGGTGATTTTGAAACTAATTATTTTCAACAACCCCATTTCATCTATAATATTAGAGAAAATATATACAAATGAATTGGAATAGGGACAGCATTTAGATCATTATATAAATAAAATATTGATTTTATTTTAGCGATTATACTATGGGAATTATTCTCTTGGCTTTATGTTGTTATTTTAATACAGCATTTTTGGTAAAGTAATAGTTTTAAATCAGAAAAATAAAAATAAATTCTAGCCCATTGTTAATTAAGATTATGAGGAAAGATGTTTATAAAGTTTATGTTCTAAGGACAATAAAGTAAGCACGTGTTCACAAGTGTTTCTACATGTGGGTCAATGTGGTACTATTTAAGACCAGCTTTTATATTAGTCTATCTCTGTAATTTTTTTTAATTTGTATTTACTTTTTCTCACAGTCTCCATGTCTTAGCTAAGCAAAAATCCTAGAAAATATAAGCAAAAGAGCTCGGTAAAGAAAATTACAAAATATTTGAGTATAAGGGTAAACTGTCATCTTCAGTCAACTATACTGTCTAATAGAAACTGTAAAAAATGAAACAACAGATGAATTTAGCCTCTTATTCTAGGAATGTCTTCTTAATACAACACCTTTTGGGGTGAAGATCCCCTGGAGGAGGAAATGGCAACCAACCCCAATATTCTTGCCTGGAAAATCCTATGGACAGAGGATCCTGGAGGGCTACAGTTCATGGGGTCGCAAAGAGTCAGCCACGACTTCACTGAGCACATACACACACCTTCTCTTGCATATTTTTTCCCCAGGATCCTTTCCAGTCTAACTGTACTGACATGTTTTGTTTGGGTTTTCTTTTTGAGGGTAAGTCTTGAAGAACGGGCTGGTTGAGTTGTGCATTACAGACATTGGCGATTTTCTTAAGATTAGGTAACAATCCTCTCCCAAACAGTTTCCCACAAACTCTAAAGAGAGATCTTGGGAAAGTTCTGAGTTGAGTCTAATCTTATAGCATTGTTCCCTGCAATGTTTTAAAGTTGACAATTCAAGTTGAAATTACTAATTATGTAAAGTGCTTATATATTTACGTGTTTATTTCACCTGTGAACATTAATTATTACAGCTTTTATCTCTTTAAGATTTTGTAATTCGTGATTATGGAGGCGGCACATCCTCAAAGTTTTCTGGCACTGAAAGTCTGCTCAGTCGTGTCAGACTCTTTGCTACCCCATGGATAGTCCATGAAATTCTCCAGGCCAGAATACTGGAGTGAGTAGCCTTTCCTTTCTCCAGGGGATCTTCCCAACCCAGGGATCGAACCCAAGTCTCCCTCATTGCAGGCGGATTCTTTACCAGCTGAGCCACTCACTAAGTACCATTAAAAGTCATTTTATGGCTCTCTAATCATTAAAACCTTAACATTACTGGAGCAGCAAAAAGGACTCTGCCTATTACCTCGGGATAATGCTACCATTATGCTGAAGTTTAGTGGAGTAAGAATAAAAGCCAACCACAAAATGGGCATGTGTTTTATTTGACCCTGTGATCATTCAGCACTGGACTGGAAGTCCAGAACAGCTGTCAATTGACTTTCCAAAGCACTCAGGAAAGTATGCAACCTATATCTTATTTCCTAAGCAGAAATGATTTAGGGAACTCGTTTGAAAAAAAAAAAAAAAAAAACAACTTGACAGTTCTCTCCACCTAGATCATCACCTCCTTTGACTTGATTGTGGGGTCAGCAGCCTAAAGGTAATATTTTAAATTAATAAATAAATTTTTAAAACTAAGAAAAAAATCTAGAAACCTTTTCAATCTCTCTCTCTCTTTTTTTTTTTTTTTAACATCTTGGCAGAGAGCAAGCGGGAAGAAGCGGGAAGTTCCTTAGCACGGTTCCGGGTTTCCTTGCGCCCCGCCCGCCCGCTCGCCCCACCACAGCTACAGGCTTTTTAGTCCCTGGGTCGGTCTGTCCTGCGGGGAACAATCCCTGTCCATCCGTCTGCGCTCTGCCCGCCCGCCGGGCATCTGCCCTTCTCTCCTGACTCCGCCCCGCATCTGTCCGGAACCGCCTCGCGTCTGAGCTGACCCAGTGCGCGTCCGCCAGTCCCTCCGGACCCGCCGCGAGTCTCAGGCTGCCGAAATCACCGCGCGTCACTCGGTCCGTACCCAGTGGGCATCTTGGGTATCTGGGCGGTCTCCGGTCCCCCGCGCGTGTGTCTGTCTGTCTGTCTCTCTGTGCGATTCGCTGCTTGCAGCCTGCCTGCCTGGCCGAAGCGCACCAAGTGTCCAGTTTGCCCTTTCGCTGACGCTGAGTGTCTGTAGCGCGGCCTTAGTGAGCCGCCAGCCCGCCTGAGACCGGCCAGGCAGCCGGCGGAGGAATACACGTTCGGCCCCTGCCCTTGTTGTTATCATTTTAAACCCACGGGAGCTTGAGGCCTATTTTTATGCAGAAAATTGGTCGTGAGGCCTCTGTCGGCAAGGCTAGATGTGGGGAGCCAGCCAGCTGCTTGGTGATTTCTTACTATTTAGCGGGAAAAGAGACATTTCTCTCCTACTACTAGCTTTTGAAACTGATTTTAGATCTGAATGGGTGGAAATTCTAAGCCCCCTTAGGGAGAATGAATTCGTTATTGGGGTGCTTTTTTGTCTGATGCGTTTGTTCTGAGCCTGCTGACCAGCTGTTTCTGAACTTCATTTTCTCAGCCTCAACAGTGATTCTGAGTCTGCTTTTAGCTTTCTTCGCCTTGGCTTTTTTCTGTTTGTGAACAGCTGTTTGGCCCATAGCTTAGAGAAAGCAGCCTTTTTGTCTCTCCCAAGAGAGCCTTCTCCCTGTGCTCAGAGAGATGGGGAGTGGGGAGCCTAATCCTGCTGGCAAGAAAAAGAAGTACCTCAAGGCTGCCCTGTATGTGGGTGACTTGGACCCAGATGTTACCGAGGACATGTTATATAAAAAGTTCAGGCCTGCTGGACCTCTGCGCTTCACCAGAATCTGCCGTGACCCGGTGACCCGCAGCCCCCTGGGCTATGGCTACGTTAACTTCCGCTTTCCTGCGGATGCTGAGTGGGCACTGAACACCATGAATTTTGATTTGATTAACGGCAAACCATTCCGTCTAATGTGGTCTCAGCCAGATGACCGCTTAAGGAAGTCTGGAATTGGAAATGTATTCATCAAAAACCTGGACAAATCCATTGACAACAGGGCCCTTTTTTATCTGTTTTCAGCTTTTGGGAGCATTCTCTCCTGCAAAGTCGTATGCGATGACAACGGCTCTAAGGGTTATGCCTATGTACACTTTGACAGCCTGGCCGCTGCCAATAGGGCCATCTGGCACATGAACGGAGTGCGGCTCAACAACCGCCAGGTGTACGTGGGCAGATTCAAATTTCCGGAAGAGAGGGCTGCTGAAGTTAGAACTAGGGATAGAGCGACTTTCACTAATGTTTTCGTTAAAAACTTTGGAGATGATATGAATGACGACAAACTGAAGGAACTTTTCAGTGAGTATGGGCCAACTGAGAGTGTTAAGGTAATAAGAGATGCCAGTGGGAAATCGAAAGGCTTTGGATTTGTAAGATATGAGACACATGAGGCTGCCCAAAAGGCTGTGTTAGACCTGCATGGAAAGTCCATCGATGGGAAAGTGCTTTATGTAGGGCGAGCACAGAAGAAAATTGAACGTCTGGCTGAGTTAAGGAGAAGATTTGAGCGGCTGAGATTAAAAGAAAAAAGTCGGCCTCCAGGGGTGCCTATCTATATTAAGAACCTGGACGAGACCATTGATGATGAAAAACTGAAGGAGGAATTTTCTTCCTTTGGATCAATTAGTCGGGCCAAAGTGATGGTGGAGGTGGGGCAAGGCAAAGGGTTTGGTGTTGTCTGCTTCTCCTCTTTTGAAGAGGCTACCAAAGCAGTAGATGAGATGAATGGTCGCATAGTGGGCTCCAAGGCCCTGCAGGTCACTCTGGGCCAGGCCAGGGGCAGGTGGTAAGGATAAGAATGCTCAATTTGTTTCAGCCTTAAGCTGGTGCCTACTTAGTTTGGGCTACTTTGTGATAAGAGGTTATTTTATGTCAGTTAACAGGTTTTTTTAAGTGAATACTTTCTTTTGAAAAAAAAAAAAGTGAAACCAGAAAGCCTTGTTCATTTTAGTGAAAAACATAATTTCTAATTGTAAAACTGTCATTTTGTACTATTTTTCGATATAATATCCTTAGGAATATATAGAATAAAGTTTATTCCTCCACACACTTGTCCTAAACCAGTCAAGGTGAGGTAATTGAGTATATGTCCTTCCTAATTTCACTAATACTACTAAATTTCATTTCTATTAGGTCCTTACATCTGAGTCTATCACAGTGAAAACTTCTAACTTGCTTTTTGAGAAATCAGTAGAGCAGGGGAAAATGTATGTGATCCAGTTAATGTTTATGCATAATTTTACTTTAAATTATTATTTAAAATGAATATTCCTTTTTAAAGATGTGAGCTTTTTTCTTTTTATTTATTTATATTTTCCCTTTTTTATTATACTGTGGACATACCACAGACTTCATAGTGGATTTTAGTAAGTTTTGAGAGTTCCCACTATTAACTTTATAACTTCAATATAACTTCAATCAATCAGTACATTAGAAGATTAACACTTTAAAGATTGATTTTTTAAATTCTAAGTTTCATCTTAAAAACCTTTCCTGAGAGATTTAATATTTGAAGACAGGCTAAGGAGCATTCTTATCGCTTGTTTTGCTAAACTCTTTAGTAGGTATATTTGGATTGTGTTTAATTAACAAAAAGGGTGAATAACAACATTGAATTGCCTTTGTCTATAGTTAATTTTAGGATTACCTTCAGCCTTTGTCATGTCAATATAGAAGGTAAACATTCCATGTAATGATGTTGAAAACTACTTTGAAGAACAACTTCTATTAAACTTGTCATTACTTCTTGTAAACTGTTGAATATATTCACAAGATAATATTCACAGATGTTTCAAAATTAAGGAAAAGGTCCTCTCTTGATTAAGTGGCATGCCTCCATCTATCGTATGAGATCTCTTAATCCAGTGTGGTTCTCTTTCTGTCTAGCTGCTTGGAAGTTATGACAAAATATTCTGTTCTATGTTGCAGTTATGTTATTTGCCCTGTGACTTCTATATTATGGATTTTCTGTGTTTCACTTGTAGTTCCCTCTTGTCCACGCCCATCTACCTTTCAATCTGTATTACCCTTACTTTTTTATTTTATTTATTTTTTTTTTCATTGTGCTGCTGCTCTGCTCAGTCACTCAATCATCTTTGACTCTTTGGGACCCCGTGGACTGTAACCCACCAGGCTCCTCTGTCCATGGAATTTTCCAGGCAAGGATACTGAAATAGGTCACCATTTCCTACTCCAGGGGGGTCTTCCTAACCCAGGGATCAAACCCATGTCTCTTGTGTCTCCTGCATTGGCAGGCAGATTCTTTACTACTGCACCAACTAGGAAGCCCTTTTCTTTGGGATTGCCTTTCTTTTGATATATGCCAATTGAAATCCATTTTGGAGTTAGAGAAATAAATACTTAATTTATGTAAAACTTAAATTATTACTTTTAAAAAAATAGCATTCACTCATACCACAAATCCAATCATAAGAAACTATTTTATCTCTATTCTCAGTTGATTTTTATTACTTCATGTAGAAATCTTTCATATATAAAACAATATAAATATATAATTTTTAACACTTCTTTTAACTCTTTGCCCATAAAATAATGAGAATAACTTGTTTTCATATAACTGTTTATCTACAGACTACTTGTATATTCATTATCAAACATTTTCAAATGGAAATTATGGTTTTTATTGATTATAAACATAATACATTCTACTTGTAAAACAAATACAATGATGCAGAGACTTACAAAAAAGGAAGTAAAATTCCCAGAGTTCTGAGACAACCATTATTAACTATTTAACTGTGTGCTTATCTTTTTATGCCTTTCCCCCTATGTATACACACACTGTTTTACAAAAAAAAGAAAACATACTATATGTATTTTTTTTTATTTTAAGCCAAAACATAATCATCTGTTCATGTCAATAAATACCAATCTGTATCATTAGTGACTACATAGTATTCCATTGTGTGGATGTACTATATCTTATCTAAGTAGCTCATTATTAAATGAGATTTATATGTTTTTCAATGTTTTCTACATTTGTAAACAATGCTGTGATGAACATCCTTAGTTAAAAACAGTATCAGTTATATGAGCTTGACAAAAAATATCTATAGCATGTAAAAGCTTAAATCTACTAGAAAAATAAAAATGCACATCATATTGATATACATGTACCTAAAATTTGAAAAGTGTTAATGATATATTCTTCATTTAAATTGACAAAAGAAAAAACTAACGGAATATAATTTTTCATATTTTATGAGCCTACTTGCTTTACATCATTGTGATCATAAAATATTTGAAAAGGAAACAACTTCAAATAAAATTTAAAATACTTATCAATACATTGGTAATTATTTTACCATATGTGCTCTCGATTTCTTTCCCCCCATTGCCAGTTTTCCTTTGAATTTGTAAACTTGAAGTGTCAGTGTTAAGACCTTTGCAAATACTTTGATTCAGAATAAATCATGAAATATGTATATAAGCTAAAAACTTCAAATATATGCATTTTATACACTTTGGGAAAATATTTAAGTATTTAAATTATTACTGTTTTCAAAAAGCTAGTCCGTATAAAGAAAAGGAGTAATTGTGGCTAGGTACAGATAAAACATACATGTTAGGACTCTGCAGATCAGTCAAAAGAACTCTGTAAATTCAGGACATAAAAAGCATGGTTGAAAAGTATAAAAGAAAGGTAATCTTTATTTAAACACAAACAGCTGGGTAAATTTTTCAATCTTTTATTTTTCATTTTTAGATACATTTAATACACTTCTAATATTTTAGGCTTCCAAGGAGGAGCCAAAGAACTGAACAGCTTAAATCAGTGACAAAGCATTAAAAAATAGGTAATTATTCATTTTTAGCCCAAGATAATTAGTAAAAATTAATAAAACTATGTTATTAATGATCAACTTAATAGTGAACTATTTAATACAATGTTTTTTTGTTTTTTGTTTTCTTTTCTTTTTTTTTTTTTTAGCTTTTCAAAATAGTCACTTATACAGGTTTCAAATGTGCCTAGGGAGAAGGAAGTTCAGAACATTTTTTGTGATTGCAAACATCATAGTAAAGGTTATTTGGGGGAGGATTTCTTTTTTCCCAATGGCTTATTACACATATTTTTCTTCCAGCTTTTTAAAAGGTTTGTATTTATTTATTTTTGGCTGCACTGAGTCTTCATTGCTATGGGGGCTTTTTTCTAGTTGCAGCAAGCAGGGGCCACTTTCTAGTTGTGGTGCTTGGGCTTCTCATTGTGGTAGCTTCTCTTGTTGGGAAGCACTGGGCTCTAGGGCGTGTGGGCTCAGTAGTTGTGGTTCCCAGGCTCTATAGAGTACAAGCTCAATAGTTGCAGTGTGCATGCTTAATTGCTCCGTGGCAGGTGGGATTGTCCCAGACCAGGGATCAAACCCGTGTCTCCTGCATTGGCAGGCAGATTCTTTACCATTGAGCCACCAGGGAAGCCTGGGGAAGGATTTTCTTTACAGGAAGTTTTAAGCATCCTGGTGCTTTTCTGGTTGAATCCATAGTTAAGGAGAAAAATAAGATGTTACATGTGTAAGTGATATTTTTAGTCCAGAGGGGGAAAAAATGTTGAATAAGTATACTTTTTAAGGGAATATTTAGGAGTGGAGTGAATACCATCTTATTTGTGAATAAATAGCCTAATATAAGGGAATAGTTAAGAAAGTATCAATAAATGACTTATTGTAGATGATAAAGGTGTTCCCAGCACCTGTGACAATACTTGGACTATAATTAGCATTCCATGGTTACTTGTTGAATTAATGAGTTCATAATCTATGGATTATGTCTCTCCACTTGTTTGCTTTCCAATTCTCTTCTCAGTATTTGACAAGAGAAATGTTATTACAGAATAAGCCATTTTTATTAAATCATATCCTATGAAGAAATAATTAAGAACAAATTGCTTACATAGATTGGTGCTTCTAACATAATGTTACTGATAACATGTGCATGAATGTGTGCTAAGTCGCTTCAGTCGTATCCAACTCTTTGCATCCCTATGGACCATAGCCTGCCAAGTTCCAGTGTCCAGGCAAGAATACTGGAGTGGGTTATCATTTCCCTCTCCAGAGGATCTTCCTGACAGAAGGATTGAACCCATGTCTCCTACATCTTCTGCATTGGCAGTGGATTCTTTACCACTGAGTCACCAGGGAAGCCTATGATGTTATTACTTCCCATGAATTTTAACCTAACCAATGGTTTCTTGGAGCTTTAAAAGAGTTAATATATTCCACTTGGCTCCAGGGGATCATGGTCAGTAGTTTGAAGTAAACTAGCTCCCACTGGAAATCTGAGACAAGAAAGGCCTAACTAATTCAACATACAAATACTGAGGATGTAATTCCTATGAAACGTAAAAACCAACTCCAAGTACTTTTACTCTCAAAAATCAAAGTCGATTTTAAAGATCTTTCATTTGGTACAAAAACAGATCAATGTTCACACTAAATTTCTCATCAAAATTTGAGGCTTACATAATTTATTTCAGTTGAAAAAATATTGAATGCTTTAGAGAGACTGCAAGAAAAAGGGATGAGTGCTGATATTGTATAGCATGACTGTCTCAGACATCAGAGTAAATTAGTTTCTTTGTTTTAGAACTAATTGTAAGGAAAACACCAGATGTTGGCACCTTTTGTGTAATAAATAAGCCTTCTATAGCATAGAGTAAATAATTTTATATCTTCTTGAGGTTGATTTGAAACTTCCAAAAGGGTAAATTATGCTTCTGAAAAATCAAGGGCTTTTAAAATCAATATTTGGGGCATTTAAAAAGTAATTTAAGACTATTTTACACAGAACGACAAGCAACTGTTTTTTAACTTACCTCTCAGGATTTGGGACAGAGAAATATCAATAACCTCAGATATGCAGATGACACCACCCTTATGGCAGAAAGTGAAGAGGAACTAAAAAGCCTCTTGATGAAAGTGAAAGAGGAAAGTGAAAAAGTTGGCTTAAAGCTCAACATTCAGAAATACTAAGATCATGGTATCTGGTCCATCACTTCATGGGCAATATAGATGGAAACAGTGGAAACAGTGTCCAGACTTTTGTTTTTGGGGTCCAAATCACTAGGAGATGGTGACTGCAGCCATGAAATTAAAAGACGTTTACTCCTTGGAAGGAAGTTATGACCAACCTGGATAGCATATTAAAAAGCAGAGACATTACTTTGCCAACAAAGGTCCGTCTGGTCAAGGCTATGGTTTTTCCAGTGGTCATGTATGGATGTGAGAGTTGGACTGTGAAAAAAGCTGAGCGCCGAAAAATTGATGCTTTTGAACTATGGTGTTGGAGAAGACTCTTGAGAGTCCCTTGGACTGCAAGGAGATCCAACCAGTCCATCCTGAAGGAGATCAGTCCTGGGTGTTCATTGGAAGGACTGATGCCTTGAGGCTGAAACTCCAATACTTTGGCCACCTCATGAGAGAGAGTTGACTCATTGGAAAAGACCCCGATGCTGGGAGGGATTGGGGGCAGGAGGAGAAGGGGGAATGAAGAGGATGAGATGGCTGGATGGCATCACCAACTCGATGGGCATGAGTTTGAGTAAACTCTGGGAGTTGGTGATGGACAGGGAGGCCTGGTGTGCTGCGATTCATGGGGTCGCAAAGAGTCGGACACGACTGAGAGACTAAACTGAACTGAAATCCCTGAAAAGAAAAAAATGCAGTGAGGAATTTGCAAGCTTTTCTTTTTCAGTGTTTCAAGAAGCCCAACATATATCCCTTATTGCTTTCGTTGTACAAAAATATATTATGTGTTCATGGTCCTAAATAAAGGGATGAAGGACAGCTTTATTAACATTATGGCAAGGATGGTGACAAAATGATGCAAGTCAAGATGAAGAATGCATTTCCTTGTTCACTGAAGAATTTTCAGAAAAGAGGATTTGTGAATTAACTCAGGAATAATTAAAAGAAGGATCAGAGATAAATAGAAATTTAAATGTTATAAATCTAAATGAATACTGCAAAGAAAGTAAAATTCTACCTAGTTTGATATCTACTTTAGCATGAAGCATCATGAACTGTTTTCACTCACTATATATGGTTAGTCTTAACACTAGTTTGACTACTACAGTAATACTATACCTCAGGAATATCTCATTTCTAAGTGAATTTATTAATTACTAGTGCTATACTGGTCCTCTTTACTCTCTTACTCTCATTGCCTAATCTCAACTCCATCCTTGCTAAAACACTCAAGTTTATGTAAGTTATTTCTGGTTTACATAGTTTGTCAAAATATTACCTCAAAAACTTATTTTACACGTGCTCGTGTGTGATATACCGATTTGTTGACATAAAGTTTCATGACTTGCATGTCAAGCCACAGTAGATAGTGGAAAACATCTATTGTTTATATGGATTAATGCATCTAGCTGAAGATATTATTTTACAAAGTGTAAATATCAGAATGATGCTGATTCTGATATTGAAGCTCTGGGGTCTGTTTGGAATTGTGGTTTCATAATGTATACATGGGGCTTCCCTGATGGTTCAATGGTAAAGAATCCACCTGCCAATGCAGGAGAAGTGGGTTTTATCCCTAAGTTGGGAAGATCCCTTGGAGAATAAAATGACAACCCACTCCAGTATTCTTGCCTGGAGAATCCCATGGACAGAGAGGAGGCTGCCAAACTACAGTCCATGGGGTTGCAAAAGAGTTGGACACAATTTAGCAACTAAACAACGACAACGTATACATGAGCTAGAGCATCTGATGACCAAAGATTGAGTAATGTAACTAGAAATATATATTGATAATGTAAGACAAATTTTGACATATGAAAGCAACATTCCAAACATAACAAGAGATAATGCTAAAAGAAACTGTCCAACTTCTCTGAACAGGCAATATAGGCAATGAACATAATCTGTATGCAGCCGCTAGTTGTTATGTGGAGACACACCACAACATCACGATAATGTGAACTCCCTCAAGCAAAGAGTAAAAACATATAGAAAGATACAATTTTATGAAACTTCTATTACATTTTTATATAAGTGAAACAAACTGTGAAGGAAAGAAAAGCAAGTATGAACTAAGTATGTTTCTTACTTTAGTCTCCAAGAAAAAAAAAAAAAAAACAAACAAACAGTTTCACTTTAGGCAGAATGATTTTCTTAGACCACTGGGTCATTTTCACTAATTTTTATCTTTAGATTGTGAAAGATGCACTTATGTAATCTAATTTATTGCTCAAAGGTAAATGTGTAACCTCAATACAATCTATTTTTAAGATAATATACAAACCAGAAAAGTGTCACAACCTTTCCTCAACAGCAAGTTTCACCATACAGATCATTTAAGCTGGATTTCTGATACATATAATTGCATGCTTAAAATTTTATCTCTAATTTGGGGCCAAGAATTTAGGGCTGTGAGAAATGTATTTTAATTACTCTTGGATCATACATTTTTAGAGTACTGCTTGATAGAACTATTTATCTTGCTTAATGTACAAAAGCTATCTTTCAGGTTTCTGGATGAAATTGAAAATGTTATTAGTACTTGAAACAATATGGAATCTGTCTCTAAAATAAAAATTAGAAATCATTGAATAACTAAGAAAATTATTTTAAGTGATTTTAATCAGTATTAGGAATTCATCAGTAAAAAAAATTTCAGATAAATTGAGACTGCATATTCTGGGCTTCTCAAGTGGTGCTAATGGTAAAGAACCCATCTGCTAATTCAGAAGACATAAGCGATACGGGTTCAATCCCTGGGTTGGGAAGATCACTGAAGGAGGACATGACAAACCACTCCAGTATTCTTGCCTGGAGAATCCCCATGGATAGAGGAGCCTGGTGGGCTACAGTCCGTGGAGTCACAAAGAGTCAGACATGACTGAAGTGACTTAGCATGCGCACATTTTGAAATGCAAAGAAAAAAATTGAATCAATACTAGTAAACACATTGTTCTCAGGGAGAGAGTTCTCACAAAAATATTTGAAAATAAAGATTGGATACAGAAGGGCAGAAAAATTCATGGATATCTTTCACAAGTACTCAGAGACAGGAGAAATTTCTCCAGTGCCTCATCAGTGGAGACCCAAAGAAGCACCAGAAATATACAGAAAGTGGAGAAAAGAGGAAAGATTTAGCCTTTAAAAATACAAACTTGTGGTGCCCCATGGAAACTTCATTAAGAATAGTCAGATTTTAATGCTTAAAGTTCTCTCAGAAGAAAAATTATTTCTTCTTTTCTCAATTTCATATACAGTACCTAAAAGATCAGGACTTCCTGGAATTCTTATTAAGATATTCCAGCAATAATTGCTGACTTCCAACTACAGTGACTCTGAAATGTGCTATAGTGTTTTCATTTTTTTAAGGTCCCCATGTTTCAGTGTTTGAGCTCAGCTGTCCCAAGAGTTATTCTTTCCAATGTGTACTGGTAAATTTATAAATTTACTATTATGTAAATATGGACTTCCCTTGTGGCTCAGTTGGTAAAGAATCTGCCTGCAATGCAGGAGACCACCTACATGCAAGAGACTCTGATTTGACCCCTGGGTTGGGAAGATCCCTTGGAGAAGGAAATGACAACCCACTCCAGTATTCTTGTCTGAGAAATCCCATGGACAGAGGAGCCTGGTAGGCTACAGTCCATGGGGGGTGCAATAGCTGAACACAACTTAGTGACTAAACCACCACCATGACACACATGGTTGATCATTCCTGTCAAAAATTCAAAGTTTGCTTGGTGACGAGGGAAGGAGGCAGTACTAGTTCTAGTAAAATGAAAATCTCGTGTTTATAGGGAAATTAGATCAATTGATGGATGGGTGGAAGGATGGGTGAATATGTGCATACATACATAAATATATGTATAAGCAATAATAAAGAGGGAATAAAAAGGGAGATAAGAACAAATGCATGGAACCCAAGAATAATGATGTATTGTGTATCATATGGGTTCAAATTCAGAACCACAGAACTCTTACACCAAAAGCAGTCCTTTGGTTTCCAAGCAAGGCTGTCTTCCAATGAAAGGTGATAGGAAAAATGATGACAGGTGGAGAGAGCCGTAGGCAGGTTTGATCTCTATAGCAATTCACTCTAGTGAGATTTCTGCAATGAGTAGATATTTACCAGAATGCTAGTGATGAAGTACTGGCCCGCATGTAGTTAAAAGCTCAGTACTGAAATTTACTTGCTCCAAGTCAGCACCCTGTGTTTCTCAAACTTTGCTCCAGAGCATATCAGAATCACTTGGAATGTTTATTAAAACAGGGATTCCTGAGACTTGTCCTTGGCTTACTGAGGTGATGAAGTGTAGTAGACAACAGAAATATACATTTATCTCACAGCTCCCAGGTGATTCTTATGCATACTTACAAAGAACAAGAGTTCTAGATCTACAAAGATCTAGAACAAGAGTCAGCAAACTTTTTCTATAAAGGACCAGATAATATTTTATCCTTTGTAGGATAAGTAATATCAAGGATATTATCTAGGCACCTATACAACAAGAAAAGGCACATTTCTACACATTTTTTAAATGGACAAAATTTAAAATGTAGTGTTCATGATGATAATATTTTTGTAATACAATTCTAATGAGAAGAATTTGGAGGATTATATTGTGCTAAATTATGGTTCAAAGTTGATTTTCTCAATCATCAAATCAATTATAAATGTGTTCATCTGTAAAAACCCTTATAGGCCATACAAAAACAAGTGGCAGCACAAATTTGGCCTGAAAATTGAGGTTTCCCAACCCTTGTTCTAGAAACACTGGTCCAGAGACTTTAGCCTGGGGGCTTCCCTAGTGTCTCAGTTGGAAAAGAATCCACCTGCTGTGCAAGGAGACTGCTTGTAGCACAGGAGACCCAGGTTTGATCTCTGGGTCTGGAAGTTCCCTTGGAGATGGAAATGGCAACCCCCTCCAGTATTCTTGCCTGGAGAGTCCCATGGACAGAGAATCCTGGCGGGCCACAGTCCATGGAGTTGCAAGAGTTGAACACAACTTAGCAGCTAAACCACAACCACAACCAGAGACTTTAGCCTAGAAAGTATTTCTCAAAATCAGCAAATTAAGATAACTGAAGGAAAAAAAAAAACTTATTAACTGATATCATTCAATAAGTTAAAGATGAAATAAAGTTAGAAACAAAACCAAAATAATAATCCATAAAAGTACTAGAACACAGTAGAAGTGATTTTTTCCCCCACATTTCTGGATAGGGAAAAATTTCTCAACAAATGGAAGATGAAACTATACAAAACAATCTGGTTATAAAAATGCATCCCATTTGAGTAGGAAAAATGTTATATACAGTATGTACAATATGTATTCATATATGTATTTATACTATGTATATATGTGTGGGTGTGTGTTTATATAAAGTCTATACAATTACATCAAAACATTGAATAATTTTCTTTGGTTATAAAATTATAGGTGATTTTTGTTTTCCTCTTTTTTTATTATTTTTTCCTAAACAGACAACCAAAATGTAGATTGTCTTTAATAAACAAAAATGGTTTTAAAAATATAATTACAAAGATTTCACTATAGCTGAACTTTTATCTCCTCACCCTCTAAGTCTGCTCCTCCTTGTATCTTTTCCATCTCAGTAAATGACATCTCCTTTCTTGCAGTTTTTAGGCTAAAAGCCTTGCAATTGTTCTTGACTGTCTTATTTTTCTCACATATCACCTCCAGTCAGTCAAGGAGATTGTGAAAGATAAGCCTTGAAAACATCTGTAAAATCTATGACTTATCACCTCTATTGCTAACGACTTAGTCCAAACCACCATCATCTCTCACTCAGATTACTTCAGCAGACTCCTAATAGAGCTCACTGCTCTTACCTTTCTTTTTCTACCCTCTATTTTTCACACAACTGGCAGGATGATTCCTGACAAATATAAGTCAGATCATGTAATTTCCCTGCTCTCAATGTCCATCTCACACTCACTGAAGCACAAAAGTCTTTACCAAGACCTTACCACACTGATTGTCTCTCTTATTTCTCTTCCCATCTCTCATATCGATCCCACTACACTATCACTTCAATATTCTCAGAAATATCAATCACATTCCCATCTCAATTCCTCTGTTCCTGCTTTGTCCCTTTGTCTGGGATTGTCTTTACCTAGATATATTCATGGTCCATTCTACCCACTCAATCAGGTCTGAGTTAAAATACCATCAAATAAAAAGACTTTTCCTCACCCTTCTCTATAAAACTTCAAACCCTACTCCCTTCTATAACTGTTTGTTCCTCTTACTTAAAAGACCTTATTTTTCTTCAAAGCATTTAAAAATTGTTGTTGTTTTTTAGTCGTGTCCAACTCTTTTGTGATACCATGGACTGTAGCTTGCCAAGCTCCTGTCTATGGGATTTCCCAGGCAAGAATACTGGTGTGAGTTGCCATTTCCTCTTTCTGGGGGATATTCCCAACCCAAAAATTGAACCCACATCTCTTGCATTGCAGGCAGATTCTTTACCACTGAGCCACCAGGGAAGTCCATTTAAAAATACCTGACATACTTTATGCTTATTTGCATCATTGTCCTTCACCCCACTACCATGGCAATGTATTCTCCATGTAAGCAAGAATTTTGTTCATTGCTGTATCCCAGTGCTTATAAGACTGACTGATATGTAATGATGGTAAATAAATATTTATTTAATATATAAACTGTATGACAATGGAATGTAATGACAGGAAAGAGAGTATTATCAATATAAACATTATGATATCATATCTTATAATGAAGCATAATTCATTTTGCTAATTAGGAAACAACAGCAACATAAAACCTTCCCACAGAAGACAAAAGGGTTGTTATTGTTCAATTGCCCAGTTGTGTGTGACTCTTTGCAACCTCATGGACAGCAGCACGCCAGGCCTCCCTGTCCCTCACCATGTCTTGAAGTTTGCCCAAGTTCATGATCATTGCATTGGTGAGGCCACACAGTCATCTCAAACTCTGGCACCCTTTTCTTCTGCCCTCAATCTTTCCTAGCATGAGGGACTATTTCAATGAGTCCTCTGTTTGCATCAGATGACCAAAATACTGGAGCTTCCACTTCAGCATCAGTCCTTTCAGTGAATATTCAAGGTTGATCTCCCTTAAGATTGACTGGTTTGATCTCCTTGCTGCCCAAGGGACTTTCAGGAGTCTTCTCCAGCACCACAGTTAAAAGGCCTCAATTCTTCTGTGCTCAGTCTTCTTTACAGTCTAGCTCACACAACCATATGTGACCACTGGGAAGACCATAGCCAGAAGAGTAATGTCACTGCTTTCCAACAAACTTTCCAGGTTTGTCATCGCTTTCCTGCCAAGAAACAATCATCTTCTGATTTCACGACTGCAGTCACCATCCACAGTGGTTTTGGAGCCCAAGAAGAGGAAATCTGTCACTGTTTCCACCTTTTCCCCTTCTATTTGCCATGCAGTAATGGGGCCAGATGCCATGATCTTAGGTTTTTTGTTTTTGTTTTTTGTTTGTTTGTTTGTTTGTTTTTAATATTTAGGTTTTAGCCAGCTCTTTCACTCTCCTCTTTTGCCATCATCACAAGTCTCTTTAGTTCCTCTTCCCTTTCTTCCAGTACAGAGGTATCATCTACATGTCTGAGGTTGCTGATGTTTCTCCCACCTATCTTGATTCCAGCTTGTAACACATCCAGCCTGGCATTTCTCATAATGTGCTCAGCATATAGGTTAAATAAACAGGGTGACAGCAGACAGCCTTGTCATATTCTTTTCTGGATCTTGAACCAATCAGTTGTTCCATACAGGGTTCTAACTGTTCCTTCTTGATCTGCATACAGGTTTCTCAGGAGACAGGTAAGACGGTTTGGTATCCCCATCTCTCTAAGAGCTTCCCACAGTTTGTCATGATTGACACAATCAAAGACTTTAGTGTAGTAGATGAAAAGAGATAGATGTTTTTTCTGAAATTCCCTTGCTTCCTCTATAATCCAGCAAATGTTTCCAATTTGACCTCTAGTTCCTCTTCCTTTTCTAAACACAGCTTGGACATATGGAAGTTCTTGGTTTGCATAATGCTCAAGAATAGCATGCAAAATTTTAAGCATGGCCTTACTAGCATGAGAGACGAGTGTAATTGTCCGATGGTTAGCACATTCTTTGGTACTATCCTTCTTGGGAGTTGGCATGAGGATTGACCTTTTCCAGTCCTGTGGCCACTGCTGGGTCTTCCAGATTTGCTGACATAATGAATGCAAAACCTTGATGACACCATCCCTTAGGGATTTGAATAGGTCTGCTGGAATCATAGCATCCACTAGCTTTATTAACAGCAGTGCTTCTTAAGGCCCACTTGACTTCACACTCCAGAATGTCTGACTCTGGGTGTCTAACCATACCACTGTAGTAATCCAGTCCATTAAGGTCTTTTTTATACAGTTCTTCAATGTATTCTTTCCATTTCTTCTTGATTTCTTCAGTGTCTACTAGATCTCTACCGTTTTTATCCTTTATTGTGCCCATCTTTGGACAGAATGCTCCCTTGATGTTTCTAATTTTCCTGAAGAGACTAGAGTCTTTCCCCTTTTGTTGTTTTCTTGAATTATTAAACATTGTTCATTGAAGAAGCATTGTTCATTTCTTCCTGTCTCTTCTAGTTATTTTTTTGAACTCTGTGTTTAATTAGATGTATCTTTCCCTTTCTCCCTTGTTTTTCAATTCTCTTTATTCTTTCACTATTTGTAAAGCCTCCTCAGAGGCTTTGCCATCTTACTTTACTTTTTCTTTGGGATGGCTCTGTTTGCCACCTCCTATACAATATAACAGACCTCTGTCCATAGTTCTTCAGGCACACTGTTAACTCAATCTAGTCCCTTGAATTTATTCATTACCTCTTCTGTGAATTCATGCAGAATTTGATTTAGCTCAAATCAATTTGATTTAACTCAATTTAATTTGATTTAACTGGCTGGCCTAATGTTTTCCCCAGTTTTCTTTAGTTTAAGCCTGAATTTTTCTGTGAGAAGCTGATGATCTGAGCCACAGTCACCTCCAGGTCTTGTTTTTGCTGACTGTAAATAGTTTCTCCATCTTTGGCTACAAAGAATCAATTGACTTCGGTAATGATCATTTGGTGATGTCCATGTGTAAAGTCATCTTTTGTGTTTTTGAAAAAGGACATTTGCTATGACTAGTACATTCTCTCGGCAGAATTCAGTTAACGTTTGTCCTGCTTCATTTTGTTCTCCAAGGCCAAACTTGCCTATTACTCCAGGTATATCTTGACTTCCTTCTTTTGCATTCCAATCCCTGATGACTAGAACATTTTTTTTAGGTGTTAGTTCTAGGAGGTCTTCAAGGTTTTCATAGAACTGACCAGCCTCAGCTTCTTTGGAATCAGTGATACGGGCGTATACTTGGGTTACTCTGATGTTGAATGGCTTTCCTTGGAAGTGAACCAAGATCATTCTGTCATGTTTGAGGTTGTATCCAAGTATTGTATTTTGGACTCTTTTGTTGATTAGGAGGACTATTCTGTTTCTTCTATGGGATTCTTGCCCATAGTAGTGGATATAATGGTCATGTGAATTAAATTTGCCCATTCTCATCCATTTTAGTTTGCTGATTCCTAAGATGTCAATGTTTATTCTTACCATCTCCAACTTGACCACATCCAATTTTCCTTGATTCCTGGACCTAACATTTCAGGTTCCTATAAAATACTGTTCTTTGCAGCATCAGATTTTACTTTCATCACCAGACACACCCATAGTAAATAAATATTTATTTAATAAAAAAAATGTATGATGATGGAAAGTAATGACAGGAACGGGAGTATTATCAATATATAATATTATGACATCATATCTTATAGTGAAGCATAATTTATTTTGATAATAAGGAAACAACATCAACATAAAACTTTCCCATGGAAGACAAAAAGGATACTTAAATGAAATTCATCAAAATATTTATAGCAGATATGAAGCTCTCTGAAAATTGAGACAGTGTGTAATTTTTCTTCAGTTTTGTATTTGTGAATATTCCAGATTTTATCTAATGACAATTGTGATTTTATAATGGATAAATTTGATGAACTTTAAAAACTCTTAAAATATAATGGAGTAAATAAACATAAAGGCTCAGTAACTTTGTCTAGGTTAACATTTTATTCCTATATTCCTTTTAACCAAGAGATAATCAAAAGGCAACTAGAAACAGGAAAATATTCACACCAATTGTGTCAGATGAGAAGTTAAAATTTTTATTTTTATATAAAGAGATCACACAAATCAACACAAGAGCACATGGGCAAAAGTAGCTTGCAGGGGAAACATATGAGCAGAAAAATATTTTTTAAAAAAGGAAATAACAACTGGATAACAAACATGATAATAACCTAGGTAACTAGCTAGTGTTAATTGCTCAGTCATGTCCAACTCTTCAAAACTCCATGGACTGGAGCAACCAGGCTCCTTTGGCCATGGGATTCTCCAGGAAAGAATACTGGTGTGGGTTGCTATTTCCTTCTCCAGGGGATCTCCTCAACCTAGGGATCAAACTCCAGTCTCCTCCATTGCAGGCAGATTCTTTACCATCTGAGCCACCAGAGCTATGGCAACCAGCTAAGAAATGAAAATTTAATGAGACAACACTTTCACCTATCAAATTGTAATGCTTAAAAAAGTATTCATGTTGGTGAACTTTAATAAATTAATAAAGTTAGTAATCAAACAGGCACTCTCAATAATTGCTAATCAAGGTTCAATTTTTAGAATTATTTTGAAATTATTTTGGCAATATGCTTTAGTGTCCTTAAAGTCATTCATAGCTTTTGAACAAGAGATTACTATTTTAAAATTCATAGATGTGTAGTAAATTCTGTTTTTAAATTTTCATTTAATATCTCTATAGTAAGTTTCACAAATCTTCATGCTACCACGTCTGTAACAACACCTTACCCTCACACTGCAACAGAATCTGCAAGGAAAAAAAAAAGGCATTATATTGGCAAAATTACCTACTATATGCTAAAAAAACTCACTTTTGTTTGAATATGGCGCCTTCTTTTCTATCTGCTTTTTTCAAGTAGCTACATCTACCACAAAGCTGAGATCATAGAAGATGTGCAGTACCTATTAGTAAACTGAAGTAGAAACCACTCATTCTATTCTTTTATGACCATGAAATGGTTGGCTTTCTATTGTTATAAATGTAGGATAGCATCCAGAAAGAAGTGTGTGTGTGCTAAGTTGCTTCAGTCGTGTCTAACTCTTTCCCACCCTATGGACTGTAGCACACGAAGCTCCTCTGTTCCTGGGGATTCTCCAGGCAAGAATGCTGGAGTGGGCAGCCATTTCCTTCTCCAGGGGATCTTCCTAACCCAGGGATCCAGCCCTCATCTCTTATGTCTCCTGCATTGGAAGGCAAGTTCTTTTTTTTGCTTGTTTGTTTGTTTTAGAAAGAGCTTTTAATTCCTCTGCTATTTTATCAATGTACTGCTTTAAATCAGAAAATTGATCTACTATTTTTGGACCTGATGTTTTTGCACACATAAAATCACAGGGGCCATAAACAGAAATGCACTTAGAATACAAAAGATAAAAAATATTTAATGAAACATTAATCACTATTTCTTATGAACCAAATGTGGTAAACATTATACCATTAGAAGTTTATTTTATTTTTTTTTTTGCCATTTCCTTCTCTCTTTTTCCCCCCTTTATTTTTATTAGTTGGAGGCTAATTACTTTACAATATTGTAGTGGTTTTTGCCATACATTGACATGAATCAGCCATGGATTTACATGTGTTCCCCATCCTGAACCCCCCTCCCACCTCCCTCCCCATCCCATCCCTCTGGGTCATCCCAGTGCACCAGCCCTGAGCACTTGTCTCATGCATCCAACCTGGACTGGCGATCTGTCTCACACTTGATAGTATACATGTTTCAATTCTATTCTCTCAGACAATCCCACCCTCGCCTTCTCCCATAGAGTCCAAAGGTCTGTTCTATACATGTGTCTCTTTTTCTGTCTTGCATATAGGGTCATCATTACCATCTTTCTAAATTTCATATATATGGGTTAGTATACTGTATTGGTGTTTATCTTTATGGCGTACTTCACTCTGTATAATGGGCTCCAGTTTCATCCATCTCATTAGGACTGATTCAAATGTATTATTTTTAATGGCTGAGTAATATTTCATTGTGTATATGTACCACAGCTTTCTTATCCATTCGTCTGCTGATGGGCATCTAGGTTGCTTCCAAGTCCTGGCTATTATAAACAGTGCTGCGATGAACATTGGGGTACATGTGTCTCTTTCAGTTCTGGTTTCCTCAATATGTATGCCCAGGAGTGGGATTGCTGGGTCATATGGCAGTTCTATTTCCAGTTTTTTAAGGAATCTCCACACTGTTCTCCAGAGTGGCTGTACTAGTTTGCATTCCCACCAACAGTGTAAGAGGGTTGCCTTTTCTCCACACCCTCTCCAACATTTATTGCTTGTAGACTTTTGGATAGCAGCCATCCTGACTGGCGTGTAATGGTACCTCATTGTGGCTTTTATTTGCATTTCTCTGATGATGAGTGATGTTGAGCATCTTTTCATGTGTTTGTTAGCCATCTGTATGTCTTCTTTGGAGAAATGTCTGTTTAGATCTTTGGCCCATTTTTTGATTGAGTCATTTATTCTTTAACACTAGCTCCACCTGGGAAGTACATCCAGAAAGAAGGGAGAGACTCAAAAGAAATTAGCACCAGTCAAACTGAAACTCACAATTTTACCTTGATCTTGCTATCTTTTATGGTGGTGTCCCAAAGTATGCTCAGGCCACCCAAGATGGCTGTTCTCTTGTGCTCTGTATGTCCCTTGCTCTACCAGTCCTTTCTTCAGCTATACCTTACTCGCAAGACTCTCATTCCTTCTCAGTCACAGAGAATAATCAGTAAATACCTACATACTATCCCAAGGTAGTGATTCTTTTAACCTTTAGGCTAGAACATTTCCATTATGATAGCTTATCAAAGAGTGGTCATGCACATGTTCCTTTGCTGGTTTCCCTGGTAACCACTGAACCAACTATAACCCAATATAACTGGTAAATTCACCCTCACCCACCCACTCCATGTCCTACCTGCTGTCTGCCATACATGATGGCGGTGGTGTTGCTCCAGGACCTTGCTTCAGATATGTAAGATTTCCCTATCCATTAAACCATTAATGTCTCTAGGCTGACTCTGGGTTCTTCTTAGTTCTTGAGGCTGGGAACGTACAGGGATTGCAGCTTGCAGGATGCAATCCAACACCAAATTACACAAATATCCAGTTGATAATTTAGGCCAAATAAGCAAGCTTTCCCACACCTGTGTGTCTATGAGCATGTATATGCTTTTATTTTTTTTTTTAATGTGTTTGTATGTTTGGGGAGATTGAAAATTATCAGTTGTAGAGTTAAACTAAAATAATTGAACCATTACAAGAGTATAGATAGGCTTCAATATTTTTTTATTTTTTTATATAATTTCAGCATTTAATAGAACTGCAAGGGTATAGAAACAAAAATGTAAAGGTTTACCAAATTTGATGTGTATTTGGAACAGAATAAAAGTGTTAAGAAAAGACCATTATTGAAATAAATATTTGTTTCACAGATTACAAAAGGGAACATAATATTCCATATAATTCCCCCAGAAAGGCAAATAGTAGAGGGATACTTGGGAATGTGGATGATGTAGATGTAAGCCGCAATTGGTATCTGTAGTCACTTGTAAAATGAATGACTTAACCAACAGAGCAATTATTGATAGATAAACAAACCAATCATGTCATTAATCTAATTTCAGGAATGACAAGAACTGAGACAAATGGTTAGATTTGCTGCAAATTAAGAAAACTATTTGCCAATTTTTTCATCTATTTAAATAAAGGTTTAGTAGTTCGTTAAAGTGGAATCTACTGTTTCTTTTTCTTTATATATGTCTATTCCTAAACTATATAGTATTGGCAATTTTTTCTTCTTTTAATTTTGAATAGCACATCTCCAAGTTTCCCTTTATATTAAAAAAAGAAAAAGAAGAAGACCCTTAGTCATAATGGTTGTTGTTCTTACCACCAACCATGATAGCATATACAATCTTGCCCTTTAGGCCATTCATTCTCTTTTTATCTGCCAGTATGTTTGACAACAAACACAGTGTATAATTAAACTCAAATTTTGTGTTAAATTGTAACCTGAGGTGTCAGTCACAGTGCTTTTAACTCCTTGAACAATTCTGAACTGTTACACTTTCTCTTATCTATGAATAAAAGATTTGAGTCCTTTAGGGAATGGGGACATAATTACCATCTTTTAGCAACTGGGGAACAGTATTTATAAAAATGTGAGGATGACCAATAATATATGTATATTTCTTCTCCAAAATTAAGCCTACATCTGTGAATATAAATCTATACATGTCTTTGGTACATGTTAAATAATCTTCACTTTCCCAACATTAGGTATGGGTTAGAAAGCACCACTGCTTTAAATTTTTTCTGATAGGGAGACCATGAACAACTATGTAAATAATTTGTATATATTTTCAAATCAATTAAAAATATATATATATATATATGCCCTTCTAAAAATAATAGCATCCTCCCTGAAATTTAATATTTATACAGTAACATTTCCTTTTCTTGCACCTATAAGTGCTGGATTGGTGCCCAATTCAGAAAACCACCATCTAACCTGAATTTCCAAACCCTGTTCTTAGTGGTTACAGACTTCTAGCCTCCCCAGTAACATTGAATCACTTCTGTTTGACTAAGGATGCCCAGGGCAGCCTGAGGTTACTCTGTAGCTATACTGCTGCTCGCCTCCAAAGATATCTACATGAGAACATAAGTGTAATCTCTGGAAATGTACAAATACGAAGAAGCCCAATTCTTTTTGAAAAGGTTCAGCTATATAAAATTAAACGAATTTGGCATACACAGTATAACTGAGAAAAGGCTAATTCAAAACAGTAAAAATAAAACTACTAGTAAAAACACTTCTGAACTAGAGTCCATAAATAATGAAATATTTACTTTATGATTTCAAGCATAGACTGTTTCATTAGCATTTCTTTTGGGACTCACTGCATTCCAAGTCAATAGTAATGCTTTTAAAGATGTCTTCATTATTTATTTATTTATTAAAATTTTATTTCTTTTTTTGTCTGCTCTGGGTCTTTGTTGCACATACATGGGCTGCCTCTAGTTGCAGCAAGCAGGGGCTACTCTCTAGTTGTGGTGCACATAGTCTGTAGGGTGCAGGCTCAGTAGTTGTGGCTCCTGTGCTCTAAAGCACAGGCTCAATAGTTGTGATGCACCAGCTTAGCTGCTCCATGGCATGTGGGATCTTCCCATATCAGGGATTGAAACCCTGTCTTCTGCATTGGCAGGCAGATTATTTACCACTGAGCCACCAGGGAAGCCCTTCATTGGTTTTTTTTTTTTTTTTTTAACCTGGAGTAAAATTTCTCAGCAGCAACAGAAGTCAAGAACATTGCTACTGAGGTAAAAGTGGACCTCTGGGATGAACACCTGGTATTTGTCAAGTGGAGTAAAATTCAACCTTTGTTCTTACCCAGACACTGTAAGGACAAAGCTGGTGGCAAAAGCTGAGCTCTGCTAAAGCAAGGAGATAAAATGCCTACCCCTGAGATCAAGGAAGACTCCCTGTCTGCATATGCACTGGAAGGCTTCTTGGGGATCAAAAAGGGAGGGAATCCCACCCCATGATAAGTGTGGTTACTGAGGCCTATGCACCCATAGGCCTCTGTGGTGGGATCCATCTTAGAAAAAAGTTGCACATGCATCTTGGGGAGGGTCCATGGACCAGTCAGGTGTGAAGAAAGAAACACGATAGTTGGCCAAAGATAAACAAAGACCAGGAAGGACTGTCGTATATAAGTGACTTATATTACCTACTTACTGCATTCCTCCTCACTCAGGATGCCTGCACTCCCTTCCCACTACGTTTCTGCGTAGTTTCTGAATTACTGCGCTCCTCCTCATTAGAAAGGGTGCCCATACCCTTTCTCTCTGGGTTAATATCTCTGCCCTGATTCTGAGTCAGATAAACTGTTTTCCTGTGGGCTTCCCTTGTGGCTCAGATGGAAAAGTGTCTGCATGCAATGCGGGAGACCCGGGTTCCATCTCTGGATGGGAAAGATCCCCTGGAGAAGGAAATGACAACCCACTCCAGTACTCTTGCCTGGAAAATTCCATGGAGGAACCTGGTAGGCTATAGTCCATGGGTTCTCAAAAAGAGTTGGACACGACTGAACGACTTCACTTTCGTTGTTTTTTTTTTCTCTTTCCCATATATTGTGCTGCACCTCTAATAATAAACTGTACCTGTTTTTACAGTTTTTGCCTCCTTGAAACAGTCTGGCTTTCAAACAAGGACAAGGTCCAGGGTCATTTTGCTTCTAGGCTCTAGCCCCTGATGGTGTAGTGACTAGGACTCTTGGTTTTCACCCAGGTTACCCCAGTTTAATTCCTACGTAGGAAAAAAAAAATAATTCCTACGTAGGGAACTAAGATATCTCTTCAGGACCACTCACTGCTTTATGTGAGTCCTTCAAGATCACTATAAAAATTTATATTTTACAGTGTATCATATATTTTAGGCAATACAATAAGGCATAAATAGATAGATTGATGATTACATATATAAATAAAATAAAAATTACTAAAAATAAGTAAAAACTATTATTATTTACAGAGGATATAGTTTTGAATGTTGTTAATCAAAACTGTTAACATGAAAACTAAATTTCTGATATGTCCTGGATACAAGAGCAATGAATATGTCTTTTTATATACAGACTAAAATTATTTGTCTTTATACAAGTGAAAATTAGAAATTTGAAAGAATACCATTTTATTTCAAGCATACAATACAAAAATATCAAATGAGTAGAAAATAGCAAACGGAAAATTAGAAAAATTGGAAAGCTTCATTGTAAGACATTAAAGGAGACCTAAATAAATGGGAGATACACAGTTTTCAAAAATTAGAAAACCTAATATCTTAAAAAGGTAAACTACACAAAATTGGTTTATAGATTACATGCAATCACAGTCAAATTCCCAACAGTTTTTCTTGCCTAGAACTTGATAAGCTGATTCTAAAATTTGTATAGAAATTCAAAGGGCCAAGAAGAGTCAGGATAATATTAAAAAATAATATAGTGGGGAAAATACATCAGTCAGATTTTAATACTATATAAACTTATGATAAAGACCATTGTAAAGTTTTGAAAATTAAGATGATGAATTAATTATTAAGCCTGATGGATTAACAGAATAGAAAGCCAAGAAAGTTGTTTTCACACAGTTAGGGTAAGACACTTGATTTATGACCAGAAGTTGTACTGATGATATGATAAGACATCTTCATCTATTTATCATTTATTTTTATTAAACAAATGGTGTTGGAGCAATATACATGTGAAAAAATAATTGGACACCATTCATCATACCCAAATATCAATTCCAGGTAGATTAAATACCTATATTGGTAAGATCAAAGTGCAAAGCTTTTCATTTATTTTCATTTTTTGTCCTTTTTTACAGTGTACAATTCATGGTTTTATTATATTCAAAGTCGGACAACCATAAACACCATCCAATTTCAGAACCTTTTCATCACCTCAGGAACAAAAATATCCATACACATAAGCAGTCACTCTCCAATCTCCCTTTTCCTATCACTTAGCAACTACTAATATACTTTCTGGAGACATTTCTTGAAGTGAATTAAAGGTGAAGCCAAGAGGGAAAAGTTGGAAGACATTTGGAAGAACATTGGAAACATCAATTGTAGCCAGCCTTGAAGATGGTCCCCAAGGGTCCCCACTGCCTGGTAGTCCCACCCTTGTGTAATGTTTCCCTTTTCCCCACCATACCAGCATTGGTCCATGTAATAAATGCAGTATGGCACATTCCCACATTACCTTTTGAATCACTCACTCATGAGAAAACCAGTTACTCTATTGTGAGAACATCAGGCTGCAAATGGAGAGGCCCAGAACAGGAGGTACTGGGGCCTCTAGCAGCCACCTGAATGAACTTGGAAGCAGATTCTTCCCCAGTGGAGCCTTAATAGGACTGCAGCCCCAGTCAATAGCTTGACTGGCACCTGGTGAGAAGCTCTGAGCCAGAATCATCCAGCTACATTCCTCTCAGATCCCCAACATACAGAAGCTGTGAGGTAATCAATGCTTCTTGTTTTAAGCTGTTAAATTCAGTGTGATTTGTTACGCAGCAATAGATGACTAATACATCATTGACCCCCAATCAAACTACAAATAATAGAGTCATCTCCTTCTATGGCAAGATGTGGTACCAATCACTATAAGAGACACAGAGATGATGATGTTACTGATAATAATAATAATTAATAATTGCAGCTAACATTTATATAAGCTGTTCTTGGAGCCAAACATGGTTCTAAGCACTTTATGTGCATTAACTCACTTGATCCTATAGCCATTTATTACTATTATTATTTCTGCTCATGTCCACCAGTCAAAACCCACCAGGAACATGCCTGTAGTTAAAGAGTAGAAATAGAGATGTGTTGCAACCAGGGAGACTATACACCATGGGGTACTGTGCTATGTCTCAGTTATACAGTGTTAATAGTGGCTTGTAATAGAATGAGTTTGCTCTGGATTGGGTGTCTTAAACATTTTTATCTAGGAAGCAGGAAGAACAGAGTGGGGTTAAAGCAGCAGCCACTCATATTTGTTGGAAGGAAGCAAAGCTTTTTAAAAGAAAATATTAGAAAATATCTTCATAACAATAAAGGAAAGTTTGATAAATTAAATTATGCTAAATTTTAAAACTTATATTCATCAAAAGAGACCAAAAAGATCATTAAAATATAAGCCAGAGTGGTAATAGATATTCACAGTGCATGTAACCAAAAATAAACAAGTACTTAGTTAGAATATATAGTAAACCTCCACAGATTAGAAAAAATCACAGAATAAACAATGTCAATGTTTTTAATGTTCTTTTTTAAAAGAAGTCTAAATAAACAGTAATCATATGAAAAGTTGCTCAACCATATTTTTTCTTTTTTTTAAGTGTTTATTTATTTACTTTTGACTGAGTTGTGTCTTAGTTGTAGCATGCTCTTTGTGGCATGGGGACTTCTCTCTAGTTGTGGCACACAGTCTCCAGAATGTATGGGATCAGCAGTTGCAGCCTGCAGCCTTATTTGCCCTGCAGTATGTGGGATCTTAATTTCCTGACCAGGGATCAAACCAGGTCTCCTGCATTATAAGGCAGATTCTTAACCTCTGAACCACCAGGGAAGTACTTGCTCAACTCTATCAATCAAGAAAATACAAATTAACATCACACTGAAAAATCACTGCACATTCATTGGTTATAAAATTTAAAGCATTTAAATATACCAATGGTTACTTTGGATGCTTAAATCCATTTTATATTAAAATATTCAGGATATTATTAACAGAAGGGAACTTTTTTAATTGAATAAGGAATATCTTTTTTAAAAACCTATAAATATATCATCTTCTAATGATTAAAATCATTGAAAATATAATTCTTCAATATTCCTAATGATGAAACATTGAAAGCTATCACTTAAAGATGTGGAACTTTGTATTATGCTGGGGAGGATGTAAGCTTCTATTAGTAAAACCACTTTTGAGAATAGCTTGCATACTACCTAATAAAACTGAAGACACCCATACCTTATGACCTAGCAATTCCATTTCTCATTATATATGAGAGAATGCATGCACATGTCCACCAGGTTACAGCACTGTTCTTAATAGCTCCAACAGGAAACAACCCAAATATCCATCAAAAAGTGTATAGTCATAGCATTATGATATATTCATACAAGTACAACACTATGTACACTATGATATATTCACACAAGTACATACAATACTATGAAGCAATAAAAATGAAGGAACTACAATCACTCGCAATGAGAACTAATCTTATAAACATGACATAAAAATACAGCATACTCAAGAGAACACAAATATTCAAAAGTTTACAAATTATGAAAAGAAGTGATAATAGCTATAGTACTCAGGAATAGGTAAATAGGTAGCAAAATTCTAAAGAAAAGAAGTGATTTTCACACACACAAAAATATGGTAATGTTTATCTCTAAGAGAGAGAGAACTTAGTGATCAAGTAAGTGCTCAATTTCTTGACCTGAATGGCGATTAGATGTTTGCTTTATAACAAAATGTTAAGCTTTGTGAATATTTTGTGCAGTTTCTTTATATATGTTATTCATAATAAATATGATACAAACAAACAAAAATGTATTCTAGTATAATGTACCACTCAGATTCACTCTAGCCAATAATTTCTCAATCTAACTGTTGGAATTTCAGTTCTAAAAACATTTACAAAGGAATTCTAAAATCTGGTAAAACAATATATTAGTTGCAATACAGTATCAGGTCTTAGGTGCAAATAATTATCTCTTCTCCTATAGCATATTAAAATATATATAGGGACTTCCCTGATGGTTCAGTGGCTAGAAATCAGAGTGCCCAATGCAGTGGGCCCAGGACTCAATCCCTTGTCAGGGAACTAGATCCCACATGCTGCAACTAAGACTTGATATAGCAAGATAAATATTTTTAAAACATATATAGAAATTGCTTTGCAATTTTATCAAATCACTGATTATAGCCAGTTATTCCAATAGTGCAATATGATATTCTCATCATTTATTAAATGGAAATATTTTACTACAAAAAAAAAAAAAACAATTATTTTCAGAATCTACTAAGTAATTATGTTACTGGGAAGGAATGTAGTAAACATGTAAACATAATGAACACAATGATCCAAGCACAAGTATGGATGATCCAAGTACAAGCTGTAGTTGTTCTCATCATCTGGGAGTTTCATGAAGTGGACCATTAGAGCAGAAATTAATAAATAATTTTGTTTCAAAATGTAAGCATTGATGATTAAAACAAAAAGCCACAAAGAGGATAAAATAATCAGATACCTAGTATAGGTAACAGAGGACTTTGACTGTTGTAAAATTTTTATTCCCTAATGAAGTTATCAAGACTTCTCTGGTGGCTCAGAGGATAAAACGTCTGCCTACAATGCGGGAGACCTGGGTTCAATCCCTGGGAGGAAGATCTCCTGGAGAAGGAAATGGCAACCCGCTCCAGTATCCTTGCCTGGAAAACCCCATGGACAGAGGAGCCTGGTGGGCTATAGTCCATGGGGTCGCAAAGATTTGGACACGACTGAGCGACCTCACTTTAATGAAGTTATCAGAGTTCCCTGTAGTAGTGTTGAAGCCATCCCTTTATATCCATGTTCAAATCCAAAGCAATTAGAAAGGGGCAGCACTAAGAGTTTGAATAAATTTGGTCAATTTTTGTTTATATGCATATATATATATATGGACTTCCCTGGTGGCTCAGATGGTAAAGAATATGCCTGCAATGCAGGAGATCCGGGTTCTATCCCTGGGTCAGGAAGATCTCCTGGAGAATGAAATGGCAACCCACTCCAATATTCTTGCCTAGGAAATCCGATGGACAGAAGAGCCTGGCAGGCTACATGGGGTAGTTCACAAAAAGTTGGACACTACTGAATGACTCACACACACACACACATGTATATCACCAAGACTTACATAGTCCTTGAATAGCTGGTAGTATATCTTTTTCTAGTCATCTTTAAAACAAAAACAAAAACGGACACTTAGTGATTAGAAAGAACTAGTGAAGGGAAATGTAGCATCACTGTCAGAAGAGATCTACTCAGATTAGGGTTATAGGATATCTTTGTAAAGCATAGGTGGCAGAATTCATAGTATCTGGAACAGTACAGAAAACTTCAATTTCCACTGATGTCAATTGAGTGCCTGCTGCTGCTGCTGCTGCTGCTAAGTCGCTCAGTCCTGTCCAACTCTGCGACCCCATAGACGGCAGCCCACCAGGCTCCTCTGTCCCTGGGATTCTCCAGACAAGAACACTGGAGTGGGTTGCCATTTCCTTCTCCAATGCATGAAAGTGAAAAGTGAAAGTGAAGTCGCTCAGTCGTGTCCGACTCTTAGCGACCCCATGGACTGTAGCCTGCCAGGCTCCTCCATTCACGGGATTTTCCAGGCAAGAGTACTGGAGTGGGTTGCCATTTCCTTCTCCAAATTGAGTGCCTACTTCACTTAAAATAGATAAAAGAATCCAATATAGAATACTGATTGAAGTATATTGTACTGTCAAAGAGATTAAGAATTTAGCTCTAGTTTCTTATGCTCATGAAAGTAATGTTAATATCAGCTTAGATTTCTTATTTAAGTCTCATGTTGGACCTAGGTAAGATCAAATTAAGGTAGGCTACGTTTCTCTTTCTAGTGGGCTTCCCTGGTGGCTCAGACAGTAAAGAACCTGCCTGCAATGAAGAAAACCTGGGTTCGATCCCTGGATCCTGAAGATACCCTGAGAAGGGAATGGTGACCAACTCTAGTATTCTTGCCTGGAGAATTACATGCACAGAGGAGCCTGACAGGCTACATGGCTACATGGCATTGCAAAGAGTTGTACACAACTGAGTGACTAACACACATACACACACACATACACAACAACAACAACTGTTTCTAGTATCATTTTAAACTCTAAATCTACTTATGATGTACAATGAGTATTGCTGGTCATATGGTAAAAAGGGGCCCACTTTTGCAAAGTGAGAACTGTCTATGCTGATTACATAATGGAGTAAATATGCTCCTTTTTACTTTTACCTTTAGGTATATAGCTGCCATCTTCTCTTCCATAAAGTAATCCGCAGGTAAGTTTATTGAACCTGCAAGGAAAATAGTACTATTCCATAATATTCAACTTCATAAATGATTCTTGATGTACATATTATACCTTCTCAGTTATTTTCTGAGTTAATTAAAAATAAATAATAGCCACTTTATGTAATATCTATTAAATATTGGGTTTCCTAGGTGGCACAGTCATAAAGAATTTCCCTGCTAATGTGAGAGATGCAAGTTCAATCCCTGGATCAGGAAGATTCCCTGGAGAGGAAAACGGCAACCCACTCCAGTATTTTTACTTAGAGAATTACATGGAGAGAGGAGCCTTGCAGACTACAGTCCATGGTGTCCCAAAGAGTTGGACATGACTGAACATGCACAGTTTCTTAGTGCTTCCATGTAGCTCAACCAGTAAAGAATTTGCCTGCAATGCAGGAGACCTGAGTTCCATCCATGGGTTGGGAAGATCTCCTGGAGAAGGGAATGGCAACCCACTCCAGTATTCTTACCTGGAGAATCCAATGGATAGAGGAGCCTGGCAGGCTATAGTTTATGGGGTCACAAAGAGTCAGACATGCCTGAGCGACTAACACTACTACTACTACTATTAAATATTATATGATAGATGATCTTGAGTTCTTTATATATGATATGAAATATTGCAGCCTCATTCTGTATCCATTCTGCTCACTTTTAAGCTCACCTGCAGTGATAGTGTCAACTTCCTTCTTCAAACACAAGCAGGAACACTTCAAACACTCTGCTTCTCTGCCTGAGAGCTTTCTTCTGCAGGGCAGGAGCTTACTCAGCATGAAAGCAGTGCAGCACCAAGGGCAGGGAATTTAATTCTTACAAAATAATCCTCAGTGGTGAAGATGGGAATAGTTGAGTGAAGGCCCCAGTTTTTTGTCCTTCCACAGGGCATTTCAGAGGCATGTTCTGTATAATATCTCAGAGGACTGGGCATCTGTTGTCCACATGAGCAACCCACATATCAACATGCCCCTTATTGATGTCCTTCCTTCTCTCAGTTTCTCTACTCTCTCTTGCACTTCCTGGAATCATCTTCTAAATGGATACCTGTATTCAAGACTTTGTCTCAAGAAATATTTTGCAGGGAAGCCAAAGAAAGATAGAAATAAACCTAATATCTTGATTTAAAAAATTGAAAAACAGAAAGTCTATATATTTTGCCTGCAGTTGCAAAGTTAAAAAATGGCAGAATCTAGAATTTGAACCTAAGTTATTCTGGTTACATAGTCTAGACTCATTCCATTATGTCATATTATATCTTAAGTCTAGGACTTAGTTAAAAATAGTTTCACCATACTGTTCTCAAACCTATTTACATGCAACCATTTTTTTAAATTTATTTTTATTAGTTGGAGGCTAATTCCATTTATTTAATGTTTGCCTTTTTGGGCATATTAAATTGCAAAGTATAATGGGAAATACTTGTATGGTGTGCCAGAAAACATAATGTCATGCTGTTATAGTACAGGATTTGTATACTATAATAAAAGCATAGAAAGATTTAATGTTAATGATTTTATATCTTTATGCTAGTTGTTGATAGTAAATCTATATATTACTACTATTATAGTATGTACTTCTAAGCATAGAGTTTCAATCATGGAAAAGAGAAAAATTTAAATTGAATAAGCAACACTGAAGCCTTCATTTATGTTCCTCCAGTTTCTTAAATATCAATACCTGAGGATTACTTTGAGAGTACTAATAAGACAACTATCATCTAAAATAGTATTCTTAAAAAATAAGACTTCTGTTCCTAGGGCTGATTCATGTTGATCTATGGCAGAAATAAACACAATATTGTAAGGAAACTATCTTTCAATTAAAAATAAATATATAAAAATAAGTAAAATGGGAATCAAACTAGAAAAAATAAATAACAACAACAAAAATAAGACTTCTGGTCAGCCTGTAAAAATCTTGAGTGTAGTTGCTCTGCCCTACCAAGTAAAAAAGTTGAACAAACTGAAAAATTGACAACTCTCCTTGGGTCAGTCAGAGAAGTCAGGTTACAAATCAAATTTCTTCTCCCAAATTGTAGACAAAAAGCAGATACAGGAAATCACAACTTACCAGAACAGAAACCCATAAGTAGAAATCTCTGCAAGAACCTGCACCAGGGTAAGGGAAACCCAAATGGTATAATTGTTGGAGGTTCTGTGTAGATACAATTTTTTGCACTGTATTACTAAAAGTCTATTGACTAAAGTTGATTTTTCCCAGTACATCATGCTGCCTTTCAAACATAGATTACAAGGCACACTAAAAAGCAAAATAAATAAATAAAAACAAAAATAAAAAAGCAACAGAAAAACCATCACGATAAACGAGTCACACACAACCAGAATGTTAGAGTTATCACACTAGGAATTTTTAAAAAATATGATGATTGATATGCTAAGGGCTAGAGAAAACAGTGACTCAGGCAGAAAATGGAGGAATTTTTTTACAAATAGATATATTTTGCAAGAAATAAAATAGGAAGATCTTCAGGGAAGTAAAATTATAGATCAGAAACTTGAATCTAGATTTAAAGGAATAAACAAAAAATTGGACAATGCATAATTGAAATAAAATATGTTTTCTTTTTAAAATTAATCTAATGAATAAGTTTGCTTCAAATAGTAACAGATACAATGTATTTGATTTGGTTATGCATTTATATGTATATATGATTATATATATACAAAATTAATGACAGCAATGATAAAAAGGATATGAGAAAAAAATTAAGACATTTTCTTATTTTAAGGTACTTATACTATCAATGAAATGGTATAGTGTTATTTGAAATTTGACTTACCTTAGTTGTAAATGTACACTGAACACTTCAGAGAAACCATTAGTAAAAAGTAACAGAAGTATACTTGATATGCCAAGAAAGGAGTAAAATGGAATCATATAAAATACCCAATTAAAACCACAAAAGGCAGAAAACTTCTGGAAGACAAAAGCAGGAATAACAAAGAAATGTAACAAACAGAAAACAGTAACAGAGTAGATATTACTCCAACTATATCAATAATCAGTGGTCTAAATACACAAATTAGAAGACAGAGACTGTAAGAGTGGGTCAAAAAACAAGACCCAACTATATATTGTCTGCAAGAAACCCTCCTTAAATATAAAATCATATATACTAAAAGTAAAGGAATATATATATAGAGAGATATACTATGACAACACTAACCAAAGAAAGCAGGAGTAGCTATATTCATTTTCAGACAGAGTAGATTTTGGAGCAAGGAAAACTATCAGGGATAAAGAAGGACAATATATAACGAAAAGGAGTCAATATTCCAAAACAACATAACAATTTTTAAAATTTTTTTAAAATTATTTTTATTGAAGGATAATTGCTTTACAGAATTTTGCTGTTTTCTGTCAAACCTCAACATGAATCAGCCATAGGTATACATATATCCCTTCCCTTTTGAACCTCGCTCCCATCTCCCTCCCCAACCCACCCCTCTAGGCTGATACAGAGCCCCTTTATGAGTTTCTTGAGCCATACAACAAATTCCCATTGGCTATCTATTTTACATATGGTAATGTAAGTTTCCATGTTACTCTTTCCATACATCTCACCCTCTCCTCCCCTCTCCTCATGTCCATAAGTCTATTCTCTATGTCTATTTCTCCATTGCTGTCCTGTAAATAAATTCTTCAGTACCATTTTTCTAGATTCCATATATATGTGTTAGAATACTGTATTTATCTTTCTTTTTCTGACTCACTTCACTCTGTATAATAGGTTCTAGGTTCATACACCTCATTGGAACTGACTCAAATGTGTTTCTTTTTATGGCTGAGTAATATTCCACTGTGCATATATACCAAAACTTCTTTATCTATTCATTTGTCGATGGACATCTAGGTTGCTTCCATGTTCTAGCTTTTGTGAATAGTGCTGCAATGAACAATGGAATACATGTGTCTCTTTCAATTATGGTTTCTTCAGGGTATATGTCTAGGAGTGGGATTGCTGGGTGCTATAGTGGTTTTATTCCTAGATTTTTAAGGAATCTCCATACCATTTTCCATAGTGGCTGTATCAATTTACATTCCCACCACACCCTTTTCTCCACACCCTTTCCAGCATTTATTGTTTGTAGACATTATGATGAGGGCCATTCTGACCAGTGTGAGGTGATATCTCATTGCAGTTTTGATTTGCATTTCTCTAACAATGAGTGATGTTGAGCATCTTTTCATGTGTTTGTTAGCCATCTGTATATCTTCTTTGGAGAAATGTTTGTTTAGATCTTTTTTCCCACTTTTTGATTGGGTTGTTTTTCTGGTATTGAGTTGTATGAGCTGCTTGTATATTTTGGAAATTAATCCTTTGTCAGTTATTTCATTTAGTAGTATTTTCTCCAATTCTGAGGGTTGTCTTTTCACCTTGCTTATAGTTTCCTTTGCTGTGCAAAAGCTTTTAAGTTTAATCATGTCCCACTTGTTTACTTTTGTTTTTGTTTCTGTTATTATAGGAGGTGGATCATAGAAGATGTTGCTTTGATTTATAAAACAACATAATTCTTAATGTACATGTGCCCAACAACAAATCATCAAAATATGAAAGAAAAAAACTAATAGAACTGCAAGGAGAAGTTCACATATCCACTGTTACATGACTTGAGTGCCTTTTATCAGAAATCGACAAAAGGAGCAGAAGGAACTTCAGTAAGACATAGTTGAACTCAACAGCACCATTAAACAACTATATGTTATTGACAGCTATAGATTGCTTCATCCAACAACAGAAAATTATATGTTATTTCAAGCTCACATGAACCATTCATCAAGATAGAAAACATCCTGGGTTATAAAACATACCATAAGGTATTTAAAAGAATAGAGCACATATAATGCCTGCTCTCATGCCATAGAGGGATTGGACTAGAAATCAATAACAGAAAGATAATTAGAAAATCACAACAAAAATTTCAAGAGAAATGTTTAAAAATATTTGGAACTAAATGAAAGTGAAAACAACTTACAAAAATCTGTAGAATGCAGCAGAAGAAATGCTTAGAGGGAATCTTGTAGTATTGAAAGCATGAATTCAGTTCAGTTCAGTCACTCAGTCATATCTAACTCTTTGCAGCATGCCAGGACTCCCTGTCCATCACCAAACTCCTAGAGTTTACCCAGACTTGTGTCCATTGAGTTGGTGATGCCATCCAGCCATTTCATCCTCTGTTGTCCCCTTCTCTTCCCACCTTCAATCTTTCCCAACATCAGGGTATTTCCAAATGAGTCAGCTCTTTGCATCAGGTGGCCAAAGAATTGGAGTTTCAGCTTCAACATCAGTCCTTCCAATGAACGCTCAGGACTGATCTCCTTTAGGTTGGACTGGTTGGATTTCCTTGCAGTACAGGGGACTCGCAAGAGTCTTCTCCAACACCACAGTTCAAAAGCATCAATTCTTTGGTGCTCAGCTTTCTTTATAGTCCAAATCTCACATCCATACATGACTACTGGAAAAACCATAGCCTTGACTAGACAGACCTTTGTTGGCAAAGTAAGGTCTCTGCTTTTGAATATGCTGTCTAGGTTGATCACAAATTTCCTTCCAAGGAGTAAGCGTCTTTTAATTTCATGGCTGCAGTCACCATCTGCAGTGATTTTGGAGCCCCCCAAAATAAAGTTTGCCACTGTTTCCCCATCTATCAGCCATGAAGTGACTGGACTGGATGTCATGACCTTAGTTTTTTGAATATTGAGTTTTTAAGCCAACTTTTTCTTTCCCCTCTTTCAGTTTCATTAAGTTCTTCACTTTCTGCCATAAGGGTGGTGTCATCTGCATATCTGAGGTTACTGATATTTCTCCTGGCAATCTTGATTCCAGCTTGTGCTTCATCCAGCCCAGCGTTTCTCATGATGTACTCTGCATAGAAGTTAAATAAGCAGGGTGACAATATACAGCCTTGATGTACTCCTTTTCCTATTTGGAACCAGTCTGTTGTTTCATGTCCAGTTTTAACTGTTGCTTCCTGACCTGCATACAGATTTCTCAAGAGTCAGGTCAGGTTGCCTGGCATTCCCATCTCTTTCAGAATTTTCCACATTTTATTGTGATCCACACATGATCCACGCATGTATCAGAAATGAATAAATATCTAAAAACAGTGATCTAAGCTTCAACCTTAGTAAACTAGGAAAATAAGAACAAATTAAATCCAAAGCAGGCAGAAGAAAACAACTATTCATGATTAGAGTAGAAATAAATGAAATTAAAAGCAGTGAATCAATAGAGGAAATCATCAAACTCAAAGCTGGTTCTTTGAAATATCAATAAAGTTGATACACCTCTATTCAAGCTAACTATTCCAAAATTTGTGGTTGTGCATGTCCCTTTTAGAAAATATTGTAGCATTTGCATATAACCTATGGACATCCTCCTGTGTACTTTTTTTTGTTCATTTTTTTCCATTTACTTTTATTAGTTGTTAGCCTCCAACTCTTGTGTACTTTAAATCATCTCTAGATTACTTATAATACCTAATAGAATGTAAATGCTATGCTAGTAATGCTGGTGCCTGGCAAATTCAAATTTTGCTTTATGGAACTTCTGGAATTAAAATATATATATATATTTTCAAGCCATGGTTGACAAAATCTGAAGATGTGGAATCCACAGATATGGAGGGCCAAGTGTTTACCAAGGTAGAAATTTAGAACATTTCTATATAAAAGTCAATCTCTTTCCTACATACCAGCAATTAGCAAGTAGAATTTAAAATTAAAAACATTCATTTACATTAGAATCCCAAAGATGAAAACTCTAGCAAAATATGTACAGCAGCTATATAAGGAAAACTATAAAACTGATGAAAGAAATTAAAGAACCAAGTAAATGGTGAGACATTCCATGTTCATGAATAGGAAAACTCAATATTGTCAAGATGTCACTTCTTCCCAATTTGATTTATAGGTTAAGAACAATTCCAACCAAAACCCTAGTAAGTTATTTTGTGGATATTGACAAACCAATCTAACATAAATAAGGAGAAGTTAAGGACCAAGAATAACCAATAAAGTATTTAAAGAACAAAGTTAGAGGAGTGACACTGCCCAACTTCAAGACTTACTATAAAGCTATAGTTATTAATACAGTGGATATTGGTGAAATAATAAATAAATAGATCAATGAAACAACAGAGAGCCCAGAAATAAAGCTACATAAATACAGTCAACTGAACTTTGACAAAGGAGCAAAGTCAATATAATGAAGAAAAGATATTTTTTTCAACAAATGGTGCTGGAACCACTAGACAATAACATGTTAAAAAATGAATCTATATATGGTTAAAAATTCCAAAAAAAAAAAAAAATGAATCTAGACACAGACTTTACTCTCTTCACCGAAATTAAAGTGAATCATAGACCTAAATGTAAAATATGACACTATAAAACTCCAAGAAAACATAGGAAAGATATCTAGATGACCCTGGGTATGGTGATGACATTTTAGATACAAAACCAAAAGCCCCATCTATGAAATAAAAAGTTGATAAGCTGGACTTCTTTAAAACTAAAACTTCTGCCTTATAGAAAACAATGTAAAGAGAATGAGAAGAAAAGTCACAGACTGAGAGAAAATATTTGCAAAGGGTTTGTCTGATGAATGACTTGTCTCAAACATACAAAAAACTTTTTTTTTTTTAACTTAATAATAAGAAAACAGGCATGTTTAAAAATTTGGCCAAAGACCCTAATGGTCATTTCACTAAAAAAGATACATGGATGACAAATAAGCATATGAAAACATGTTCAACATTCTATATCAATAGGGAATTGAAAATTAAAATAATAATGGATCAATCGGTAAAGAATCTGCCTGTAATGCAGGAGACACAGGAGACTTGGGTTCAGTTCCAGGGTCGGAAAATCCCCTGAAGGAGGGCCTGGCAACTCATTCCAGTATCCTTGCCTGGAAAATCCCATGGACAGAGAAGCCTTGTAGGTTGCAGTCCATAGGGTTGCAAAGAGTTGGACATGACTGAGCAATTAACTCTTTCACTTTTCACTCAGTAGGTGAGTGCACGCTCAGTTGCTCAGTTGTGTTTGACTCTTTAAGACCCCATGGACTGTAGTCTGCCAGGTTCTTCTGTCCTGGGATTTTTCAGGCAAGAATACTGGAAGGTGCTCGGGGCTGATGCACTGGGATGACCCAGAGGGATGGGATGGTGAGGGAGGTGGGAGGGGGGTTCAGGATGGGGAACACATGTAAATTCATGGCTGATTCATGTCAATGTATGGCAAAAACCACTACAATATTGTAAAGTAATTAGCTTCCAAATAATAAAAATAAATAAAAAAAAAAGAAAATACCATAAGTTTATCAGCCCCCCCCCCAAAAAAAAAGAATACTGGAAGGGGTTGCCATATCTTCCTCCAGGGAATCCTTCTGACCCAGAGATCTAACCCATGTCTCCTGCATTGACAGGCAGATTCTTTATCACTGAGATACTTGCGAAACATTTTCAGTAAGTGCGCGGACAAATAAACTGTGGTACATCCAGATAATGGAATATTATTCCATGATAAAAAGAAATCAGCTATCAAACCATGAAAAGACATGGAGGAACCTTAAATTCATATAGTAAATTAAAGAAGACAATGAAATTGTTACATACTGTATGATATTCTGGAAAAGTCAAAAATTTGGAAACAGTAAAAATATCTGTGATTGCTTAGGTAGAGGGAAGAGGGAGGAATGAACAGGCAAATCACTGAGGAAATTTAAGGGCAGTAAAACTATAGTGTATAGTACTCTCATAGTGGATATATGTCATTATACATTTGTCAAAATTCATAGACTGTCAACACCAATAAATTATAGATTTTGGCTGCTGATGTGTCAATGTAGTTTCACCAATTTTAGCAACTGTATCACTGGTGTGGGAGGTTGTCTATGGGTAAATGGAAACTTTTTGTCCTATATGCTCACTTTTCCTATGAATCTAGAACTACTCTAAAAAGTAAAGGTTACTAATTAATTTTTTTTGTGGTTTAGTTCCTGAGTCATGTCCAACTCTTTTGCGAATTAAAAAATACATATTTTATTTAAAAAGTATTTATACCAAATATTTTGAAAGTGCTTTGCTATACAGAAAGAATTTGATGTAGCTACAAGAAATGGTTTAGTTATTATGGGAGATGGGTAAATAAAGGAGTTAAAAGCACAGATTCTGGAGCCAGACTCCCTGGCATAAATCCCAGTTCTATTACTTACAAGCTACATAACTTTTGGCACATTATTTATCCCTTTGATAACATCATTTTTTCATATATAAAATGGGGATAATGAAAGTATCTTACCTCATAGATCCATTGGGAACATTAAATGAGTTAATATACGTAAAGTTCTTAGAATAGAACCTGGCACAGAATGTAAGCATTCAAATAAATATTAAGTTATTATTTTATATACATATTCAAACACTTTATTGAATTTGCATAAAATGTTAGAAAAATTATAAAATTCTTACCAAAATTATTGAAAATCTTTCTTTTTCTAAAAAGCATGTTTGTTTGTATAACAATCTTTCTGAACTTGCTATAAACTCACAATATATCTCTTATCTCACCTTTTACCATGTCATTTGTTTTACTGATTCCCTACATGTCACATTCTGCTTTATCAAAATTCTTTGTCTATAAGAAGTCTAAATTTTATTTTATTAGTTAGATGTTATATGAATTAGCAACTATTTTGTTTTTCTACTATGTATTATGAATCTATTTTTCATTAGTAGAATTCTATAAAGAAAAAGAAAGTTAATCTATTAAATATGATTGAGGAATCTGAAGAACACGATATACTTGCAAAGTCACATAAAATGTTTGAGATTTTTAAGGTCAGGGCTTGGGAATTGCTGTTAACTTTTTTAAAATGGCATTTTGTGTATGTGGGTGTGTGTGAGAGAAAATAGAAGGGGAGCGCGTGCGCAGTAGCCTGCAGACCTGGAGTTGCATTTAAATGAGCGATAGAGAGTTCTGAATCCCTGCTGTGTCAGTGGCCGTGGAGGATTGTGATTTGTACCTGTTGAGATCCTCCCTCTGTGTTGGGGCTGTGTTGCAGGGAGCTCACTGTGTTTTTCTAAGTATTGAACAGCCTATTTTAAACCCTCCGGTCACTTCCCAAGACTGATCTTACCTGAGAAGGAAGACCAGAGGAGAAGGAGATCAAGGAGTCAGAAATGATTCCTTCCGAGGCTCTGGAGGATGTGGGCTTCAGCAGTTGTGGCACACTAACTTAGTTGCTCCGAGGCTTGTGGGATCTACCCTGACCAGGGATAGAACCTGTGTCCTCTGCATTGACAGGCCAATTTCTCACCAGTGGACCATCAGGGTCGGCTGACATTCAGGGATGTGGCCGTAGACTTCACTCAAGAGGAGTGGGAATGCCTGGACCTCAGTCAGCGGGAATTGTACACGGATGTGATGTTAGAGAACTACGGGAACCTGGCCTCCTTGGGGCTTGTCTCTAAGCTGGACCTGGTCGCCTTTCTGGAGCAACTGAAGGATCCCAGGAATATAAGGAGAATGGAGACAACAGCCATTTACCCAGCTATGACTCCACAAGACATCCAGGGTTTGATGCCAAAGAATCCAGCGTTAGAAGATGTATTCCCAAAATCAAACCTAGGAATATATCAAACATCTCAGCTCAGAAACTTAAACTTAATGAAAGACTGGGAATGTACGAGAGTATATGAAAAATGGAGAGTGTGTTTAAGTGGACATAAAGAAATGCAGACAGTTACACATAATGCTAACATTACTACAAAAAGAAATCAGCAACATGAGTCAAATTGGGACAAACACTGACTTCAGTCTTCAACATCTGCAGAGAAGTGTAAGTATTTAAGAAAAGATTTCCATCCTTTTGTGAAACATACATGTTCTCTGAAAGGAAATGTGGAAAATCTGGAAGGTAATCTAGTCTCTACTGAAAATACTCATTCAGACAATTCTGAACATAGGCTTTGACTAAATACATTCAAGCATGTCTGAACACCTACAATTTAACAATGAGTGGGAAAACTCACAATCTAATCAATTTGAGGGATCCATGACCAGGAGGTCATTATTCTTCCCCCAACAAATATTTTCTCTGCATTCCAAGATGTATAATGTTGATGATAATGGAAGAGACGTAATGCAACCGTCATTGTTCAATACATATTGTGATGTGGTTAATACACAACAACGTTGTATGTGTAATAAAATGAGTGAGACTCTAAGTAAGAGCTCCAGCTCCAATAATTACAAAAGTATTTATGGTGGACTGAGAAGCTATTCAGGCAATGAAACTGGGTATATGGTTGAAGGAGATTCAAACCTTAAGAAATATCAGGGACCCAAATCTTCAAACAAGGAAGCTGAAAGTAATAAATATGGAAATACCTTTTACCAAATGTCAGGTTTTTCTTTCCCTAAGAGTGCTTGTACTGAAGAGAGGACTTGTACTGAATATGGTAAGGTTTCTAATCAGTCTTCAGAACTTTTTCAACAGCACACTGTTCAGAATCCACAGAAAGAAAACAAGTGTAAGATATGTGGGAAAGTGTTTAGTAAGCCATCCAATCTAAATAAACATAGGAAAATTCATACAGGAAGGAAACCTTTCCAATGTACAGAATGTAGCAAAGCGTTTAAACGTCTCTCACATCTTACTCAACATCAGCGAATTCACACTGGAGAGAAACCTTATAAGTGTATATAATGTTGCAAAGTGTTTACTCACAATTCAAGTCTTTTTCATCATCGGCAAATTCATACTGGAGAGAGACCTTGCGAATGTAAAGAATGTGGCAAAGCCTTTACTACAAGTTGGAACCTTTCTCAACATCACCGAATTCATACTGGGGATAGACATTATAAATGTACAGAATGTGGCAAGGCCTTTATTAAGGGTTCTGGTCTTACTAAACATCAGTGAATCCATACTGGGGAGAGACCATTTTCATGTACTGAATGTGGCAAAGACTTTGCTTACAACTCAGCACTTACTCAACATCGGCGAATTCATACTGGAGAGAGACCTTATAAATGTACAGAATGTGGCAAAGCCTTTAGTCAGAGTGGTCATCTCACTAAACATCTGAGAACACACATTGGAGAGAAACCGTAGTAATGGAATAAGTGATGGAAGAGGTTTGCCTTAGACATGCATCGGAAAACACAAGAATTTATACAAGAAACCTATGGAAGTGATGTAACAAATAGGTAGAAAAGTATTTAATCAAAAGTTAAATTGAAGTAAATATCAGAGATTGCATACTAGAAGGCATTTCATCAATTTTGTTTTCAGAATTTTCTCTGAAGGAGAATGAATGTAGGGAGCACTCCATAGTTAAAACACATAGAAGATGAATATATTAGCATGAATTGTGAGATGAAGGTTGATGGTTAGAAAGTTACAATTCATAGCACTGTATGTATGCTTGTTAATAATGATATGGTTTGAGATTATTTGAAATGAATGTAATTCAGCACTCAAGTAATCCATACTATGCCTTCTTTCAAACATAGGTTTTTGATGGTTTATTAAATATTAGCCTTTTTATACTGTGTTGCAACCATTTCTATCTATTCTCCATTAGAAGATGAAGGATATCATGATGTTAAATGGACAATGCTGGTCTAAATGGAGGTGTTTGTCATTGATGTGAAATATCTGGAGGTTGCCATGATGTAAGTGATCATTTAATCTTTCCATGTTGTAAAGTAATACAGAAGCTGGTTGTAGGGTTTCAATAGTAATACCCTTGGTTTGTAAGAACACAATGACAGTTCACTGCAATATTGATGTATCTCTATAATATCAACACAAGTCATGATTGTTACTTGACCATGTTGAAATAAAGACAGCTTCTGTGATAACCTAAAAAAAAAAAAAAAAGAAAATAAAAGAGGAGAAAAATGATGAAATCTAGGGAAAATGGCTAGTATAGAATGAACATAAACTAATTCATCCATTCAACATATAATTTGAGTGTACTTTAGCAAAATTTCTATTAAATAAAGTATAAATTCAAGAACAAGTGAATAAATGATTGAAACTATCTACCAGCTGTTCTGGAAAAGGAATAAAATATACAAGGCAAACTGAAGAATTCTGATCAATAAATCAGGTAATAGTTGCTCAAAGGACTGGATTTTGGAAATATAGCCTTCAAAATTGCCTCTTTTCTACATGACAAAGAGAAAAAGAAATGTCAACTTGAAGCTATACTGTGTTATTTGTAGAGCAAACTTGATTAAGTAGAGGTTCAGAGAGCATACAGCTTTTCAAGTTGGAGTAAACAAACTCCTTCGCCTACTTGAGTGACTAATTTCAAGAGATACATCATCTCCCAATGTTTTTCCTTCTCCCTGACCAGTTCTTCAATTTGAAGGCTATTTGCCTGAGCATGCACAAAGTGCTTGGCATGGCAGTTAGCAAGAAACGCTTATATTTACAGATCACAGAGATGGCACGCTCACTGCCCAGGAGGCTGACTATACCAGGAAAGAGCTTGTTGTCCAGATGTCAGCTTATGTGAAGATGGTTAATATGTGTGATTATCTATGACTATTGAGTCCTGCTCTTTTGAATCATAAATAAGTTCCAAAAGATTCCCTATATGGGAAAATTTCTCTATTTTACTTGAAAAATAAGTAAAATTAGTTAAAATTCTCTGAAGGAAATTACCCAGAAACCTAGAAAAAAAAAAGAATGTTTAATCATGTACTCTGATTTAGAAAAGAAGAACCAGAGTGACACACGGGAAAAGGATGGGCAAGATCATAAATAATTCAACGTATGTTTCTTGACCATATAATTTGTGCAGAATTGTGAAGTAAACAATGTGAGGATAGAAAAAAAGTATATTTATTCCTATTCACAAGGCATTTGCAGTCTTGTTGGAGAGCTAAGTTAAAGAGTCAGTAAGCATGTTAAATCACATATTTCCATATGCCAAACTGTTCAGTGTAAGTTATATGTGTCCTGAAGGATCAAGGCAGGGGCAGTTCAATATTGACTTCTAGTTTTGAAATCAAGGACAGTTTTATGCAAAAAAAAAAAAAATGAAAGTTCCAAAAGACACCAGTAAAATTTGTCAATTTGTCCCTTTCATTAAGTAAAAACACAAACGACAAAAAAAGCCTGATTTAAAATTATAGTGAGTTACCAGCCAAACTATGCTAAAAATAGAACAAAGTGTACATCATTATAACGAACCTGCCAATAATCTTTGGTGATAATAAAAGAGATACGTAAGTATCAACTTCTCCAAGTCCCTCCTAAGCCTGTCCTCCATCTCACATTCATAATAAATTTGAAGTTCTTATTTGCTATTTGTTTCAACAGCACCTGTGGAATAACACCATAAGTTATTATCTCTCTCTTTAATGGTGCTTTACCTTAAAGAAAAATAGTGCTAATGACATCCACTGGAAAGAAAGATTGACTCAAATACAATAGTGAAGAATTTAAAATAGTTCATCAACTCTTATCTGGTATTGGTCCGCAGAAGACAGAATCATACAAGGATTCAGATCCTGGGGAAAAAATGACCAGAAGTTTTTTTGTTGGAAAAGTTGAGTTTTTCCACATTTCTAAGGTTTGTTTTTGTTTTAAGCAAATCAAAACCTGGTAAATATGTCTTATCTATTATTCTAAACAGAATAAAACTGTTTAGCTTTGTTTCTGAATATTTTACCTTGAATAGCACTTTATGCTAAAATAATAATACTTTTCCTTCTGTATTAAAGTTAGTTGTGCACATGACCATGTGTACATATGTGTGTGTGTTAATTGTTTGGGTTTCCCAGGTGGCCCAGTGGTAAAGAATCAGCCTGTCAATGTAAGAGATGTGGGTTCGATCCTGGGTGGGGGAGATCACCTGGAGTAGGAAATGGCAACCGACTCCAGTATTCTTGCTTGTGAAATTCCATGGAATGTGCAGTCCATGGGGTCACAAAAAGTCAGACATGACTGAGCACGCATGCTGTATTAATTGTTTATACCCAAGGACATTCACTTGCAACAAGAACAAAACATGTTTATCTTAACAAAAGGGAAAAAAATGATTTATCTTTGATGAGTTAGTTGAATAAGTATGACAATTTTGCTTCATATGAGGAACAAAAAAGAAAAAAATTGTAACAGGGGCCATTATTTAATTTTGGCTCTGGTACCTTATTTAAAAAATAGAACAAAACAAAAACAAAAATTTTCAAGTAGTCACAGGAAACTAAAGGGGAATTTCAAAAAGAACCCAAATGTTACTTATTCAACAACATTGACAATGGTGCTCCTTAAAACTTTTAACAATTTATTATCCAACAAATTGAAACTTTCGGATAAACATTACACAGAGTTTTTCAATATTTCTAAGGTTTGTTTTTTTCATTAAGCAAATCAAAACCTGGTAAATGTATGTCTTATCTATTATTTCTAAGTTTTTAATGTTAAAATTTCTAATAGACCAATTGCTATAGTGAATGATTTACAGAGAAATCTGGAATGTAACAAATAGTGCCAACTTTCTCAGAGCAATATGTAATACCCTACTCTTTGGTTACCATATTAATTAGTTGTTTAAAGATCCAAGTTCCAGAAAATCCTATGGACGTAACAAACTTTTTTACTTAACATACTTCAATTACACATAAAGTATAGAGAGCAATTAAACAATAAAAAAACTTACCTACTACCCAGTTTTATCAAATCTGAATATTTTGCTATATTTTCTTCACAAGTATTTTTAGTGAGTATATATTATAAATATACTGAAGCAAGCTGGGCAATATTCACTGGTCTGTTTCATCTCTCCCTCACCAATGGAAACTACTAACCTTTATTCAATGTTTATCATTCTCAGACATGATAGTTCTTATACTGTTAATACTTATGTAACCGTTAAACTATGTAATTTGTTTCCTTGTTTTAAGTTTTTATAGGTATGACATCAGCTAAATGGTAGTATAGAAATTTCTAGCTCCCTTCTTCTCCTGCTGTTGCTGCTGCTGCCCATCCTCTCCTAGAAACATCTCCTAGAAAAATCTCATGGCCTTAGGTGATTTCAGCAGGTTCGTACCCAGGCTCCTGCAAGCTCCGGTGACCCCAGGCCCCATTTCACCCAGGTGCTTGGCTCCAGGAAGCTTCTGTGGCACCAGGCCCCTTGCATATTTCTATGAACCCAGGCTCTTAGTTTACCCCAGCACTTACTGACACCCATGACCCAGGAAGTTTTCATGGCGCCAAGCTCCCAATGGGCTTACAGGAATCCAGGCCCTCTGTCTACCCCAACACCAGCTTCTTCCCATGGTCTCAGGTGGCTCCAGCAAACCCAGCCTCCTAGCTCACCCGTGTTGGCTGGCTTTCATGACCCTGGTGATTCCTATGGTTCCAGGCTCCCAGAAGTCTCCTGAAAACTTAAGCCCCCAGCCCATCCAGGTGCCTGCTGGCTCTATCAACCATAGGCACCTTTTGCAGCCCCAGGAGGCTCCTGCAAGTTCAAGCAACTTCCATGGCATGAGGCTTCTGGGAGCCTCCTATGAACTCAGGCTCTCAGTCTACCTCAGCACCAGCTGGTTCCAATGGCCACAAGTGGCGTCAGCTTCAGGTAGACTCTAAGAAACTCAGGCTCCAAGCCAACCAAGAGTTGACTGGCGCCCGTGATCCAAGTAGTTCCTGGGTACTCGGGCTCCTGGTAGGATCCTGAAAATTAAGACATCAAGATCACACTGGTACAGAATGTCTCCTTGACACAACATGCCCCGAGAGCTCCTATGAACCCAGACTTCCCTCACATTCCAGTGCTTACTGGCTCTCATAAACTAAGAAGCCACTGTGGTCTCTGGTTCTGGATTAGTGGGTCAAAGAAGAGATCAAAAGTGAAGTTAAAAATAATTTGAAACAAATGAAAATAGAAATACAATATACCAAAGTTTATGGATGCAGAAAAGCAAGTTAAATTGGGGAGTTTTATTGATAAATGTCTACATTAAGAAAAAGGAAAGATATCAGAATAAACAATTTAAGTTTTCACATCAAGGAACTAAGGGAAAAGCTAAGGCAGAAGTTAGTAGAGGAAGGAAATAACAAAGATCAGAGAAGAAATAAATGAAATAAAGAATACAAAAAATATGTAGAGACATCTATGAAACCAAGAGTTGGTTTTGTTAAAAAAAAAAAAAAAGTTGACACACGTTTAGCTACTCTAAGTGTAAAAGACAAGACTTGAATAAATAAAATATAGCAAAAATCATATAACAAAACTGAGGATATGCTTATCACTTATAGTCTTCCCAGGTGTCTCAGTGGTAAAGAACCTGCCAATAGAGGAGATTCAGGAGATATGGGTTCAATCCCTGGGTAAGGAAGATCTCCTGGAGGCAGAATTGGCAACCCAATCCAGTATTCTTGCCAGGGAAAGCTCATGGACACAGGAGCCTGGTGCACTACAGTCCATGAGGTTGCAAAGAGTCAGACACAACTGAGTGACTAAGCAATAACAACAGTAGTGCGCACACACACACACACACACACCACTCACATCAATACATGTGAATGTCAGAATAGGAGAAAATAATTGCAAACAAAACAACTGGCAAAAGATTAATCTCTAGAATGTGTATATAAGCAACTCATACAGCTCAATGTTAGGAAAACAAATACCCCTATCAAAAAATAGGCAGAAGGCATAGACATTTATCCCAAAAAGGCATACAGATGGCCAATAAATACATGAAAAGATGCTCAACTTCACTAATTACTAGAGAAATGAAAATCAAAACTACAATGAGGTATTACTTCACACCAACCAGAATGGTCATTATCAAAAAATCTACAAATAATAAATACTAGAGAGGATGTGGAGAAAAGGGAACCCTCCTATATTGCTGGTGGGAATGTAAAGTGATATAGGCATTATGGAAAACAGTATGGAGATTCCTTAAAAAACTAGGAATAAATCTGCCACATGACCCAGCAACCCAACTACTGGGCATATACCCTAAGGAAATCACAGTTCTAAAACACACATGTACCCCAATGTTCAAAGCAGCACTGTTTACAATAGCCAGGACATGGAATCAACCTACATGTCCATTAACAGATGAGTGGATAAAGAAGATGTGGTACATGTATACAATGTAATATTACTCAGCCATTTAAAAAAATGAATTTGAGTTAGTTCTAGTGAGGTGGATGAACCTAGAGCCTGTTATACAGAGGGAAATAAGTCAAAAAGAGAGAAACAAACATAATATATTAACACACATATATATGCAATCTAAAAAATGGTATTAATGAACCTATTTGCAGGAAATAATGGAGATGCAAGTGTAGAGAATGAACTTGTAGACACAGTGGGGGGAAGGAGACAGTGGGACAAAATGAGAAACTCGCATCAACATAGATGTAAAACGTCTTCTTGAAAAGCTAAAGTTCTGCCTTTTTGTTCAGTTTATCATCTTACATGATTTCCTAATTTAAAATCTGTTCATCATTCACATTTTAATAAAATAAAAATAATTTATAAACAAAAAAAATAAAATAACAAAATAAAATCTGTTCAATTAGACAGCTCAGCTACCCATTGTCAGCCTTTACTTATGCAGTAGTCAGCCAAAAACATTTTATGGTGAGCATTTGGATGTGAATTGTAAATGTGCATAACCTAAACGTATAAGATCTAAATATTCCATCAAATTTTCCTAATCACTTTTTCCCATGGATTTTATTTATAAAAGCAGCTATCATTACATAAAATCCTGTTTTCTAGACTGTTACTGAGAAAGGGTTAGATCTATATTTTTGTTCCTTGAATTCTTTATGATTGCTACCTTACTTTTTTTCTTTATAAGTGTAAAGCAGAATGCTCTTTTAAAATATGAACTTACTGCCCTGATATTATATCAGAACCACATTGCACCATACCTTGAAGAGCCAACGACATGTAGCTGGTCTTGGACTCAACTCCAATGTAAACAAAATGCTTTCTTAAAAAAAAAAAAAAAAAAAAAAACAACAAACACAGAAATCCAGTCATGAAAATTCATATTTACTGTTCCTCTAAAGATTACTAGTACAGCTGCTATGGAGAACAATGTGGAGATTTCTTAAAAAAAAACTGGAAATAGAACTGCCATATGACCCAGCAATCCCACTTCTGGACATACACAGCGAAGAAACCAGATCTGAAAGAGACATGTACACCCCAGTGTTCATCGCAGCACTGTTTGTAATAGCCAGGACATGGAAGCAACCTAGATGCCCATCAGGAGATGAATGGATAAGGAAGCTGTGGTACATATACACCATGGAATATTACTCAGCCTTTAAAAAGAATTCCTTTGAATCAGTTCTAATGAGATGGATGAAGCTGGAGCCCATTATACAGAGTGAAGTAAGCCAGAAAGATAAAAGAACATTACAGCATACTAACACATATATATGGAATTTAGAAAGATGGTAATGATAACCCTATATGCAAAACAGAAAAAGAGACACAGATGTACAGAACAGACTTTTGGACTCTGTGGGAGAAGGCGAGGGTGGGATGTTTCAAGAGAACAGCATCGAAACATGTATATTATCTATAGTGAAACAGATCACCAGCCCAGGTTGGATGCATGAGACAAGTGCTCAGGCCTGGTGCACTGGGAAGACTCAGAGGGATTGGGTGGAGAGGGAGGTGGGAGGGGGGATCAGGATGGGGAATACATGTAAATCCATGGCTGATTCATGTCAATGTGTGATGAAACCCACTACAATATTGTAAAGTAAGTAGTCTCTAACTGATAAAAATAAATGAAAAAAAAAAAAAAAGATTACAAGAGATTCCTTAGGAGCACAAGCAAATTATGCTGATTAGGAAGAAAATGATCAGGATGGTTTGTACAAGTTCAAGGAATGGATGGAGAGACAGACAAGCACAAATACAAGAGAGCAGAACAAACCTATAGGAGAGTCTGATAAAATTAAAAGCTCCACATGACTGAAGATTTTTTAAAAACATGAAAAACCAAAATTAAAATAGTTTTATTTTTGCAACAAAATAAATTAAAGATACAGATCCTGATTGAGATGGATAATTTAATATGAATAAAATATCACACTAAACAGGAAAACTTATTTTCTTCACTGAAGTATCTTAAGCATTTAAAAGAATGCTTAGTACACATTAGGTGTTCATTAATTATATATTGGATGAATGGGTGTCTCACATAGAGCCAACCGTCCTGGAATGTGAAGTCAAGTGGACCTTAGGAAGCATCACTATGAACAAAGCTAGTGTAGGTGATGGAATTTCAGTTGAGCTATACCAAATCCTGAAAGATGATGCCATGAAAGTGTTGCACTCAATAAGCCAGCAAATTTGGAACACTCAGCAATGGCCACAGGACTGGAAAAGGTCAGTTTTCATTCTAATCCCAAAGAAAGACAATGCCAAAGAATGCTCAAATTACTGCACACTTGAACTCATCTCACACGCTAGTAAAGTAATGCTCAAAATTCTCCAAACTAGTCTTCAACAGTACATGAACCATGAACTTCCAGATGCTCAAGCTGGATTTAGAAAAGACAGAGGAACCAGAGATCAAATTGCCAACATCCGTTAGATCATAGAAACAGCAAGAGAATTCCAGAAAGACATCTACTTCTGCCTTATTGACTATGCCAAACCTTTGACTGTGTGGATTACAACAAACTTAATTCTTTTGAAAATTCTTAAAGAGATGGGAATACCAGAATAGAAGGCTTTACCTGCCTCCTGAGAAATCTGTATGCATGTCAAGAAGCAACAGAACCAGACATGGAACAACTGACTGGTTCCAAATTGGGAAAGGATTACATCAAGGCTGTATATTGTCACCCTGCTTATTTAAATTACATGCAGTTGCATCATGCAAAATGCTGGGCTGGATAAAGCACACACTGGAACCAAGATTCCAAGGAGAAATATCAATAACCTCAGATATTCAGATGACACCACCCTTATGGCAGAAAGCGAAGAGGAACTAAGAGCCTCTTGATGAAAGTGAAAGAGGAGAATGAGAAAAGTGGCTTAAAACTCAATGGGAATTCTAAAAACTATGATCATGGCATCCTGTCCCATCACTTCATGGCAAATAGATGGGGAAACAATGGAAATAATGGCGGACTTTATTTTGGGGGGGCTCCAAAATCACTGCAGATGGTGACTTCAGCCATGAAATTAAAAGACGCTTGCTCCTTGGAAGAAAAGCTATAACTAACTTACACAGCATATTAAAAAGCAGAACCATTACTTTACTGACAAAAGTCTGTCTAGTCAAAGCTATGGTTTTGCCAGTAGTCATGTATGGATGTGGGAGTTGGGCTATAAAGAAAGCTTAGCGCTGAAGAATTGATGCTTTTGAACTCTGGTATTGGAGAAGACTCTTGAGAGTCCCTTGGAGAGCAACAAAATCCAACCTGTCCATCCTAAATGAAATCAGTCCTGAATATTCATTGAAAGGACTGATGTTGACCCTGAAACTCCAATACTTTGACCACCTGATGGGAAGAACTGACTCATTTGAAAAGGCTCTGATGCTGGGAAAGATTGAAGGAGGGAGGAGAAATGGACAACCCAGGATGAGATGGTTGGATTGCATCACCGTCTCAATGGACATGAATCTGAGTAAATTCCAAGAGTTGGTGATTGACAGGGAGGCCTGGCGTGATGCAGTCCATGGAGTCACAAAGAGTTGGACATGACTGAGTGACTGAACTGAACTGAAAGAAAAGGGACAGGGAAAGCTTCTGACATAGACATCAGAAGGGGGACAGAGAGTGTCCCCCTCACTAGTCTAAGTAAGGGAGTTATATACTTTTTTAATTAGTTATTACAATAAATCAAAAGAATGACTCAAAATTGTAAAAATTTTACCATACCCACTCCCACAATTTACATTTTAAGGTAACAGGATTAGAGCTTAACAATAGAAAGATCTTACCAGACCCACTCCCATAATATACAGTTTAAGATAGCAGGATTAGTCAGATGGTTTTCAAGAAGGAGAAATTGTCCTCAAGCAGGATACATTGTTGTTATATCATCCTTAGTACAGAGTTTAAACTGAGCTGTTTGTTGTGTAATCATCAGCTCTAGACTTAAAGGAAAAAACAAACAAACAAACAAACATTTTATGTGACTAAGACTAAGGAATGTAGCAGAAAACAAGACTTTTGTCTTTTTTTCCTCCTTGAGAATTCCAGATCCCTATCTCCTCCTTGGGGACCCCCGACTTCTTATCAACCTGCCTAGGAACTGACTCTCAAAACCAGATACAAATTTGGAGCAACCAAAGAAATGCCTAATTGAAAAGAAAATCCATATGGAAGACATTTCGTAATGTTTTACCCACCCTTCCCACTGCCTCTGGGTGGAGAACCATGATTTCAGGAGGAAGCTGTACAATTCCCAGCTCCTCTTTTGAGACGGAAGGAACAGAGTGAAACGTATTTACAGGGTTCTGGTTTGGCTGGAGACATTTCAAGGGATTGGTTTCTGTCTCCTGTGAATCTGAGGAGACAGAATCGCATGTTGGCATAGTTTGAATATTAGGTTGGAGGCTGCTGAAAGAAGTGTCAGAAACCACAACACAAAAGCATTTCAAGAGGAATGCATACTTATAAGCACCTAGCAAGACAGGAGATTACAGGCAGAGGAATACAACAGAAAACTACCCTGAGAAGATGCAGGGGTGAGAGTCTTAGGGAAATTAAGATATGTAAAAGCAGCTATATAGAAAAAATAATTGGAGTCAAAATCAAATGCATGGCCCCAGGGAAGATACATTTTCAGGTAAAGGGCTGAGATGACCTTGAAAATCCACGCTGAGCTGACTAGTGAAGGTCTAGTCTTCATGGAAGGGCTTTGCACGTGGCACAGTGGTAAAGAATCTGCCTACCAGGGCTGGAGATATAAGCGATACCAGAGAACTGGGTTTGATCCCTGGGTCAGGAAGATCCCCTGGAGTAGGAAATGGCAATCCATTTTCCAGGCAAATATTCTTGCCTGGAAAATCCCACTGACAGAAGAACCTGATGGGCTAAAGCCCATGAGGTGGCAAAGAGTCTGACAAAACTGAGCACACTAGCACACAAATAGTCCCCTGAATGGAGTAAGTTTGCAAAGACTAGGAGATGTCACTGCTTTTTTTTTCAAACGTTAACTGTCAACAAAGTATAAGACATACAAAGAAACAGGGAAACACACCTCATTTGAAGGAGAAATAAATCTTCAGAAAATGACCCTAAAAAGAAACAAGCCATAGATTTATTTGACAAAGACTTCAAAATAGCAACCTTAAATGTGTCCAGTGAGGGGGAACATGGACAGAGAATTAAATGAAATCAAGAAATGGATATATGAACAAAATGAGAATATCAATATAGAAGTAGAAATTACAAAAAAGAACTAAACAAAAATTCTATAGCTGAAGAACATAATGACTGAGTTGAAAAACTCACTGAAGGTATTCAACACTACATTCAAACACACAGAGGAAAGAATTAGTTAATATGAAGACAGATCATTTGAAACTATGCGATCTGAGGAAACAAAGGGAAAAAAAAGAGTAAATAGAGTGTAAGGAACTTATGAGACAGCATCAAGAAGATTAAAATACACATTATGAGAGTCCCAGATGGAAAAGAGAGAAATGGGCAAAACTAGTCAAGGCTATGGTTTCTCCAGTGGTCATGTATGGATGTGAGAGTTGGACTATAAAGAAAGCTGAGCAATGAAGAATTGATGCTTTTGAACTGTGGTGTTGGAGAACGCTCTTGAGAGTTCCTTGGACTGCAAGGAGATCCAACCAATCCATCCTAAAGGAGATTAGTCCTGGATGTTCATTGGAAAGACTGATGTTGAAGCTGAAACTCCAATATTTGGCCACCTGGTGCAAAGAGCTGACTCATTGGAAAAGACCCTGAAGTTGGGAAAGATTGAGGGCAGGAGGAGAAGGGGGAGACAGAGGATGAGATGGTTGGGTGGCATCTTCGACTCGATGGACATGGATTTGGGTGGACTCCGGGAGTTGGTGATGGACAGGGAGGCCTGGTGTGCTGTGGTCATGGGGTCACAAAGAGTCGGACAGGACTGAGGGACTGAACTGAATTGAACTCACTTAAATAATAGTTGAGAATTTTCCAAATTTGAAGAAAAACATGAATATTCAAATACAAGAAGCTCAATGACACATAAGCAGAAGAATTTAAAGACAAACCCAGAGACACATTAAAATCAAAGTGTTGAAAATCAAAGACAAATATTAATTAAGATATGGGATAATTGAATACCTTGAGTGTTATAATTAGTAATGTAGAAGTTATAGTCACTATGGAATACAGTATGGTGGTTCCTCAAAAAATATTAGAAATAGAACTACCTAATGATTCAGCAATTCTACTTTTGGATATATACTGCAGATAATTGAAAGCAACGCCTTGACAAGGTATATGTAGATCTCTTTATAGTAGCATTATTCACAAGAGTTGATAAGTGCACACTGAAGGATAAAAAGTGAAATGTGATATATATGCACAACAGAGTATTATTTAGCCTTGAAAAGGAAGGAAATTTTGACACATGGTGCAGCATGAATGTACAATAGGACAGTATGCTAAGTGAAATAAGACAAGTCACAGAAACACAAATACTCTCTGATGTCACTACATAGAATAGTCAAATTCACAAATGGTAGTTTTCAGGGCCTGACAGTAAGGGGAAGTGGGTGGTTGTTATTTACTGTATATGGAGTTTTAGTTTTGCAAGATGGAAAGAAGTCTGGAGATGAATGTATAACAATGTCAATTTTATTGATAATATTGAATTGTATACTTAAGAATTGTTATAATGGTAAATTTTATGTAATATTTTTTTAAGATTTATTTATTTATTTATTTTTTATTAGTTGGAGGCTAATTACTTCACAATATTACTCAGCCGTCAAAAAGAATTCATTTGAATCAGTTCTAATGAGATGGATGAAACTGTAATATATTTTTGTCCCAATTAAAATTCAATGGAATATGAAGAAAGGAAGGACTAAATAAAGAATAATATAACTGCAAAAGTCTGAGAGAGAAAATGGGTTGAGCAAAACCTAGAAAAGTAGAAAGAAATTAGGCAAATGAAAGGGTCCATGCGATGAGAATATTAGATAATTAGGTGGAAAATAAAGAACTTCACAAACTGAGAAATTAATATGTACAAATGAAGAGAGGCAGTTACCTTCACAGCATACTCAATGTAGTTAGAGTCATCTGGTGTGGTTGGGAAAATGAGTAATATACTAGGAAAAGAGTAGAGAAAGATATTATTTGGGCAGAATCCAGACATTTTAATCTACTAGGTTGAAGAATTCAGTATTGCATCAGTAAGAAACACCTGGGATGTGAGGGTGATTCAAGAGGGAGAGAACATATGTAGACTTTTGGCTGATTCACATTGTTGTATGGCAGAAACCAACACAATATTGTAAAGCAATTATCCTCCAAATAAAAATAGATTTTAAAAATAAGAAATACCTGGATTTTTTTAAATGAATGTCACATTATCAGAGCTCCTTTCTAAAAATATAACTGTGGATAGTGTGGAGTTGGTTTAGTACATAAAGTGATTGGAAGGACTGATGCTGAAGCTGAAACTCCAGTACTTTGGCCACCTCATGCGAAGAGTTGACTCATTGGAAAAGAACCTGATGCTGGGAGGGATGGGGGCAGAAGGAGAAGGGGACGACAGAGGATGAGATGGCTGGATGGCATCACTGACTCGATGAGCATGAGTTTGAGTAAACTCCAGGAGTTGGTGAAGGACAGGGAGGCCTGGCTTGCTGTGATTCATGGGGTCGCAAAGAGTCGGACACGACTGAGCGACTTACATGAACTGAAATGAACTGAATAGCAGATTCCTGTGAAAGTATTGGCAAAAACCACCATAATATTGTAAATTAATTAGCCTCCAATTAAAATAAATAAATCTTTTGGACTCTGTGGGAGAAGGCGAGGGTGGGATGATTCGAGAGATCAGCATGGAAACATGTATATTATCTAGGGTGAAACAGATCACCAGCCCAGGTTGGATGCATGAGACAAGTGCTCAGGCCTGGTGCACTGGGAAGACCCAGAGGGATCGGGTAGAGAGGGAGGTGGGAGGGGGGATCGGGATGGGGAATACATGTAAATCCATGGTTGATTCATGTCAATGTATGACAAAAACCACTACAATATTGTAAAGTAATTAGCCTCCAACTAAAAAAAATAAATGGAAAAAAATAAATAAATAAAAAGAAAGATAAAAGAGAAACTTAGAAGTATTGTTTTCAGCTAAAAGTGAGTATTTTTCTATAAAAGTATGCATTTTTATTGTAGAAAATATAGGAAATAAGTATTATGAAAAAGAAAATCTGAAATATGCACAATCCCATTATTCTCACACAATGAACAAATTTGTATCAACTGATAACCCTACTGTAAGCACGTTTGATTTCCTTGATTAGCATTTTCATTTTTATTTTTTTTAATTTTTAAAAAAAAATTTATTAGTTGGAGGCTAATTACTTTACAATATTGTAGTGGTTTTTGCCATACATTGACAAGAATCAGCCATGGATTTACATGTGTTCCCCATCCTGAACCCCCCTCCTACCTCCCTCCCCATCCCATCCCTCTGGAATATCCCAGTGCACCAGCCCCGAGCACCTGTCTCATGCATCCAACCTGGACTGGTGATCTGTTTCACAGTTGATAATATACATGTTTCAATGCTATTCTCTCAGATCATCCCACCCTCGCCTTCTCTCATAGAGTCCAAAGGTCTGTTCTATACATCTGTGTCTCTTTTTCTGTCTTGCATATAGGATTATTGTTACCATCATTCTAAATTTCATATATATGGGTTAGTATACTGTATTAGTGTTTATCTTTCTGGCTTACTTCACTCTGTATAATGGGTTTCAGTTTCATCCATCTCATTAGAACTGATTCAAATGTATTCTTTTTAATGGCTGAGTAATATTCCATTGTGTATATGTACCATAGCTTTCTAATCCATTCGTCTGCTGATGGGCATCTAGGTTGCTTCCATGTCCTGGCTATTATAAATAGTGCTGTGATGGACATTGGGGTACATGTGTCTCTTTCAGATCTGGTTTCCTTGGTGTGTATGCCCAGGAGTGGGATTGCTGGGTCATATGACAGTTCTATTTCCAGTTTTTTAAGAAATCTCCACACTGTTCTCCATAGCGGCTATACTAGTTTGCATTCCCACCAACAGTGTAAGAGGGTTCCCTTTTCTCTGTACCCTCTCCAGCATTTATTGCTTGTAGACTTTTGGATAGCAGCCATCCTGACTGGCGTGTAATGGTTACCTTATTGTGGTTTTGATTTGCATTTCTCTGATAATGAGTGATGTTGAGCATCTTTTCATGTGTTTGTTAGTCATCTGTATGTCTTCCTTAGAGAAATGTCTGTTTAGATCTTTGGCCTATTTTTTGATTGAGTCATTTATTTTTCTGGAATTGAGCTGCAGGTGTTGCTTGTATATTTTTGAGATTAATCCTTTGTCTGTTTCTTCGTTTGCTATTATTTTCTCCCACTCTGAAGGCTGTCTTTTCACCTTGCTTATAGTTTCCTTTGTTGTACAAAAGCTTTTAAGTTTAATTAGGTCCCATTTGGTTATTTTTGCTTTTATTTCCAGTATTCTGGGAAGTGGGTCATAGAGGATCTTGCTGTGATTTATGTTAGAGTGTTTTGCCTATATTCTCCTCTAGGAGTTTTACAGATTCTGGTCTTACATTTAGATCTTTAATCCATTTTGAGTTTATTTTTGTGTATGGTGTTAGAAAGTGTTCTAGTTTCATTCTTTTACAAGTGGTTGACCAGTTTTCCCAGCACCACTTGTTAAAGTGGTTGTCTTTTTTCCATTGTATATTCTTACCTCCTTTGATGAAGATAAGGTGTCCATAGGTACGTGGATTTATCTCTGGGCTTTCTATTCTGTTCCATTGATCTATGTCTCTGTCTTTGTGACAGTATCATACTGTCTTGATGACTGTGGCTTTGTAGTATAGCCTGAAGTCAGGCAGGTTGATTCCTCCAGTTCTATTCTTCTTTCTCAAGATTGCTTTGGCTATTCAACGTTTTTTGTATTTCCATACAAATTGGGAAATTATTTGTTCTAGTTCTGTGAAGAATATCTTTTGTAGCTTGATAGGGATTGCATTGAATCTATAGATTGCTTTGGGTAGTATAGTCATTTTCACAATATTGATTCTTCCAATCCATGAACACGGTATATTGCTCCATCTATTTGTGTCCTCTTTGATTTTCATTTTCATTTTTAAAAGTATTTGCCAATTTTACATCTGAAATGACAGCTCATTGCTGTTTTGGTTTAAATTATGTCTTTGAATAATAAATTACTTCTTTCCTCACCTTGTTAAAGAAAAATAGTGCATTTAGTTGGTCTTTGTAATGATATATACAATGGCTGTTAATTTAAAAATTCAAAAAATCCAAGTATGTGTGAGAATGCTCTCAGCAAGGTAGTGAGATAAGAGTCCTCAGAGCTGTTTTCCTCCCACAGACACAAGTGTAGTTGAATCATTCAACTACCATACAGGGACAAATTTCCTCTAGAGGATTATAGAGATCACCCTTGAGCATGAAACCAGTTGCATTGAAGCCAGTTGGAAAATTTGTGGCACCCTATTACCATAATCCCTCTACCCGGCACAGTATCTCATGATTAAAAAGAAATACTCAGGTTCTCAGCTTCTCCCCAGGGAAGGAAGGAGAGAACAGGAGCATATGTCCCTGTGTCAATGTTCTGAGTTTTAAGAAGGCTTCCCAAAGGAGTAGTTTCTGTCTTGCCTCAGTCTGAACACAGACAGGAAAAGTCTCCAGTTTGGGAGTTTCTGAGAACAAAGGCAAAGGTATGGACAAGTAAGCTCTTACTGGCAATAGTCCTTCCCTCTAGCTGGCACAGAACAGAGTAGTGAAAACCCTCGAATCCTAGCTTCTCCCTAGGGAGAGAAAGTGTTGAAGCATCTGTACAAAGTTCTGGATTTTTAGAGGGCTGCCCATGGGAGCAGCTTATTTACCACTAGGTTCTGAGCACTGAAGAGATATAGTATACTCTAGGTGTCTGCAGACTGCTGAGATTAAAGAGGAATGTTAGGAATCTTACCCACTCACTACCAGACCCCTCCCCCTGGCTCAGCACAACCTGGTTGGGAAAAATCACAGCCATGGCTAATCTTGTGGGAGAGAAGGACTGAAACTCATGTATAACATTCACTTTTAAGTGGGCCATGTGAGGGACTAGTCTCAGTCTAACATGTGTCACAGTGATGAAAAATCCAATATACTCCAAATGCCAGAGGGACACTGGGAGAAAAAAAAAAAAAATGGTGGTATACTGCTGTTGCTCTATAGGTCATGCAGTATTACAGACAAACACCAGAGGGAGCAAGATATTATAAATGCCTGGGTAAAAATCAAAAGCAAACACAAAACAAAAACAGCAGTTCCTTCTAATTAGGAATTTACATGTGCAAGTTCAAAGAAGACACATCCAAAGAAAAGATTTGACATGCCTCCCAGAATCTCTAAAGTTGATTGAGGATCTTCTTCCCATCTATAAATACAATTCATAAAGAATGAGGGAGGTAGTTGTTTTCCAAATACACTGATATCAACATAAAGTTACAAGGAACACAAAGAAACAAGTAAAAATTGCCCAAACAAAATAACAAAATAAGCCTCAAAAAACTTCTTAAAGAAAGGTAATTACAGGAACTATATAACAAAATTTTTAAAAATAAACATTGTAAAGATAGTCTATGAAATTAGAAAAATGATACTACATGAGCAAACTGAGAATTTCAACAAGGAAGAAGTGTATTTTAACAACAGAAATTTTGGAACTGAAAAATACAGTAACCAAACCAAATGATTTGCAAGAAAGGCTCAACACCAAACTTGATCAAATAGAAGAAAGAATCAGCAATAACAAAGACAAATCAATTGGAATTATCCATTCAGAAGACAAAAAGAAGATAAAAGAATGAAAAAAAGGAAGAAAAAAGCTTAAGGACTTATGAATAACTAGCAAACAGACAAATATATGTATTGTGGGAATTTTGGGAGGGAGAGAGAGAAAGGGGCAGAAACTTCAGAGAAATAATGGCCTAACACTTCCTAAATCTAGAGAAAGAAATAAACATTCAGATTCAAGAAACCCAAAATTCTCTAAATATGATCCAAAGAAATCCATGCTGACACACTTTATAATCAAATTGTCAAAAGGAAGGGTTTTGAAAACAGCAAGAGAAAATCAAAGAGCTTTTTATGTATAAGAGAACACCCATAAAACCATCAGCAGACTTCTCCAAAGGTATCTTGCAAACCAGAAGGGAGTCAGTTGATAGATTCAGAGAATTAAAAAAAAAAAAAAAAAAACCTGCCAAAAAAGAAATGCAATCAAAATTATCCTTCAAAAATGAAGATGAAATAGACTTTGTCAGATAAACAAAAGCTGAGGTAGTTCATTACTACTAGATTTGCCTTGCAATAAAGGCCAAAGGAAGTCTTTTAAGTTGAAGTGAAAGGATTATAAACAGGAACACAAAAGCATATAAAAGTATAAAGCTCACTGGTAAGGGTAAATATATAGACAAATACAGACTACCATATGAATGCAACAGCAGCATATAAATCAATGTTAATTCTGATAGAGAAACTAAAATACAAAATTATAAAAAAATAACTACGACTATTAAAATGTTACAGAAACACAATATAAAAAATGTAATTTCTGACATTACTACCATAAAATCTGTATCTGTTGAGAAGTAAAAATGTATAGTTTGAAGTTATCAGTTTAAATATCTTTAACTATTAGATTTTTTAAAATCACTATGGAAACCACAAAGAAAAATAAATACAACACACAAAAGAAAACAAAACAATCAAAACATGTAACTGTAAGAAAGCAACAAAACACAAAGGAAGAGATCTAGAGAGAAAAAGAGACAAAAAGGTATAAGACAAATGGAAAATAATCAATAAAATGACAACAGCAAGTCCTTCCCTATCAATAATTCTTTCATTGTAAATGGATTAAAATTCCAAGTCAGTAGAGTTGCTGAGTGAACAAAAATAACAAGAAACAAATCTTTGCTGATAAAGTGATACACACTTTATATTTTTATCTTTCTATTTTTCTAATTATGAAAATATGATAACACATTTACAGGAGACTTGGAAAATATTGAACAAAGTTACATATAGTTCCAATATATACTACAATTGCTTATTTTAAATAGATAAATTAAGATTTTTAGTTGGAGCTTCAATATCAAACTCTCAAAAATGTATAGAATGAATGTACAGAGAAATAGAAAAATATAGTAGACCTGAAAAGCATTATGAACCAATTTGACATAATTAAGGTTTATAAAATTTTCACACAACTGTAGGTTACAACTGTAACTATAGGTTACAAATTCTATTCAAGTACCCATAGACTATAAACTAGGAGACACTGGAACATATCCAGAGACAAGAACAGGCACACAACTTTCATGGTCTAAAGATGCTGAAATCACAGAGTCTGTTCTCTTATTACTGGGAAATTATGTTAGATATCAATATCAAAACATATTTGAAAATAATCCACATATTATCAAGGGCAGTTTGACATTTACCAAGAGAGATCTTTGACTTGGCTATTGAAAGCCTCAATAGAGTTATAAAAATGAAAATATATGGAGGGTGATTGCAGAGAAGAAAGAACTTAACTTAGAAATTAATATCAAAGATACTTTAAGAATCCCATGTATTTGGAGATGAAATGTCCACTTTTAAATGAAGGGTTTATCTAGAAGCCATAACAAAGAAAATTAGAAAATATTTGTAATAGAAAAAAAAAACTGAAAAGAGAATTTACCATAATTTGTTACATGCAGCTAAAGGTGCTCAATGCAATTAAATACAATGTGGAGTCTTGAATAAGGTATGAAAACAAATAATGGGCATTAGTATAAAATTTTATGAGATTAAAACAAAATCTGTACTTAAGAAATGATACTGTATTACATGGTAATTTCCTGTTTTTTTACAACAGAATATTTCTTTATATTCTCAGAAATGGATTAGAAAGTTCAAGCCTCATTCAATTTTATTTTAATCACTAAGACAATAAACTATCTAAATTTCAGTAGTAATACTTACTAGAAGCCAAAATACATGGGACTATATAAAAATTGTGAGTGAATATAGACTAGAAATCCAGCATTATATACATATTAAGTCAAACAAGTAGAATCAAAACATCATGAAATTTTTACCTAGGAAAAAAACTCTTACTTTCTAATATATTCTTATTTTCTAATCAATTCAGTCACTCAGTCGCATAAGACTCTTTGTGATCCCATGGACTACAGCATGCCAGGCTTCCCTGTACTTCATCAGCTCCTGGAGTGTGCTCAAACTCATGTCCATTGAGTAGGGGATGCCATTCAACCATCACGTCCTCTGTTGTCCCGTTCTCCTTATGCTTTCAATCTTTCCCAGCATCAGGGTATTTTCCAAAGAGTCAATTCTTCGCATCAGGTGGCCAAAGTATTGGAGTTTCAGCTTGAGCATCAGTCCTTCCAAAGAATATTCAGGACTGATCTCATTTGACTAGTTTGATCTCCTTGCAGTCCAATGGTCTATCAAGTCCTTCCAATGAATATTCAGGACTGATCTCATTTAACTAGTTTGATCTCCTTGCAGTCCAATGGACTATCAAGTCCTTCCAATGAATATTCAGGACTGATCTCATTTAACTAGTTTGATCTCCTTGCAGTCCAATGGACTATCAAGAGTCTTCTCCAACATCACAGTTCAAAAGCATCAATTCTTTGGCACTCAGCTTTCTTTATACACCAACCCTCACATCCATACATGACTACTGGAAAAAAAAAAAAAACATAGCTTTGACTAGACAGACATTTTTTGGCAAAGTAATGTCTCTGCTTTTTTTTTTAATTTAAAAATAATTGCTTTACAGATTTTTTTTTTTTTTTTTGTCAAACCTCAACGTGAATCAGTCATAGGTATACATAAATGCCCTCCCTTTTGAACCTCCTTCCCGTGTCTCTGCTTTTTAATATGCAGTCTAGGTTGGTCATAGCTTTTCCTCCAAAGAGCAAGTGTCTTTTAATTTCATGGCTGCAATCACCATCTGCAGTGATTTTGGAGCCCCTCAAAATAAAGTTTGCCATTGTTTCTGTTGTTTCCCCGTCTATTTGCCATAGAGTGATGGGACTGGATACCATGATATTAGTTTTTTGAATGTTGAGTTTTAAGCTGGCTTTTTCACTCTCCTCTTTCACTTTCATCAAGAGGCTCTTTAGTTCTTCTTCACTTTCTGCGATAAGGGTCATGTCATCTGTGTATCTGAGGTTATTGATATTTCTCCCAGCAATCTTGATTCAGCTTGTGCTTCATGTAGTCTGGCATTTTGCATGATGCACTCTGTATATATGTTATATAAGCAGGGTGACAATATACAGCCTTGACATGATCCTTTGCTGATTTGGAATCAGTCTGTTGTTCCATGCCCACTTCTAATGATTGCTTATTGAACTGCATACAAATTTCTCAGGAGGCAGGTCAGATGGCACTGTATTCCCATCTCTTGAAGCATTTTCCACAGTTTGTTGTGATCTACACAGTCAAAGACTTTGGCATCATCAATAAAGTAAATACTTTTCTGGAACTCTCTTGCTCTTTCTATGATCCAATGGATGTGGGCAATTTAATCTCTGGTTCCTCTGCCTTATCCAAATCCATCTTGAACATCAGGAAGTTCATAGTTCATGTATTTTTGAAGCCTTGCTTGGAGAATTTTTAGCATTACTTTGCTAGCGCTTGAGATGAATCCAATTTTGCGGTAGTTTGAACATTCTTTGACATTGCCTTTCTTTGAGATTAGAATTAAAACTTACCTTTTCCAGTCCCGTGGACACTGCTGAGTTTTCCAAATTTGCCAGCATATTGAGTGCATCACTTCAACAGCATCATCTTTTAGGATTTGAAATAGCTCAACTGGAATTCCATCACCTCCACTAGTTTTGTTCATAGTGATGCTTCCTAAGGCCCACTTGACTTCGTGTTCCAGGATGTCTGGCTCTAGGTGAGTGATCACACCATTGCGGTTATCTGGGTCGTGAGGATCTTTTTTGTACAGTTCTTCTGTGTATTATTGCCACCTCTTCTTAATATCTTCTGCTTCTGTTAGGTCCATACCATTTCTGTCCTTTATTGTGCCCATCTTTGCATGAAATGTTCCCTTGGTGTCTCTAATTTTCTTGAAGAGATCTCTAGTCTTTCCCATTCTATTGTTTTCCTCTATTTCTTGCACTGATCACTGAGGAAGGCTTTCTTATCTCTCCTTGCTCTTCTTTGGAACTCTGCATTCAAATGGGTATAGCTGTCCTTTTCTCATTTGCCTTTAGCTTCTCTTCTTTTCTCAGCTATATGTAAGGTCTCCTCACACAACCACTTTGTCTTTTTACATTTCTTTTTCTTGGGGATGGTTTTGACCACTGCCTTCTCAAAAATGTCACAAACCTCTGTTCATAGTTCTTCAGGCACTCTATTAGATCTAATCCCTTGAATCTATTTGTCACTTCCACTGTATAACCATAAGAAATTTGATTTAGGTCATACCTGAATGGTCTAGTGTTTTTCCCTACTTTCTTCAATATAAGTCTGAATTTGGCAATAAGGAGTTCATGATCTGAGCCATAGTCATTTCTCAGTCTTGTTTTTACTGACTGTATAGAGCTTCCCCATCTTTAGTTGCTGAATACAATCTGATTTCAGTATTGACCATCTGGTGATGTCCATGTGTAGAGTCTTCTCACGTGTTGTTGAAAAAGGGTGTTTGCTATGACCAGTGTATTCTCTTGGCAAAACTCTGTTAGCCTTTTCCCTGCCTCATTTTGTACTCCAAGGCCAAACTTCCCTGTTACTCCAGGTATGTCTTGACTCCTTACTTTTACATTCCAGTCCCCTATGATGAAAAGGACATCTGTTGGGGGTGTTAGTTCTAGAAGATCTTGTAGGTCTTCATAGAACTATTCAACTTCAGCTTCTTCAGCATTGCTGGTAGGGCATAGACTTGGATTACTCTGATATTGAATGGTTTGCCTTAGAAATGTAAAAAGATCATTCTGTCATTTTTGAGACTGCACCCAAGTACTGTATTTTGGGCTCTTTCATTGACTATGAGGGCTAATCCTTTTCTTCTAAGGGATTTTTGCCCACAGTAGCAGATATAATGATCATCTGAATTAAATTTACCCATTCCAGTCCATTTTAGTTCACGGATTCCTAAAATGTCAATGTTCACTCTGGTTGTCTCCTGTTTGACCACTTCTAATTTACCTTGATTCACAGTTCTAACATTCCAGGTTCCTATGCATTATTGCTCTTACATATATTATCTTTACATATATATATATATTATATATATATATATATATATATTTCTTATACATGTCTTCACTTGTATATATTGTACATATTATATATATTATATTATACATTATATATATACATATATATATGTGTGTATATATACACACACACACACACACAAGAGCTTTAAATTTACAAGCACACATAGGCTAAAAAGGGAAGGATGGAAAACAACATTCCATATAGATGTTAACCAGAGATCAGAAGCAGCCATATTTACTTTAGACAAAATGGATGTTATACCAAAACTATCAAAAAAGGCCAAGAATGACATTATATAATGTCCAAATGTTTAACACACCAAGGTGGTATTATATGCATTTATATACCCAACATCAGAGCATCCAAATATATAATGAAAATGATATAAGTGAAGGAAAAATGGCAATTCAATAATAGCAGGAAATTTCAGTACCTAAATTTGAATAATGAAGAGAATATTCAGATTGAGATAAACAAGGAAACAGAGGACTTGAAAAACACTACAATCCAAATTGACCTAAGTGGTCTCTACAAACATGCTACTCAACAGAACCAAAATATACATTCTTCCCAAATGCACATGGAAAATCCTATAGGAGGGATCACATTAAGTCAGTACGTAAGTCTTAATAAAGTTAAGAAAATTGATTTCATAAAAGTACATTTACAGACTACAGAAAAATAATCTAGACATTAATAGCAGAAGAAAAACTTGAAAATTCACAAGTATGCAGAAATTGAACAGCACACTCTCAAGCAACTCTTCAAAGAAGAAATCAAAAAGAAAGAAAATATCTTGAGACAAACATAAATGTAAACACAACATGCCAAAACTTATGGGCTGCAGCATAAGTGGTAGTAACAGGGAAGTTTATACTGATAAACACCAACATTTAAAGTAAAAAGATTTTAGATAATCAACCTAACTTTGTGCCTTGTGAAACTAGAGAAAGAAGAACAAAGTAAGCCCTACATTATAAAATGATAGCGGGGCGGGGGGGGGGGGGGGGTGGTTGGCGAAGTTACAGCAAAGAAATGGAAGATAGAAAAATAATAGAAATATCAATGAAACTAAGAGGCTAAAAAACATAAATCAAACAAACCTTTAGTTGGACTAATAAAAAAGGGAACACTTAAATAAACAAAACTTTAAAAGTGGTGTTAATACAACCAATGCCACAGAAATGAAATGGATGAAAATATACTGTTAGGGATGATTATATGCCATAAAATTGGATAATATAGGAGAAATGGATACATTCCAAAAACATACAACCTGTTGACACTGAATCATGAAATATAGAAAATCTGAACACAGTTGTAACTACTAGGGAGATTGAATCAGTAATCAAAAACCTCACAAAAAGGAAAATTCCAGGACAAGAGAGTTTCACTGACAAATTCTACCAAACATTTAAAAAAGAATAAACGTCTATCTTTCTCAAACCCTTCCAAAAATTGAAGAGAACACTTCCAAACTCATTTTTTGATAAATATTTTCTTGATAAAAAATCATAGAAAGACCCTATGAGAAAAGAAAACTATAGGACACTATCCCTGATAAACATACATGCAAAAATCCTCAACAACATACCAGCAAACCAAAATAAACATTATCTTAAAAAGAATTTACACCATGACCAACTAGGATTACCTGGTGTGGAAGGGTGTTTCAACTTTTGAAAATCCATCAACATGATATACATATTAATGCAATAAAGTGTAAAAATCACATGATTATCTCAATAGATCTAGGAAAAGAATTTGACAAAATTAAATACTGTTTCATAAAAGGAAAACTCAACAGTTAGGAATAGAAAGAAATTACCTCAACATAAGGCACTATATAAAAAAATCTATTAGAATTAAGACAATTTCATAAAGTTTGGTAAAGTTGAAGATTATAAAATAAACATGCAAATATTAATTGTTTTTCTATATAGTATTGATGAACAAACTGAAAATGAAATTAAGAGGGAAAATTTCACATAGAGTAAAATCATATACAATAAAATACTTAAGAATAAATGTAACCAAGGAGATGAAAGACTTACAAGTTAAAAACTACAAAAAATGATAGAAAAAGACACAACTAAAGGAAAATGACACAACTAAAGGAAAAAGACATCCCATGTCTATGGACTAAAGATACAATCTTATTAAAATATCAATACTGCCTAAAATAATGTTAATATTCACTAAAATCCCTATGAAAACTTCAAAGACTATTATTTACAGAAATAGAAAAAGCATTTTTAAGTCCATATGGAGCCACAGTAAATCCCAAAATAGATAAAAAATCTGGATTATGAAGAACAAAGCCAGGAGCCTCATTTTTCTAGATTTCAAAATACATTACAAAGCTATAGTAATCAAAACATTATGGTACTGGCATAAAACCAGATATACAAATCAGTGTAATAGAATTAAAAGAACTGAAATAAATCCACATATATGCAGTAAATGATCTTCAACAAGGTATCAAGAGTACACAATGGGGAAAGAAAGGGTACTGTTTCTTTAAGAAATACTGCCTAATAACTTGATAACCACATGTAAAAGAATGAACTTGGACACATTTTTATTTTCAGTTTTATTATTTTTTAATTTTTTTTCCCATTTTTTTTTATTAGTTGGAGGCTAATTATTTTACAATATTGTAGTGGTTTTTCCAATACATTGACATGAATCAGTCATGGATTTACATGTATTCCCCATCCTGATCCCCCCTCCCACCTCCCTCTCCACCCGATCCGTCTGGGTCTTCCCAGTGCACCAGGCCCGAGCACTTGTCTCATGCATCCAACCTGGGCTGGTGATCTGTTTCACCCTAGATAATATACATGTTTCGATGCTGTTCTCTCGAAACATCCGACCCTCGCCTTCTCCCACAGAGTCCAAAAGTATGTTCTATACATCTATGTCTCTTTTTCTGTTTTGCATATAGGGTTATCATTACCATCTTTCTAAATTCCATATATATGGGTTAGTATACTGTATTGGTGTTTATCTTTATGGCATACTTCACTCTGTATAATGGGCTCCAGTTTCACCCATCTCATTAGAACTGATATAAATGAATTCTTTTTAATGGCTGAGTAATATTCCATGGTGTATATGTACCACAGCTTCCTTATACATTCGTCTGCTGATGGGCATCTAGGTTGCTTCCATGTCCTGGCTATTATAAACAGTGCTGCAATGAACATTGGGGTGCACGTGTCTCTTTCAGATCTGGGTTCCTCGGTGTGTATGCCCAGGAGTGGGATTGCTGGGTCATATGGCAGTTCTATTTCCAGTTTTTTAAGAAATCTCCACACTGTCCTCCATAGCGGCTGTACTAGTTTGCATTCCCACCAACAGTATTAGAGGGTTCCCATTTCTCCACACCCTGTCCAGCATTTATTGCTTGTAGACTTTTGGATAGCAGCCATCTTGACTGGCGTGTAATGGTACCTCCTTGTGGTTTTGATTTGCATTTCTCTGATAATGAGTGATGTTGAGCATCTTTTCATGTGTTTGTTAGCCATCTGTATGTCTTCTTTGGAGAAATGTCTGTTTAGTTCTTTGGCCCATTTTTTGATTGGGTCACTTATTTTTCTGGAATTGAGCTGCAGGTGTTGCTTGTATATTTTTGAGATTAATCCTTTGTCTGTTTCTTCATTTGCTATTATTTTCTCCCAATCTGAAGGCTGTCTTTTCACCTTGCTTATAGTTTCCTTTGTTGTGCAAAAGCTTTAAAGTTTCATTAGGTCCCATTTGTTTATTTTTCTTTTATTTCCAATATTCTGGGTGGTGGGTCATAGAGGATCCTGCTGTGATTTATGTCGGAGAGTGTTTTGCCTATGTTCTCCTCTAGGAGTTTTATAGTCTCTGGTCTTATATTTAGATCTTTAATCCATTTGGAGTTTATTTTTGTGTATGGTGTTAGAAAGTGTTCTAGGTTCATTCTTTTACAAGTGGTTGACCAGTTTTCCCAGCACCACTTGTTAAAGAGGTTGTCTTTTTTCCATTGTATATTCTTGCGTCCTTTGTCAAAGATAAGGTGTCCATAGGTTCGTGGATTTATCTCTGGGCTTTCTATTCTGTTCCATTGATCTATGTCTCTGTCTTTGTGCTGATACCATACTGTCTTGATGACTGTGGCTTTGTAGTACAGTCTGAAGTCAGGCAGGTTGATTCCTCCAGTTCCATTCTTCTTTCTCAAGATTACTTTGGCTATTCGAGGTTTTTTGTATTTCCATACAAATTGTGAAATTCTTTGGTCTAGTTCTGTGAAAAGTACCATTGGTAGCTTGATAGGGATTGCATTGAATCTATAGATTGCTTTGGGTAGTATAGTCATTTTGACAATATTGATTCTGCCAATCCATGAGCATGGTATATTTCTCCATCTGTTTGTGTCCTCTTTGATTTCTTTTATCACTGTTTTATAGTTTTCTATATATAGGTCTTTTGTTTCTTTAGGTAGATATACTCCTAAGTATTTTATTCTTTTTGTTGCAATGGTGAATGGTATTGTTTCCTTAATTTCTCTTTCTGTTTTCTCATTGTTAGTGTATAGGAATGCAAGGGATTTCTGTGTGTTTATATTATATCCTGCAACTTTATTCTTTGATTAGGTCTGGCAATTTTCTGGTACAGTCTTTAGGGTTTTCTATGTAGAGGATCATGTCATCTGCAAACAGCGAGAGTTTCACTTCTTTTCCTCTCTGGATTCCTTTTACTTCTTTTTCTGCTCTGATTACTATGGACAAAACTTCCAAGACTATGTTGAATCGTAGTGGTGAGAGTGGCACCCTTGCCTTGTTCGTGACTTTAGGGGAAATGCTTTCAATTTCTCACCATTGAGGATAATGCTTGCTGTGGGTTTGTCATATAGAGCTTTTATTATGTTGAGGTATGTTCCCTCTATGCCTGCATTCTGGAGGGTTTTAATCATAAATGGATGTTGAATTTTGTCAAAGGCTTTCTCTGCATCTATAGAGATGATCATATGGTTTTTATCTTTCAATTTGTTAATGTGGTGTATTACGTTAATTGATTTGGGGATATTGAAGAATCCTTGCATCCCTGGGATAAAGCCCACTTGGTCATGATGTATGATCTCTTTAATATGTTGTTGGATTCTGTTTTCTAGAATTTTGTTAAGGATTTTTGCATCTATGTTCATCAGTGATATTGGCCTGTAGTTTTCTTTTTTTGTGGCATCTTTGTCTGGTTTGGAATTAGGGTGATGGTGGCCTCATAGAATGTGTTTGGAAGTTTACTTTCCTCTGCAATTTTCTGGAAGAGTTTGAGTAGTATAGGTGTTAGTTTTTCTCTAAATTTTTGGTAGAATTCAGCTGTGAAGCCATCTGGTTGGACACTTTTTTTTTAATTGGAGGATAATTGTTTCAAAATATTGTGTTTGTAGTATACATATGTCCTCTCCATCTTTAATCTCCCTCCCAATCCCACATCCCATTCCTTTAGGTCATCACAGCGTACCAGGCTGAACTCCCCGTGTTACATAGTGCCTTTGCACTAGCTGTCTATTTTTCACATGGTAATGTTTATGTCAATGCAACCTTCTCAATTTTTCCCACTCTCTCCTTCCCCTGTTATTTGCACAAGTCCATTCTCTACATCTGCATCTCTATTCCTGCTCATCAAATAGGTTTCTCAGTACTATTTTGCTAGATTCCATATATATTCATTAATATATGGATATATAATATCGACAACATTTGTTTTTTCTGATTTACTTTGTATAACAGATTCTAGGTTCATCCACATCACTAAAATTGACTCAATTTTGTTATTTTTTATGGCTGAGTAATCTTCCATTATATATATGGACCACATCTTTATCCATTCATCTGTTAATGGACATCTAGCTTGCCTCTATATCCTGGTTATTGTAAATAGTGCTGCAATGAACATTGCAGTAGATGTCTCTTTTTAAATTATGGTCTTCTCAGGTTATATGCCCATAGTGAGATTGCTGGGTCATATGGTAGCTATATTCCTAATATTTTTAAAGTAATATTTGTACTGTTCTCTGTAGTGGCTGTATCAGTTTGTATTCCCACCAACTGTACAAGAGGATTCCTTTTTCTACAAATTTCCTCCATCATTTATTTGTAGATTATTCGATGATGGCCATTCTGTCCAGTGTGAGATGATATCTCATTCTAGTTTTGATTTGCATTTCTCTAATAATGAGTGAGGTTGAGCATTTTTTTGTGTTTATTGGCTATCTCTGTCTTCTTTGGAGAAATGTCTGTTTACATCGTTTGTCCATTTGATTGGGTTGTTTGTTTTTCTGATATTGAGCTGCATGATCTGCTTGTATAATTTGGAGACTTTGTCAACTTCTGCATTTTGTGAGTTGCTTCATTTGCAATTATATTCTCCCCTTCTGAGAGAATACATAGTTAATCTTACTTAAAAATAAAACTTTTTTAAAGTTTTATTAAGTCCCATTTGTTTATTTTTGTTATTTCCTTTCCTCTAGGAGGTGTGTCAAAGAGTATCTTGCTGTGATTTATGTCAGAGTGTTCTGCCTATGTTTTCCTCTAAGAGTTTTAAGTGTCTGTTCTTACATACAGGTCTTTAATGCATTTTGAGTTTACTTTTGTGTTTGGTCTTAAGAAGTGTTCTAATTTTATTCTTTAAATGCATCTGTCCAATTTTCCCAGTGCTTATTGAAGAGACTGTCTTCTTTTCATTATATATTCTTGCCTCTTTTGTCAACGATAATTTTCCCGTAGGTGTATGAGTCTATCTCTTGACTTTCTATCTTGTTCCATTGATGTGCATTTCTATTTTTGTGCCAGTACCATACTGTTTTGATTATTATAGTTTTGAAGTATAGTCTGAAGTCAGGACAGTTTCTCAAGATTGTTTTGGTTGTTAGGAGCCATTTGTGTTTCCTAAAAAACTATAAAAAATATTTTCTAGTTATTTGAAAAAGGCCTTTGGTAATTAGATAAGGATTGCATTTAATCTGTAGATTCTTTTGGGCAGTGTAGTCATTTTCACAACATTGATTCTCCCAACCCAAGAACATGGTTTATCTCTTCATCTCTTTGTGTCATCTTTGATTTCTTTCATCAGTGTCTTACAGTTTTCTGCATACTGGTCTTTTTTCTCTTTAGGTAGGTTTATTCCTAGGTATTTTATTCTTTGTTGTTGCAATGGTGGATGGGATTGTTTGCTTAATTGATCTGATTTTTGGCTGTTAGTGTATAGGAATGCAAGGGATTTCTGTGTATTAATTCTGTATCCTTTTTTTTTTTTTTTTTGTATCTTGTGATTTTACTAAATTCAATGATTAGCTCTAGTAAATTTTAGTAATTTTCTGGTGACATCATTAGGATTTTCTATGTATAGTATCATGTAATCTGCAAACAATGGCACTCTTACTTCTTTTCCAACCTAGATTCTTTTTATTTCTTTTTCTTTCTGGTTACCATATATAGGATTCCCAAAACTGTGTTGAATAATAGTGGCTAGAGTGGGCACCTTCATCTTGTTCCTGATCTTAGATGAAATGCTTTCAGTTTTTCACCATTGAAAATAATATTTGCTGTGGGCTTGTCATATATGGCCTTTGATATGTTAAAGGGAATTTCCTTGGTTACTCAGATGTTAAAGAATTGGCCTGCAATGCAGGAGATCTGGGTTCGACCTCTGGGTTAGGAAGATCCCCCGGAGAAGAGAATGGCTACCCACTCCGGTACTCTTGCCTGGAGAATTCCATGAACAGAGGAGCCTGGGGATACAAAGAGTTGGACACAGTTGAATAATTAACATTTTCATATCCATTATATTAAAGATTCATTCATAAACACTTTAAAACTTTGCTTTCATGATGGGTCTTTTCATTCTTTTATTTTTATAAATATACATATATATGTATATAGTTATTTATTTCACTGCACTGAGTCTTTGTTGCTGGGGCCTGGGTTTCTCCAAATGTGGTGAGTGGGGCTACTCTCTAGTTGTGTTGTACACCTTTCTTATTGTGGTAGCTTCTCTCATTGTGAAGCATGGCCTCTGTGGGACATGGGCTTCAGTAATTTGGCATGTGTGCTCAGTAGTTGTGGAACATGGCTCTAGAGCATGTGGGCTTCAGTAGTTGTGCTGCATGGGTTTAGTTGCCCTAGGACATGTAGAATATTCCCAGACCAGGGATTGAACCCGTGTCCTCTGCATTCCAGGTGATTCTTAACCACAGGACCACCAGGGAAGCCCAGAATTTGGACACTTATCTTACACCATAGGCAAAAAATTAACACCAAATGGATTACAGACTTAAATGTAAAACCTGTTACTATAAATCTCTGAGATGAAAACATAAGAGAAAGTTTCACAATACTGGTCTTGATGACAATTTGTTGAATATAACACCAAAAGCACAGGAAACAAGAATAAAAATAGATAAGTGGGACTTCAATCAAAAAGTTTCTGTAAGGCAGAAAGATAATGGAAGAAATGACAAGCCAATGTACTGGATGGGAAAAACAAATTTGGTAACCATATACCCGATAAGAAATTACTCTCCAAAATGTATAAGCAACTCTGAAAATTCAACTGGAGAAACAAATTTTTTTTGAATGCACATTTTTCAAAAGAAAGCATACAAATGACCAACAAGTATATAAAAAGACACTCAATATCACTAAGCAACAGAGAAACGCAAATCATAAGCACAGTGAAATATCACTTCACACCTGTTAGGTTAGCCATTTTCAAAATAAATAAACAGAAATCTTTGTGCACTTCTGGTAGCAATGTAAAATCGTTCAGGTGCTATGAAACATAAATATAAATTTCTCAAAAAATAGAATTACTATATGATACAGCAATTTGGTTTCTGGGTATTTATCCAAAATAATTTAAATCAATATCTTGAAGAGATATTTTGACTCCCATGTTCACTGTGACATCATTCACAATAGCCAAGTTGTGGAAGCAACTTAAACAACCACAAACAAGCCAAGACATAGAAGCTACTTAAAAGTCCATCAGCAGAGGAATGGTTAAAGATGTCATACATATATACAATGGAATATTACTCAGCCATTAAAAAGAATAAAATAATGCTATTTGAAGCATAGGTGGGCCTGAGGATTGTCATATTAAGTGAAGTAAGCCAAAGAAAGACAAATATCATATTATATTGCTAGCAGAAATAGACCCACAGATATAGAAAACAAACTTAAGTTTACCAAAGGGGGAAAGAGTAGAGGAAGGATAAATTTGGAATTTGAGATAAACACATTCTCATGGCCATGCATTAAATAGATAATCAACAAAGACCTACTGTATTCCACAAAGAACTATATTCAATATCTTGCAATAGCCTATAATGGAAAAAAAAAAAAAAAGCTGAAAAAAACCTGAAACCAAGTCACTTTGCTGTATTCAGAATCACCTTAAACTAACACAACATTATAAGTCAGCTATACTTCAATAAAAAAATAAAATGGATGGGAAAGTTGTGGTACATATACCCAATGGAATATTACTCAGCTATTAAACAAAAAGAATGCATTTGAGTCAGTTCTCATGAGGTGGATGAAACTGGAGCCTATTATACACAGTAAAGTAAGTCAGAAAGAGAAACACCAATACAGTATATTAATGCATATATATGGAATTTAGAAAGATCATAACGATGATACTATATGCAAGTCAGCAAAAGAAACACAAATGCAAAGAACAGACTTTTGGACTATGTGGGAGAAGGGGAGGGTGGATGATTTGAAAAAACAACATTTAAACATGTATATTACCATATGTAAAATAGATGACCAATGCAAGTTCAATTCATGAAGCAGGGCACTCAGAGCTGGTGCTCTGGGAAAACCCAGAGGGATGGGGTTGGGAGGGTGGTTGGAGGTGGGGTTCAGGATGGACAGACACATGTACACCTGTGGGTAATCCATGTCAATATATGACAAAAAACCACCACAATATTGTAAAGAAATTAACCTCCAATTAAAATAAATTAATTTTTAAAAATCCATGAACAAGTGAAACGATAAAGAAAATGTGGCATATACCTATAGCAGAATATTATTCAGTCTTAAAAAAGGAAGAAATACCGTCCTATGGGACAACATGGATGAAACCTGAGGGAATTTTGCTAAGTGAAATAAGCTAGGTACAGAAGGGCAAAAAGTGCATTATTCCCCTTACGTGAGACATCTAAAATAGTCAAACTTATAGAAGCAGAGATAAGGGTGGTTGCCAAGCCCTAGGGAAACTGAGAAATTAGTGTAAAGTTTCAGTGATGCAAGATCAAAAACTTCTTTTTTTTTTTTTTTTTTTTAACATACAGCAAATACTGTTTATTGCAGACTTTCCAGCTGACTCGTGAAAAAGGCACTATGAAAATTAATGAATCTAGATAATCTCTCTAAATGGGTTTATGTTAAAATATACAACATTCTTACATAACATCTGTTTTATATATGTGAAATAATATAACATTTAATGACAAAAATCATGTTAAAGATCTGCTGTAGAACTTTGAACTTTCAGTTATCAATTCTGTACTGTACATTTAAATTTTTAAGATGGTAGACATCATGTTATTTGTTTTTACTACAGCAAAAAATGCATGAATGAGAATTTGTCAAAGTAGACACTAGTTACAGTTTTCATGAAGCTCACATGAAGTGGAAGATATGGACAAATATAGTAATAGTTCAGTGTTAAATCATATAATATTAAATTCAGGGTAATAAGAGAAAACACTTAAGGGATACCTAACCAAAACTTGCAAGAGAGATAGTAAGGGAAATCTTCATAGAAAACATGGTACTCAGTTTGTGAACATGTTAGCTACATCAAGGGAAGATGGAGTTAGGTGAAAGGGGGAAGTGTATTCAAGTTACATTTTCTAACTTGGATAAATGCTTAAGAAAGGAAACTAGATAAAGGGGGAGGGGCTGCTTATTCTGTATGTCTGAAGATATAAGCTAAAGAGTACAAGGGTGAGAAAAAGAGAGTGATCAAAGGAATACAAGCTTGGGAAGATAAACAGGGACCCTATGTTTAAGAGCTTGGTAAGTCATTAAAGGAATTTAGATTTTAAGGACCATGAGGAAACAGTGATATTAAATAATAGAATGATGTGGTCAGAGATGGGAAAGTGAGTTAAGAAATTGAACTAAGACAGGTGAGAAACGCTGGGCTGGAAGTAGCACAAGCTGGAATCAAGATTGCCAGGAGAAATATCAATAATATCAGACATGCAGATGACGCCACCCTTATGGCAGAAAGTGAAGAGGAACTAAAAAACCTCTTGATGAAAGTGAAAGAGGAGATTGAAAAAGTTGGCTTAAAGCTCAACATTCAGAAAACTAACATCATGGCATCTGATCCCATCACTTCATGGGAAATAGGTGGGAAAACAGTGGAAACAGTGTCAGGCTTTATTTTTTTGGACTCCAAAATCACTGCAGATGGTGACTGCAGCCATGAAATGAAAAGACACCTACTCCTTGGAAGGAAACTTATGACCAACCTAGACAGCATATTAAAAAGCAGAGACATTACTTTGCCAACAAAGGTCCGTCTAGTCAAGGCTATGGTTTTTCCAGTGGTCATGTGTGGATGTGAGAGTTGGACTGTGAAGAAAGCTGAGCACTGAAAAATTGATGCTTTTAAACTGTGGTGTTGGAGAAGACTCTTGAGAGTCCCTTGGACTGCAAGGAGATCCAACCAGTCCATCCTAAAGGAGATCAGTCCTGGGTGTTCATTGGAAGGACTGATGCTGAAGCTGAAACTTCAGCACTTGGCCAACTCATGGGAAGAGTTGACTCATTGGAAAAGACCCTGATGCTGGGAGGGACTGGGGGCAGGAGGAGAAGGGGACAACAGAGGATGAAATGGCTGGATGGCATCACCAACTCAATGGACATGAGTTTGAGTAAACTCTGGGAGTTTATGATGGACAGGGAGGCCTGGCGTGCTGCGATTCATGGGGTCACAAAGAGTCGGACACGACTGAGCGAATGAACTGAACTGAATTGAACTGAGGTGATAGTCTATGGTGTGTGTGCTCAGTCGCTCAGTTGTGTCCAACTGTTTGCAACCCCATGGACTGTATCCCACCAGGCTCCTCTGTCCGTGGGATTTCCCAGGCAATAATACTGGGGTGAGTTGCCAGTTCCTACTCCTGGGGATCTTCCCCACCCAGGGATTGAACCCACATCTCTTGCATCTCCTGCATTGACAAGCAGATTCTTTACTGCTAGTGCCACCCTGAGAAGCCCCAGGTCTGTGGTGGTCTGAACTATTTAATATTGAATAGCTATAATTGACAGATTAAGTGATTGATAGATGCAGAGGAGAGTGACAGTCAAGGATGATTTCTAGGTATGTAAATAAAGCAACTGAATCAGCGGTGTGTAATTCACTGAGACAGAGAATACATAATGAAAATCATGAATAGAAAGTGATAATACAAGAAATATGGGAGAATCATCAGACTTTTGCAGTTCATGTACAATGAATAATTTTTACTCAAGTAAAAACTCTGAAATCAAGACTAATTTTTTAGAGTATAATGCTATAATTTATATTTTTGAAATCTGAATAACTCAGTTTATTATGAATCTTTTGCAATATATTTTCATTAGCACACTGATTCTCTTGTGCATTTATAGTACTTGATAGATATTTTTATCTACCCTACTGATATTGGTAAATTTTACTAAGAAACCAAGCTGAAGGTAGATTTTAGCAAAGAAAAAAAGGCCCAATGAAAACAAAATATCTGTTTTTAAAATAGCCCAAATGTCAGTAATAATGCAGTTATTCCAATAAAAATATAGACTTTATGTACAGCCTAGATTTACTATCTATTCCTTTGTACTTCTGAACAATATGTTTTACAGTTATTTGAAATTTATTCTCTGTTAGGAATATATAGATTGCAAATTTTCTTTCTTTGACACCCAGATGTTAATAAGACTTTCTGTCTGACTGTGGGTTAAATATGAATAGAATTAGATATCAATGAAGCATTTGCTAATGAAGAAGGAAGACATTTTAAAAAGATAGGGAACAGAATCTTAACGCTAAACATTGCTGATTCATTTGCTCTAATAAGACTGATTCATGAATCAGTTCTGGCAATTAATTCCTTTTCTCTGATGTGATTCTTTGGAAAATAATGCTAGTCTTCTGTTAAACTTTTAAGCATCTGATGTAATCATTGCACTTTAATTTTAGATGGTATTTCAGTAAGTAATTACTTGTGGTAGTCTAAGCTATTTTGTGGTCAGCCTATTTATTTAAAAGTGTTACAAACATACACATCTCCTGAAAAATAAAAACAAAAAAGTCTACTACATCTTATTTGCTATTTATACTATGATGTTGCATCTTCCCTTCCCTTCCCAGGCAAAACTTGTAAAAAGTGTAATTTATAGTTACTTTCTTCATTTTTTAGCAGGCATGTTATTTGTCACTCAAAATCTAGTTTGTATTCTAAATGGAAGGGCAGTTTATTTTCAAATCCAAATGCTTCTTCTTACCCTCACTGGGCATTTGACATTGTTCACCGACACCATTATAAACACTATCTCATTTTAAAAACTCAATTTCCTTGCCTATCATAACATTGCACTCCCCTGATTTGTCATGTACCTAACATCTCTCCAACTGCTTGCAAAACTTGCCCCTCTCCATCTTTTTAGCTATAGCTAGTCCTTTAAACTGTCTCTTTCCTTGCTATACTTTTCCCAGATGATTTGAAATATCACATACAGGCTGATGATTACCACATCTATAATTCTGGTCCTGCTGCCTTCTTCAAGCTCCACGTTCACTTTGAAACATATGGCTTGGCATGTGTCTCCATGTAAATATCCAACTGGGATCTTAAACTTGGCATTTCTAATGCCAAACTTATATGAGTCACCAAACCTGTTCCTTCTCCTGTGTTCCAAATCTTTATTAATTGGGTTCTTCCTTTAAAATCACTTATATTAGAAACATCAGAGACATTTTTAACTCATTCCTTTCTTTCACTCCACATTCAATTTTGAGACCTTATAATCATGCTTTCACAGTCTTTTATATCTATCTCTTCAATTCAATTTATGGCCCTACTTCATGTCTTTATTAACTCTTGCATTTTTTTTCTCAATTATTTTTTGCTAGAGTTATTTCCACAGGTTATTTTATACGACTACTCAGCTCAGAAATACTTTTAGCTTCTCCACTATATAGGAAAATAGATCCATATTCATTAGCAAATCATTCAACATGTCTTGATCCAACAAACTCCCCACTCAAGTTCCACTAATCACTATACGTATCCTATGTTATGATCATTATGATATTTCTTATCCATTAACATGCCCAGTATTTATCTTTTTAATATAAATTTACTTATTTTAATTAGAGGCTAATTACTTTAAAATATTGTAGTGGATTTGCCATACATTGACATGGATCTGCCATGGATATACATGTGTTCCCCATCCTGAACCACCCTCCCGCCTCCCTCCCTATTCCATCCCTCAGGGTCATCCAAGTGCACCAGCCCTGAGCACCCTGGCACATGCATCCAACCTGGACTGGTGATCCGTTTCACATATGATAATATACATGTTTCAATGCCATTCTCCCAAATCATCCCATCCTCGCCCTCTCCCACAAAGTCCAAAAGACAGTTCTATACACCTGTGTCTCTTTTGCTGTTTCGCATATAGGGTTATCATTACCATCTTTCTAAATGCCATATATATGCATTAGCATACTGTATTGGTGTTTTTCTTTTCGGCTTACTTCACTCTATATAAAAGGCTCCAGTTTCATTCACCTCATTAGAACTGATTCAAATGAATTATTTGTAATGGCTGAGTAATATTCCATTGTATATATGTACCATAGCTTTCTAATCCATTCATCTGCTGATGGACATCTAAGTTGCTTCCAAGTCCTGGCTATTATAAACTGTGCTTCAGGGAACATTGGGGTACACGTGTTTCTTTCAATTCTGGTTTCCTTGGTGTGTATGCCCAGAGGTGGGATTGCTGGGTCATATGGCAGTTCTATTTCCAGTTTTTTAAGGAATCTCCACACTGTTCTCCATAGTGGCTGTACTAGTTTGCATTCCCACCAACAGTGTAAGAGGGTTCCCTTTTCTCCACACCCTCTCCAGCATTTATTGCTTGTAGACTTTTGGATAGCAGCCATCCTGACTGGCGTGTAATGGTACCTCATTGTGGTTTTGATTTGCATTTCTCTGATAATGAGTGATGTTGAGCATCTTTTCATGTGTTTGTTAGCCAACTGTAAGTCTTCTTTGGAGAAATGTCTGTTTAGTTCTTTGGCAGACTTTTTGATTGGGTCATTTATTTTTCTGGAATTGAGCTGCAGGAGTTGCTTGTATATTTTTGAGATTAATCCTTTGTCTGTTGCTTTGTTTGCTATTATTTTTTCCCATTCTGAAGGCTGTCTTTTCACCTTGCTTATATTTACCTTTGTTGTGTAAAAACTTTTAAGTTTAATTAGGTCCTATTTGTTTATTTTTGCTTTTATTTCCAATAATCTTGGAGGTGGGTCATAGAGGACCCTGCTGTGATTTATGTCAAAGAGTGTTTTGCCTATGTTTTCCTCTAGAAATTTTATATTTTTTGGTCTTTTTTGGTTTAGATCATTAATCCATTTGGAGTTTATTTTTGTGTATGGTGTTAGAAAGTGTTCTAGATTCATTTTTTACAAATGCCTGTCCAATTTTCTGAGCACCACTTTTTAAAGAGGTTGTCTTTTTTCCATTGTATATTCTTGCCTTCTTTGTCAAAGCTAAGGTGTCCATAGGTACGTGGATTTATCTCTGGGCTTTCTATTTTGTTCCACTGATCTATATTTCTGTCTATGTGCCAGAACCATAGTGTTTTAATGACTGTAGCTTTGTAGTAGAGCCTGAAGTCAGGCAGGTTGATTCTTCCAGTTCCATTCTTCTTTCTCAAGATTGCTTTGGCTATTTGAAGTTTTTTGTATTCCCATACAAATTGTGAAATTATTTGTTCTAGTTCTATAAAAAATACCGTTGGTAGCTTGATAGGGATTTCATTGAATCTATAGATTGCTTTGGGTAGCATACTCATTTTCACTATATTGATGTTTCTGATCCAAGAACATGGTATATTTCTCCATCTATTTGTGTCCTCTTTTATTTCTTTCATCAGCATTTTATAGTTATATATATATATATGTCTTTTATTTCTCTAGGTATATATATATATATATATTCCTAAGTATTTTATTCTTTTCATTGTGATGGTGAATGGAATCGTTTCCTTAATTTCTACTTCTGTTTTCTCATTGTAAGTATATAGTAATGCAAGGGATTTCTGGGTGTTGATTTTATATCCTGCAACTTTACTATACTCATTGATTAACTCTAATAATTTTCTGGTGGAGTCTTTAAGGTTTTCTATGTAGAGGATAATGTCATCTGCAAACAGAGTTTTACTTCTTCTTTTCCAATCTGGATTCTTTTTATTTATTTTTTTTCTCTGGTTGCTGTAGCCAAAACTTCCAAAACTATATTGAATAGTAGTGGTGAGAGTGGGCACCCTTGCCTTGTTCGTGACTTTAGGGGAAATGCTTTCAATTTCTCACCATTGAGGATAATGCTTGCTGTGGGTTTGTCATATAGAGCTTTTATTATGTTGAGGTATGTTCCCTCTATGCCTGCATTCTGGAGGGTTTTAATCATAAATGGATGTTGAATTTTGTCAAAGGCTTTCTCTGCATCTATAGAGATGATCATATGGTTTTTATCTTTCAATTTGTTAATGTGGTGTATTACATTGATTGATTTGCAGATATTGAAGAATCCTTGCAACCCTGGGATAAAGCCCACTTGGTCATGATGTATGATCTCTTTAATATGTTGTTGGATTCTGTTTTCTAGAATTTTGTTAAGGATTTTTGCATCTATGTTCATCAGTGATATTGGCCTGTAGTTTTCTTTTTTTGTGGCATCTTTGTCTGGTTTTGGAATTAGGGTGATGGTGGCCTCATAGAATGTGTTTGGAAGTTTACTTTCCTCTGCAATTTTCTGGAAGAGTTTGAGTAGTATAGGTGTTAGTTTTTCTCTAAACTTTTGGTAGAATTCAGCTGTGAAGCCATCTGGTCCTAGGCTTTTGTTTGCTGCAAGATTTCTGACTACAGTTTCAGTTTCTGTGCTTGTGATGGATCTGTTAAGATTTTCTATTTCTTCGTGGTTCAGTTTTGGAAAGTTGTGGTTTTCTAAGAATTTGTCCATTTCTTCCAAGTTGTCCATTTTATTGGCATATAGTTGCTGATAGTAGTCTCTTATGATCTTTTGTATTTCTGTGTTGTCTGTTGTCATTTCTCCATTTTCATTTCTAATTTTGTTGATTTGGTTCTTCTTCCTTTTTTTCTAGATGAGTCTGGCTAATCATCAATTTTATTAATCTTTAATTTTACTAATCATCAATTTTATTAATCTTCTCAAAGAACCAGCTTTTAGCTTTGTTGATTTTTGTTATGGTCTCTGTTGTTTCTTTTGCTTTTGTTTCTGCCCTATTTTTAAGATTTCTTTCCTTCTACTAACCCTGGGGTTCTTCATTTCTTCCTTTTCTAGTTGCTTGAGGTGTAGAGTTAGGTTATTTATTTGACTTTTTTCTTGTTTCTTGAGTTAAGCATGTATTGCTATGAATCTTCCCCTTAGCCCTGCTTTTATAGTGTCTCATAGGTTTTGGGTTGTTGTGTTTTCATTTTCATTCACTTCTATGCATATTTTGATTTCTTTCTTGATTTCTTCTGTGATTTGTGGGTTATTCAGAGGTGTGTTGTTCAGCCTCCATATGTTAGAATTTTAATAGATTTTTCTCCTGAAATTGACATCTAATCTTACTTAATTGTGGTCAGAAAGATGCTTGGAATGATTTCAACTTTTTTTTAATTTACCAAGGGTAGATATATGACCCAGGATGTTATCTATTCTGGAGAAGGTTCCATGTGCACTTGAGAAAAAGTTGAAATTCATTGTTTTGGGATGAAAGGTCCTATAGATATCAATTAGGTGTAACTGGTCTATTGTATCATTTAAAGTTTGTGTTTCCTTGTTAATTTTCCATTTAGTTGATCTATCCATAGGTGTGAGTGGGTGTATTAGAGTTTCCTGCTATTACTGTTATTGTGAATTTCCCCTTTCATACTTGTCAGCATTTGTCTTACATATTGCAGTGCTCCTATGCTGGGTGCATATACATTTATAATTTTATATCTTCTTCTTGGATTGATCATTTGATCATGATGTAGTGTCCTTCTTTGCCTCTTTTTACAGCCTTTATTTTAAAATCTATTTTATCTGATATGAGTATTGGTACTCCTGCTTTCTTTTGGTCTCTATTTGTGTGGAATATCTTTTTCCATCCCTTCACTTTCAGTCTGTATGTGTCCCTTGTTTCAAGGTGGGTCTCTTGCAGACAACATATATAGGGGTCTTGTTTTTGTATACATTCAGCCAGTCTTTGTCTTTTGGTTGTGGCATTCAACCCATTTACATTTAAGGTAATTATTGATAAGTATGATCCCTTTGCCATTTACTTTGTTGTTTTGGGTTCGAGTTTATACACCCTTTCTGTGTTTCCTGCCTAGAGAAGATCCTTTAGCATTTTTTGGAGAGCTGGTTTGGTGGTGCTGAATCCTCTCAGCTTTTGCTTGTTTGTAAAGCTTTTGATTTCTCCTTCATATTTGAATGAGATCCTTGCTGGGTACAGTAATCTGGGTTGTAGGTTTTTCTCTTTCATCTCTTTAAGTATGTCCTGCCACTCCTTTCTGGCCTGAAGAGTTTCTATGGAAAGATCAGCCATTATGCTTATGGGAATCCCCTGGTATGTTATTTGTTGTTTTTTCCTTGTTGCTTTTAATATTTGTTCTTTGTGTTTGATCTTTGTTAATTTGATTAATATGTGTCTTGGGGTGTTTTGTATTGGGTTTATCCTGTTTGGGACTCTCTGGGTTTCTTGTACTTGTTGACTCTTTCCTTCCCCATTTTAGGGAAATTTTCAACTTTTATCTCCTCAAGTATTTTCTCATGTTCTTTTTTTTTTTTTTGTCTTCTTCTTCTGGGACTCCTATGATTTGAATGTTGGGGCGCTTCACATTGTCCCAGAGGTCTCTGAGGTTGTCCTCATTTATTTTAATTCTTTTTTTTTTCTTTTTTCCTCTCTGTTTCATTTATTTCTACCATTCGATCTTCTACCTCACTTATCCTATCTCCTGCCTCCATTATTCTACTGTTGAGTGGTTTTTTTTATCTCATTTATTGCATTATTTGTTATAAATTGACTCTTTTTTATTTCTTCTAGGTCCTTGTCAAACATTTCTTGCATCTTCTCAATCCTTGTCTCCAGGCTATTTATCTGTAACTCCATTTTGTTTTCAAGATTTTGGATCATTTTCACTATCATTATTCTGAATTCTTCATCAGGTAGATCCCCTATCTCTTCCTCTTTGGTTTGGTGGGTAGTTATCCTCTTCCTTTACCTGCTGAGCATTCTCTGCCTTTTCATCTTGTTTATATTGCTGTTTTTGGGGTGGCTTTTCCGTATTCTGGCAGTTTGTGGTTCCTGTTTATTGTGGAAGTTCCTCACTGTGGGTGGGTTTGGACAGGTGGCTTGTCAAGGTTTCCTGCTTAGGGAAGCTTGTGTCAGTGTTCTGGTGAGTGGAGCTGAATTTCTTCTCTCTGGTGTGTAATGAAGTGTTCATTAGTGAGTTTTGAGATGTCAGTGGGTTTCGTGTGACTTTGCATGTCCTGTATTTAATGATATAAAAACTTCTCAATCTTCACAATTCAACTAAAATATCACCTCTTTCATGAAGCTTTTTGCTGGTCAAAATCAATATCTTCTGTTCTATATTCCTATAAAATCTTATTTTTACCTCACTATAATACTTATATTCTTCTTTTTACTTTGGTAGTTGCTAATGTACCTAGATCTCAAAATAAATAAACTGCTGTATTACAAAGGGTGTGTATACACTGAACAGTGTTTGATTATTACTTAGAATTTAAGTCCTTTAACAATATAATACTATTTGGGTAGGAAAATATTTAATGTTACAATAACAGACAAAGAAGTTGATCATGAAACTGAAAGAGATGGCATGTATTTTAGAAATCATACCTGCTAAATTATTTTCTTTTTGGGGGGTGGGGGGGAAACTTAGATGCTTTTTATTTTTTTTATTTTTTTCCCATTTATTTTTATTAGTTGGAGGCTAATTACTGTACAATATCGTAGTGGTTTTTGTCCTACATTGACATGAATCAGCCATGGATTTTAGAAAGATGGTAACGATAACCCTATAGGCAAAACAGAAAAAGAGACACAGATAAATTATTTTCTAACTGATTTCATGGTGACAAAATAATCATTATTGTTCAAATGTTTATTTTTTTAGGCATTAACATGCTATGTGTTAAATATGATTTCTAAATCAGTTTCATCATAATTTTTCAAATCTTCCTTCTTTTAGTAACAGAGTATGTAGTACAAAGAGATAACAAAGATGGAGGTAGTAAGATAGTAAGAAAAATAAAAATGTGAGCAAACTACAATAAATATATGAACAAACTACAATCAGAATCATCTTTAATGGAAAAAAATTTTGTTTTGTATTGGGGTGTAGCCAATTCACAAACATTTTTGTAATAGTTTCAGGTTAACAGTGTAGGGACTCAGCCATACATATACATGTATCCGTTCTTCCTCAAACTCCCCTCCAATCCAGGCTGCCACATAATATTCACATAATATTGAGCAGGGTTCCATGTGCTATACAGTAAGGCCTTGTTAAACCAAAATCATCTTAATGTGATAAAATTATGTCTTTGACAAAGCACTGAGTATCAACAGGAACAAAGAAGTATATCATTCATAGAAAGTTGTTGGCCTTTACCAGAAACCAAATAACATATACTAAATTTGATTTATTCCTAGAAGAAAGAAGATAATCATCACTTACTTTTATTTCAATAACAGTGACCCATGGATAAAAGTATCTTAAGGACATGACTTTGGGTTATGGGCTTGACATTTATAATGTATTTTAGTGAAAGTGAAAGTGTTAGTACTCAGTCATGTCTGACTCATTGTGACCCCAGGGACTGTATCCCACCAGGCTCCTCTGTCCATGGGATTCTCCAGGGAAGAATATTGGAGTGGGTTGCTATTCCCTTCTCCAGGGGATCTTCCTGACCCAGGGATCAAACCCAGGTGCCCTGCTTTGCTTGCAGACTCTTTACTATCTGAGCCACTAGGGAAGTACAAAGCATGTACTTCAACCTACTCTGAAGTGTCATAATTTGAAAATCATTCTTAGGAATTGTTTGTACATCTGGGATTTCAACATTATAGGTCAACCACCAAAGCCACCAATAGCCCTTGTTAATTATTTTGTAGACCTTAGTGACAGTTTATCCAGAATAATGGGTATAGAGCTGAACAGCAATTCTCTTTGAGTAGACATGCCCCCTTTGTGACAGAGTAGGTCTTCTTTGACATCTCTTCTCACAGATTTTCTTTTGATTTTGTCTTTGAATCATGGGGTAGAAAAAAACTTTCTAGCTACAAAAGTGAAGCCTTGATAATCCTTCTTCAAATACATGAAAAGAAAATAATTTCAAATTGCAAATATCAAAATACCATTGAAATAAGTTTCTAATGATTTCTTTCATACAACATTTTCCTATTCTCCTTTGTGTTAGCTAAAAGACACACACCTGGTAAGAGACAATTATCTATGGGTCTGTCACTTTTCTGCATGACTTGTAAGAAGAGACATTGTTTGCCTTTTTTCCAGACTACTTGCTTAAAGATATTTGTACAGTGAATTGCTTTAAAAGATAGAGACAATATCTCCCCCCAGAGCACAGAGAAAATTTATTTACTGTCCAATATGATAAAGATACTGTCTCCAACCAGGGTAAATATAAGACAGGGTTACTGTCCATTATTATAAAGGTTCAAGTTTCCTAAGCTCAGAGTTCCTTTCCTATAATGTAAACCATTTCATGCACAGTTGTCACCTGGCCCTCTTAATGTCACCCTATAGAAATTGAGGCTTGGAGAACTGTCACAAGTACTGGCACTCTGGTTAATGTTGTTGCTATGAGTAGTAAAGTTGTTTTTTTGTTGTTTTTTTTTTTTTTTTTTTTGTAATCCAGAATTCTCATGACTTCTGCCAGCCTCTATAAAATTGTGATAGAAAAAAAATTGTGATAGGATAACTCATTAGCTTGTAAGTAGAATAAAATCTCAGATCCTTCAAAGTTCTGGACAGATTCATAGGTTCATTCTTTCATGTAAAGAAAGAAAAAAAGAAGAAACAATCTCCAGGCACCAGTATTTTAGAATGGTGTTTTAAATGAAACAAAAAATGAATGTATTAATGCAGCTTTTTCTAGTGAAAATTCATTATCACCAATTGCAGAATGTTTAGATAACTAATGCTATTCAAACATTATTTTTCCATTAATTTAATGATTAAATTGTTCTGTAATTTCTTCTCATTTGCTCTGTGCATTTTCAGTCTATTTTAAGATTAGTTAAGAGAAAACCCAAGCCAGAGACATTTATGTTCCTACACTAATGAGTACAAAGAAAGTTGTCTGACACGTTGATGCTTTAGGAAATAATGGCTTATTCCATAATGAACAGTGCTGTTCTCTGAAAATGTGGACAAAAATACTTAGTTCATGGTAAGAGAAGTTATAGTTGTGTGCCTGACATACATTTAAAAAAAAAGTACTGTTATCTCTTTTGCATATGAAAATGTTGATTTATATCTGTAGTTTTTTAAAAAAACGATATTATGCTAGATCAAACTTCAGCTATTTTCTATACTCTTGTTTTTAATAGGGGTAAGCACTTTTTCTCTTCCTGTCATGCTTACTTTGCTGAAGCCTACAGATTCATGCAACCTGATTTCTAGCTTCTTTCTAAGAATGGTGCATTGGGTGGGCAAATAATTTGGAGGAAATTACCATAGCGATTAAAACATAGTAACCATGCATTTTGTTCCTATAGAAATTGTGTGAGTAACTATATCTTACACTGGTGATATTTGAGTTACTGCTATACCCAACAAGATTTCAAAAATATTTCATTATGGAGAGGGATGTCATCTAAATTATACAATGTTATATTTTATTATAACAAATAATATAACGTGGCAATATTAATACTTTCCTAACATTTCAGAAATCTCACAAATATGTGATTTTTTACTTTAAAATGAGAAAAAAACTGGAGTTCATAATTCAGAAATTAATTAATTCACTGTTTCCCCAGATTACTCAAGTAGAGAAAATTTAGAATGAAGATATTTAGATCAAACTGCCAACATCCATTGGATCAAAGAAAAAGCAAGAGAGTTCCAGAAAAAACATCTACTTCTGCTTTATTGACTATGCCAAAGCATTTGACTGGGTGGATCACAACAGACTGTGGAAAATTCTTCAAGACATGGGAATATCAGACCACCTTGCCTGTCTCATGAGAAATCTGTATACAGGTCAAGAAGCAACAGTTAGAATCAGAAATAAAACAATGGACTGGTCCCAAATTGGGAAAGGAGTACGTCAAGGCTGTGCATTGTCACCCTCTTATTTAACTTATATGCAGAGTACATTATGTGAAATGCTGGGCTGAATGAAGCACAAGCTGGAATCAAGATTGCCAGGAGAAATATCAATAACCTCAGATAGGCAGATGACACCACGCTTATGGTAGAAAGTGAAGAACTAAAGAGCCTCTTGATGAAAATGAAAGAGGAAAGTGAAAAAGTTGTCTTAAAACTCAACATTCAGAAAACTAAGATCATGACGTCCAGTCCCATTATTTCATGGCAAATGGATGGGGAAACAATGGAAACAGAGACTTTATTTTGGGGGGCTCCAAAATCACTGCAGATAGTGACTACAGCCATGAAATTAAAAGACACTTGCTCCTTGGAAGAAAATCTATGACTAACCTAGACAGCATATTAAAAAGCAGAGACATTACTCTGCTGGCAAAGGTCTGTCTTGTCAAAGCTATGGTTTTTCCATTAGTCATGTATGGATGTGAGATTTGGAGTATAAAGAAAGCTGAGCCCCTAAGAATTGATGCTTTGAACTGTGGTGTTGGATAAGACTCTTGAGAGTCCCTTGGACTGCAAGGAGATCCTACCAGTCTATCCTAAAATAATTCAGTCCTGAATATTCATTGGAAGGACTGATGCTGAAGCTGAAACTCCAATATTTTGGCCACTTTATGCAAAGCACTGACTCATTTGAAAAGACCCTGATGCTTGGAAAGATTGAAGGCAGGAGGAGAAGAAGACGACAGAGGTGAGATGGTTGGATGGCATCACCGACTGGATGGAGATGAGTTTGAGCAAGCTCCAGGAGTTGGTGATGTACAGGGAAGCCTGGCGTGCTGCAGTTGTAAAAAGTCGGACATGACTGAGTGAATGAACTAAACTGAACTGAATTGAACTGATTTTTTACTTTATTTTCCATATGTATTGGTGAAAAATAAAAGTATTGTTAAATATATTAGTTCAGTAATCAGTCATTGCTTTTTTCAAAATTCTGTATCTTAATTGTCTTTGAATTGTATAGGAATATAATTAAAATAAAATATTAATAATAACATAATCATAACATAAATCATAGTTGAAAGAAATCCTAGTGATGGATCACATATAGCCCCTAAAAAGCTGAAATGGCTTCTTTTTATCAACTCAAGGGGGTCTCTGTGGTCAAACTTAATATTAAGATAGACATTAGAATCTCCAAAATTATGAAATCCAAGTATTGTATGATTTCTTTTTTAATATTCTTGTGGTAAATCAAATTTTGCATGAATTAAATTGCATTTGTAATCAGGTTGTGTAAAAATTAACACACAATATATCAAGCTGCTTATTAGTAATCTTTCACATTTCTGCTTTGCCCAGCAGCCTCTTTTTCTCCTCTCTAACAGAATTATAGAACTGAAAATTACAAGGGACCTCAGAGATCAGGTAACAAACTTGTCTTGAGAAGTAGTAATCACTGCAAATACCCCTGACAGGTAGTTTTCCAGCCTTTTCTTGAATAAGTTCAGCAATGAGGTGGAAAAGTCTAATGGCCATAGAAACATTTTTTTTTTCCACATAAGTTATTTTGTAGGACTAATTTATGTGGTGGAAACAATATAAAACATTGTTTCTTATAATTATGACTTAACGTATTTAGAAAGGCAAGCAAACACATAATCTTTCTTTTAACCACATCATGTGATCTTAGTCCCCCAATTAAGGCAACGAGGGGTTGAACTCAGGCCCTTGGCAGTGAAAGCAGGGGTTGGGAGCAGGGGTCTTAACCATGGGCTTCCAGGGAATTCCCCAGATAATCTTCTTGTTAATGTTTATAAGCATTCAAGTATCTCACCAAAAATGGGCTAAACATAAACCTCTAAGCTAAATTCAAGATAAATGATATGAAATTCAAAGACAGTCATGGTATGTTTAAGTAGCATGTTACTGTATTTAATTTGGGGAAATGCATTAATCAAGAAAAACATGTTTTCTATTTTTTAAACAATTGTTTCCTCTTGAAAGTACACATTTCCACTACTGAAAATCTGATTATTAAGTTAATTAAGTATCCATACATTTTTTCACTTTCCTCTCATTTAAGTTGCTCCTCACTTACAACAGAGCAGGCATATTGGGAAGAGAAAGTGAAACTTCAAATATCAAATTTCTTGCTTCTTAGAAGCTTGGGAAAAAAGATGTAGTTGAATAAAGGTAAATGTTGGTGGAATGAGCTCTTTGTATTAGATAATAATTTCCTTATCCCTGTTTCTCTTGCTTACAGTCAGTAACTATGCTTAGGTTATGCTTATAAGAATACATTCTTGCAAGAAAATCCAAGCATTATCTGTGTCTCTTTTAGCTGAAAGATTGTACAGATACAGTACAATAAAAGATGGTGAAATCTAAAAATAGGCTCATTTACTTTGAAAAGTTGTAAGCATTTTAGAAAAATAGCTTGCATAAGAAAAAATTTATAGTAAGGTCTGGGGCCTTACTATACTTGATTTCAAAAGGAAGAGATATATTATTCTATTTCATATTGACAAGCCAAATGGCATCCCTTTCCATTTTATAGTCATGCTATTTTTAATACTGGCAAAACTGCAAATTAAAAAGAGATTCAGTTTGATTGATAAGTACTGATTTTATTTCAAAGTACTGATTTTATTGCAAAGTGATGATTTAAGTTGGTTCATCTTGTATTTGAAGTTTATAAACTCTACTTGGTCAGATAATCTAGAAAAAAAAATTTAGTTGAATACAAAATATACTTAGGATTAAAAATGTGCTTGTATATGCTATCATGTTCTTTTTTATATTTCTACTCACTTTATATTATATGCATTCCAAATTTATTTCTATAAAATAATAGGCATTATTAATAGATTGTAGGGCATTACATTAATTCTAATCATATATCCAGATTATAAATAATTAAATATAACATTTCTTACTATATTCAAAGTCATAAGTAATATATCAGTACTACCATAACTCAAGAAAATACTTTGTCTTATTCCATTCAATTAATAAAAGATAAGTAAAAATGGAGAGCATAATTAAACCTTGTGAATCTAGACCATTACCCATAAAATCCATGTGGGTATCTATCTCTATTGTATATATCTACAGTGAGAGCACAATTATGTGTTCTGTATATATAGATATATGAAATGAAACATATACATAATATATATGACTTGGGTAAAATACTTGAATTCTGAATGCTTTTGTTTTTTGTCACTTTACTAACACTACTCCCAGACCACTGCTTTCTTGTTATACTCTTCCAAGGGCCCTCAATACACTAAGGCATCCTTCATTATAAAATTCCATCTGATATAATAAGAGCTAAAATTGTTGTACTGAATAAAGCAATTTTTTTACTCATTTACTTAAAAACAAATAATTGAATGAAATTATAAATAAAGTCTAACTAACTACTGGAGCAGGATTATCTAATACACTCTTTATTTTGCAAAAGAGAAAAGCTATAATTAATATGCAGTAAATTGATGTCCTAAAATTTGGAACCAAGAATTGCCGAGGTTTTCATATTACATCTTCAGCTTTTCAAGGTTCCCTCTCTAGAACACCATTAAGGAGGTATATTCTTGTTTTCTTTAATCCTACTTGCTCTTACCTTGTCCTTTACTGATTTGGCATAGGAAAGATGTGGGCTATGTTTGAATTAGCTAATCCACCAAGGAGAGCAATAGGAAAGAAATCCCAAAAGTCCAGATAAAATGGTATGTGGAGAAGCAGGCTGCATTTGAATTTTTTACCTAATGGAAACTACTGTTCTATGCATAATTTCTACCGTGGATCAGACATGTCCAATTATAGAGGATAGAAAGTTTCCCATAGCTGCTATTTGAACAAATATAGTTTATGAACTAAAGTAAACCTTTGCTTACACATTACCCATGTAATGGAATTCAACATTTTTAAAGTATCTATTATGTACAAGGCTTTCGGTTGGGCCTAAGGATAAGAAAAGATGAAGATGTAATGTTTGCCTTCAAAGTATTTATAATACAATAAAATCAATAAAATTGATATGCTATATATTATATATGTTTTATATATACATTCATATGGCATAGAAGCAAAAATGCGGTAAGATTATTACTTGGGCCTGGGGAGTTCCAGAAAGGCACAGTTATGCTGTGAAGAATGGGTCAAATTCTGAGTAATAGGTATTTAAAACAGAGAGAACAATGTGAACAAAGGCGTAGAAGTGGGAAATATAGAGTCCAGTTTGTTTGAACCATGAACTAGATGCTAAAGCAGCAGCTGTAAAAACAGGAACTGTAATTTTACATTTTGATGTTGTCTCATTAATCACTTATTTGTTTTATGCATCATGCTGAGTCATATCTAAATATAAATTTACCTAGCCCGAGGCCAAGGTAACAGATGTATTCTTTTATACTTTATATAAATAAAATTCCAGAAAAACATCTACTTCTAGTTTGTTGACTATGATAAAGCCTTTGACTGTGCGGATTACAACAAACTGTGGAAAATTCTTCAAAAGATGGAATACCAAAGCATCTTACATGCCTTTGAGAAACTTGTATGCAGGTCAAGAAGTAACAATTAGAACCAGACATGGAACAACTGACTGGTTCAAAATTGGGAAAGGATTATGTCAAGGCCATATACTGTCACCCTGCTCATTTAACTTACATGCAGAGTACATCATGAGAAATGCCAGGCTCAGTGAAGCACAAACTGGAATCACGATAGGCGAGAGAAATATCAAGAGCCTCAGATATGCAGATGACACACCCTTATGGCAAAAAGTGAAGAGGAACTAAAGAGCTTCTTGATGAAAGTGAAAGAGGAGAGTGAAAAAGTTGGCTTAAAACTCAACTTGCAAAAAACTATGATCATGGCATCCAGCTCCATTGCTTCATGGCAAATATGTGGGTAAACAATGGAAACAGTGACAGACTTTACTTTCTTCGGCTCCAAAATCACTTCAGATTGTGACTGCAGCCATGAAATGAAAAGATGCTTGCTCCTTGGAAGAAAATCTATGACAAACCTAGAGAGTGTATTAAAAAGCAGAGACATTACTTTGCTGACAAGAATCCGTCTAGTCAAAGCCATGGTTTTTCCAGTAGTCATGTATGGATGTGAGAGTTGGACCATAAAGAAGGGTGAGTGGTGAAGAACTGGTGCTTTTGAACTGTGGTCTTGGAAAAGATTTGAGAGTCCCTTGGACTGCAAGGAGATCAAACCAGTCAATCCTAAAAGAAATCAATCCTGAATATTCATTGGAAGGGCTGACGTTGAAGCTGAAACTCCAATACTTTGGCCACTTGATGTAAAGAACTGACTCATTGGAAAAGACCCTGCTGCTGGGAAAGATTAAAGGCAGCAGTAGAACGGGAAGGAGAATATGAGATGGTTGTATGGCATCACTGACTCAATGGATGTGAGTTTGAACAAACTCCAGGAGACGGTGAAGGACAAGGAAGCCTGGCATGCTGCAGTCCATGGGGTCACAAAGAGTTGGATACAACTGAGTGACTGAACAACAGCATATTTTATATTTTATAGGTTAAATTTTCCATTTTGGCCTATGATCCAATTTGTGTATGGTTTGTGGAATTTATGAGTTTCATTTCTTTTTCTTCTTCCCCTCCTCATTCTCTTCTTTTTCCTCTTCCTCTTCTTCTGCTTGACATACATCTATCCAGTTGTTGCAGCATGATTTATTGAGAATAACATTCTTTTTTTTATTTACTACTTTGAATTTTACTTAGTTTTGTTAAAAATCATTTGACTATACATGTGTAAGTCTGGGCTTCCCTGGTGGCTCAGACAGTAAAGAATCCGCCTGCAATTTGGGATACCTGGGTTTGATCCCTGGGTTGAGAAGATCCCCTGGAGAAGGGAACAGCTACCCATTCCAGTATTCTTGTCTGGAGAATTCCATGGACAGAGGTGCCTGGCAGGCTATAGTCCATGGGGCCGCAAAGAGTTGGACACGACTGAGTGACTTTCATTTCCTTCACTCCTGTACTGTACTGTAAGTCTATTTCTTACATCCCTTATGCATTCCATTGATCTACCTGTTTCCAAAACCACATTGACTTCTATAGTGATTTATGCTAAATCTTGAAGTCAGGTCATCTCAGTCCTATAATTATTTTTCAAAATTGTTTTGTTCACCCTTATTCTTAAACCTCAGTGATAATTCTTTCTACTTTGATAAATATCTAATGATACAATGTGTGGAGATCATGTTTTCTCTAACTCTATAGCTCCTGAAACAGTTTTTTCTTTTTTTTTAAATACTTGATTGAGTTAAAAAGAAAAGCAAATAGATTTTTTAGAATTCTGCAGGACATGTAGATTGAGAAGAAAGTAACAATAGGATTCAAATCAATTAGAAAATATGTACAATGAAAAGAATAAAAAGTCATCAGTAGTGCTTATTACAGAAGGGAAAAATTAATTCAGTCACAAGAAAATATCTTAAACAATTTTTCGGTTTTGTAAAAAGTAAGACAAGAATTCATTTATGTTAACTTTATTATTAAGGCATAATTACCATGAAGCATGATAACAATATGTGCATCACTAAGTAAATGCCAAATTTATTTTGCTATGTTTTATTTCATTATACGGAGAAGGCAATGGCACCCCACTCCAGTATTCTTGCCTGGAAAATCCCATGGACAGAGGAGCCTGGTAGGCTGTAGTCCACGGGGTCGCGAAGATTGGACATGACTGAGTGATTTCACTTTCACTTTTCACTTTTATGCATTGGAGAAGGAAATGTCAACCCACTCCAGTGTTCTTGCCTGGAGAATCCCAGGGATGGGGTCGCACAGAGTCTGACACGACTGAAGTGACTTAGCAGTAGCAGTAGCATTTCATTATAACTGATAATTGCAAAGGTGTTTAGTAGGTCTTCATGGATTTCTGGATACCACAGCACAATTTCTGGTAATGTAGCAAAATTGTATATGCAACTTTTTTTTTTTTTTTAATTGAGGAATTTTCTTTGGCATAAAAAAATTAAAGTTTGAGAAAAACAGACTTGGAAAAAATACTGCAACTCAAATCACCAGTAGCAAAGGTTAACTTCTTTGATTTATAAAGTGCTCTTTCCATTCAAAATGGAAGATGAGAGACAAGATGGCAGAGGAGTAGGTGTATGTGGATCACATCTCTCCCCATTAGGAATAAACCTTCGGATACAGGAGATCTTGCAGAATCCAGCTGAGAGTATGCAGGGGTCCCTGACCACCAGAAGAAAATATATAGATCCACAGAAAACTCGGTAGGACAAAGGAAGGAGAGGGAAAAGAGGAGGGTGAGTAGGACTGGACCTGAACCTGGGGGTATAGGGGAACTGAAGCAGGGGTGAGATCTCCACATCAGAGTATCTGTACCACCTCCATACTCAATCTTCATTCGGAAAAGCTGTCAGAGGCTAGGGGAAAAAAAAAACCTAATACTGCCATATCTCCTGCTCTAGTGGCTCCCAGGTTCTCTGCAATCCAAGCAACAGTGCCAACTCCACACCTGATCCTCACTGGAGCAGACTCAAGTCCTTCAGGGCAGCTTTAGGAGCAAAGTCCTGTGGATGATCCACATGCAGAGGTGGGGATAAAACTACAATTGAACTCCAGGGACAGAAGGGCCTAGGAAGGAGATCAAAAACCTTTTCATCAGCTGTACAAACTGCAGATTAAATCTACATGAGCAACTAGGTATACTCTATGCCTATGGAGTATATAAAAGGACAATGAGATTTCCCACAAAAGAAAACACACTTGTTCTGGCACCTGTGGACATTGGAGGCAAGAACAGGCAGCAGTAGAGCCAGATTAGAGTCTGAGCCATCTCCACAGCAGATCCAGAGACTAGTCCAGTGTTGGAAGGCATCCTAGGGAGGCAAGTTGTAATGTGACTCACAGCAAGCGAAAGGAGGCTGACGGATGAGATCAGTGAAAAATATTTATTATTATTTTTGCATTTTGATTTGTCCTCTGGTTGGTTTTGGATTTTTTTTTCTTCTTTTTTCTGTTTTGCAGTGGTTGTTGATTTTATTTTTACTGTTAGCTCTATTTAGTAGTAGTAGTAATAGTAGTTTAGTTGCTAAGTCATGTCCGACTCTTGTGACCCCATAAACTGTAGCCTGTCAGGCTCCTCTGTCCATGGGATTCTTCAGGCAAGAATACTGGAGTGGGTTACCATTTACTTCTGCAGGGGGTCTTCCCAACTCAGGAACTGAACTCAGGTCTCCTACATTGCAGGCAGATTCTTTACTTACTGAGCTATCAGGGAAGCCCAATTCTATTTAAGCTTTTGAGAACTATTTTTTAATCATACCTTTTATTTCCTTTATATACTTCTACCTCCATGTTGACTTTCTTTGGTTCTGTGGGTGTTTTAAAAATTTTTTTGTTTGCATTTCTTACTCTTATTTCTCTGCTGTAGTTATTCTTTTACATATATTTTTTTTCATACACTTCTATTTAACTTTGTTTTTGTATTTTTTTCTTTCCTTCTTCCTCTTTCTTTATTTCACCATGTTTGTTGGTTTTGTTTTCTTTGCTTTATTCCCCAGTTTGAAATCTACTTCGTTTTGTTTTCCGGTTTGTGTTTTAGTTAGTTTTGCTTTTAATTGGTTGATATCATTTTTGGGTTCCTTTGCTTGCCATGTGACTCTCTTGCACTTTCTTTTTTGGATTTTTTTGATTTTTTTTTGTGTGTGTGTATATGTGTATGTGTAGTTTCTTTTTTGTTGTTGTTGTTATTTGTCTGATTTTGGATTTAACATTTGTCAGGTTATTCTTTTGTCTCTTGTTTTTTTGTTTTTGTTTTTGTTTTTGTTTCTCTGTGTTTTCATCTCTGTTAATGTATAACAAATGTCTTGTGGAATTACAGTTCCCCAGATAGTGATTGGGCCTGAGCCTTTAGAATGGGAAAATGTAGTCCAGAACACTAGACTGTCAGAGAATTCCTGACCCCAGAGAGTATTAATTAGTGAGAGGTCCCACAAAGGCCTTCACCTGTTTCCAAGACCCAGCATCACCTAACTGCCAGCAGCACATAGCACAGGATGTCTAACTCAAACAACAAGCAAGAAAAAAAAACACAAACCCAATCATCAGCAGAGAAACTTCCCACAGATATCCCAAAACTTACCACCTCACAGAGCCCTGCCCATCAGAGGGAAAAATAAAATGCACCTACTCTCACCAGAACACAGGCACAAGTCCTTCCCAACATGAAGCCTACTCAAATCACTGGACTAACCTCACCCACCAAGGGCAGAAACCAAAAAGAAGAAGGAATATGACTCGAAAGGCTGGGAAAAGGAGACTTCAAACACACTAAGTTAGGAGGAAAAAAATACAATGAAATACTACAAAATGAAGGAACAAGGTAAAAACACAAGACCAAATAAATGAAGAGGAAATAGGCAAACTACCTGAAAAAGAATTTAGAGTAATGATAGTAAAGATGATATAAAATCTCAATAGAATGGAGAAAATGCAGCAATCACATATCACATTTAGCAAGGACTTAGAGAAATAAAGAATAAACAAACAGAGATAAACAGCAAAATTACTGAAATTATGTACTCTAGAAGGAATCAATAGCAGAACAACTGAGGCAAAAGAACAGATAAGAGAGCTAGAAGATAGAATGGTGGGAATAGCAGCTGAAGAGCAGAATAAAGGAAAAAGAATGAAAAGAATTGAGGATAGTCGCAGAAACCTCTGGTACAATATTAAATGCACCAACATTCAAACTATAGGGGTCCCAGAAGAAGAAGAGAAAAAGAAAAAGATCTGGGAAAATTTTTGAAGAGATTATAGTTGAAAACTTCCTTAACGTGGGAGAGGAAATGGTCAATCAAGTACAAGAAGAACAGAGAGTCCCACACAGGATAAACCCAAGGAGAAACACGCTGAAACACATACAAATCAAACTAACAAAGATCAAACACAAAGAAGCTATGTAGTAAAGATCCCTACATAATGATCAAGGGATCAACCCAAGAAGACATAACAATTGTAAATACTTATGCACCCAACATAGAAGCACCTGAATACATAAGGCAAACACTAACAGACATAAAAGGGGAAACTGACCGTAACAAAACAAATAGTAGGGGACTTTAACATCCCACTTACAGCAAAAGACAGAGCATCAAAACAAAATTATTAAGGAAACACAAGCCTTAAATGACACATTAGACCAGATGAACCTAATTGATATCTTTGGGACATTCACCTAAATGCATAAGAATTTTTTTCTTCTTAAGTACACATGGAACATTCTCCAGGATAGACCACATCTTGGGTCACAAATCAAGCCTCAGTAAATTTAAGAGAATTGAAATTGTACCAAGCATCTTTTCTGACCTCAACACTATGAAACTATATATTAGGCACAAGGAAAAAATGCAAAAAATGCAAACACATTGAGATTAAACAATGTGTTTCTAAATAACGAACAGGTTACTAGAGAAATAAAAAAATTCTTAGAAATAAATGTTAAGGAAAACACAATGACTCAGCCGTGGGATGCAGCATAAGCTGTTTTCAGAGGGAAGTTTACAGCAATGAAATCCTACCTCAAAAAGCAAGAGAAACATCAAATAGACAACCTAACTTTACATGTAAAACAACTAGAAAAATAACAACAAAAAAATCCCAAAGTTAGTAGAAAGAAAAAAATCATAAACATCAGAGCAGAAATAAATCAAATGAAGGAGACAATAACAAAAATCAATAAAACTAAAAGCTTGTTCTTTGAGAAGATAAACAATATTGACAAACCATTAGCTAGACTCATCAAGAAAAAAGGGAGAAGAATCAAATCAACAAAATTAAAAATGAAAAAAGAAAGGTTATTACAGGCAATGCAGAAATACAAAGAATCATAAGAGACTATTAAGAGCAACTACATGCTAATAAGATTGACAACCTAGTTGAAATGGACAAATTCTTAGAAAATTTCAACCTTCCAAGACTGAACCAGGAAGAAATAGAAATTATGAACAAGTCAATCATAAGCACTGAAATCAAAACAACTGTGATCAAAAATCTCCCAAAAAGCAAAAACCAAAGCCAGATGGCTTCACATGTGAATTCTATCAAATATTTAGAGAAGAGTTAATGCCTATCTTTCTCAAACTCTTCCAAAATTTGCAAAGGAAGGAAATATTCCAAGCTCATTCTACGAGGCTACAATCACCCTGATACCAGAACCAGATAAAGACATCACACAAAAAAGAAAATAGCAGGCCAATATCTCTGATGAACATAGATGCAAAAATCATCCACAAAATTTTAGCAAACTGAATTCAACAATATATTAAAAAGATAATACACCATGATCAAGTCAGGTTTATCCCAGAGATGCAAGTATTCTTCAAAACACTCTAAGCAATCAATGTGATACAATATTAACAAATTTAAAAATAAAAGCCATATGATAATCTCAATTATCTCAAAAGCTTTTGCAAAATTCAGCACCCACTTATGATAAAAACCCTTCAATAAATGGGCATAAAAAGAACCTACCTCTACATAATGAAAGCCATATATGAAAAACCCACAGCAAACATTCTCAATGGTGAAAAACTGAAAGCATTTCCTCTAAGATCAAAAACAAGATAAGGGTGCCTTCTCTCTCCTCTATTATTCAATACAGTTTTGGAAATCCTAGGTTCAGCAATCAGAGAAGAAAAAGAATAAAAGAAATCCAGGTTGGAAAAGAAGTAAAACTCTCATTGTTTGCAGACAACATGATGCTATACACAGAAACCCTAAAGATACCATCAGAAAATTACTAGAGCTCATCAGTGAATTTAGTATATTTATAAAATAAAAAATCACTCTACAGAAATCACTTGCATTCCTATACACTAACAATGAAAAATCAGAAAGAGAAATTAAGGAATCAACCTCTTTCACTATGGCAACAAAAAGAATAAAACATCTGTGAATAAACCTACCTAAGGAGACAAAAGAGCTGTATACAGAAAACTAAAAGACACCAAAGAAAGAAAGCAAAGATTACATAAACAGATTGAGAGATATTTCATATCCCTGGCTTGGAAGAATCAATAGTATGAAAATGACTGTACTACTAAAAGTAATCTACAGAGTCAGTACAATCACCATCAAATTACCAATGACATTTTTCACAGAAGTAGGCCAAATATCTCAAAGTTTGTATGGAAACACAAACAACCCCAAATAGCCAAAGCTATCTTGAAAAAGAAGAATGGAGCTGGGGAGTCAACCTTCCTGTCTTCAGACTATGCTACAGAGCTACATTCATCAAGAAGAGAGTATGGTTGACAAAAAAAAAAAAAAATAGAAATATAGACCAATGAAACAAGGTAGAAAGCCCAAAGATAAACCCATGCACCTATGGATGCATTATCTTTGACAAAGGAGGCAAGAATATGCAATGGAGAAAAGACAGTCTCTTTAATAAGCTGTGCTGGGAAAACTGGACATCTACATGTAAAAGAATGAAATTAGAATACTTCCTAACACCTTACACAAAGGTAAACTCAAAATGGACAAAAGACCTAAATGTAAGACCAGAAACTAAAACTGTTGGAGGAAAACATAGGCAGAACACTGTATAACACAACAAGATCCTCTATGACCCACCTACTAGAGTAACAGAAATAAAAACAAAAATAAACAAGTGGAACCTAATTAAACTTAAAAAGCTTTTTCACAGCAGAGGAAGCTATAAACAAGGTGAAAAGACAACCCTCAGAGTGGGAGAAAATGGTAACAAATGAAAAAACCTGACAGTGGATTTCTTTTCAAATTATAGAGGCAGTTCATGCACCTCAATGCCAGAAAAACAAACAACCTAATCAAAAAGTGGGGAGAAGACCTAAACAGACAGTTCTCCAAAGGAGACATGCAGATGGCTAATAAACACATGAAAAGATGCTCAACATTGCTCATTTTTGGAAACACGCAAATCAAAACTATAAGACATCACCTCACACCAGTCAGAATGGCTGTCATCAAACAATTTACAAAGAATAAATCCTGGAGAAGGTGTAGGAAAAGAGAACCCTTTTGCAATGTTAGTGGGAATGCAAATTGACACAGCCACTATGGAGGGCAGTATGGAGATTCCTTAAAAAACTAGGACTAAAACTACCACATGACCCAACAATCCCACTACTGGGCATATACCCTGAGAAAATCATAATTGAAAAATACATAGGTACCCCAATGTTCATCGCAGCAGTATTTACTATAGCTAGGACATGGAAGCAACCTAGATGTCCATTAACAGATGAATGGAAAAAGAAACTCAGGTGAATATATGCAATGAAATATTTAGCTATACAAATGAATGCATTTGAGTTTGTTCTAGTGAGCTGTCAGGGCGTCCCAGGTGGTGCTAGTGGTAAAGAACTCACCTGCCAATGCAGGATACATAAGAGACATTGGTTGGATCCTTGGGTTGGCAAGATCCCTTGAAGGAGGAAAGGGCAAACCCACTCCAGTATTCTTTCCTGGGAGATCCCATGGACTGTGGAGCCTGGTGGGATACAGTCAATAGGGTCACAAAGAGTACGACTGAAGTGACTTAGCATGCATGCACTAATGAGGTGGATGAACCTACACCCTATTATACAGAGTGAAATAAGTCAGAAAGTGAAAGACAAATATCGTATACTAATGCATACATATAGAATCTAGAAAAATGGTACCTATTTTCAGGGCAGCAATGGAGACACAGACAGAGAGAACAGATTGTGGACACAGTGAGGAAGGAGAGGGTGGGACGAATTGAGAGAATAACATGGAAACATAGACATTACCATATGTAAGATAGATAGCAAGTGGGAATTTACTGTGTGACACTGGGAGCTAAACCCAGTGCTCTGTGACAACCTAAAGGGGTGGGATTGGCTGGGAGGTGGGGAGGAGGTTCAAGAGGGAGGGGATATATTTACACCTATGGCTAATTCATATTGATGTATGGCGGAAACCAACACAAATATTGTAAATCAATTATCCTCCAATTAAAAAAAATAAGTTAAAATGTTAACAAAGGAAAAAGACATGGTAAAAATGAGCAAATCTGATTACCAAATAGTACACAGAAAAAGAACTGCCAATGACACTTAAAAACAAAATAGATAATATTCTCAATGTCCCTCATCTGTGACATAAAATACAAAGAACAATGAGATATCAGATTTCAACTATAAAAGTGTTAAATATTAAAATGCTTGGTAACATATTGAGCTAGCAAAGATGACTCAGATACTCTATTTCAAAGTTATACTCATGTTCAAAATGATTCATGTACAGGAAAGATATTCATTGTAAAGTCTTTTGTAATAGGAAAAAAATGGGAACAACTTTCTATAAACTGAATACCAGATAAATGCATCCGGATATTCATGTTCATACCTACACATGGGTTTGTTTGTAAATACATAGATTATGTCTGGAAGTATACACATGCACAAAAAAGAACTGGTTACAATGATTGCATCCTGAGGGTGGAACTAAGACAGAAAGAGGACTTATTTTTCACTGTATATTCTTTAGTATGTTTTTATGTACTACCACTTTGTAGATAAAGACACAAACTTAAAATATTCATTTTTCCCAAGTCAATTTATAAGCTAAATTATAGCTCTTATTCTTCCTTATTTTCCCTTCCATCTCTTTTCCTTATAGAAAACCCAGTCCTCAAGCTATTTGGTGAGCCAAAGCAAAGTAGGCAATCATGCCAGAGGATATGGAAGCTTCAGTGGCCCAAATTAGGGTGTCAGAGTTGAATAAGAACACCTCCATAGGAGCCCTGCATACTAAGTATATTTAAATCATATCCAACTGAAATAAGAAAGGCATATTAATCAGTTTGAGCTAACATAACAAAGTACCATACACTGGATGGCTATTTTTTTTCATTTATTTTTATTAGTTGGAGGCTAATTACTCCACAATATTGTAGTGGGTCTCGTCATACACTGACATGAATCAGCCATGGATTTACATGTATTCCCCATCCCGATCCCCCCTCCCACCTCCCTCTCTCCTCTGGGTCTTCTCAATGCACCAGGCCCGAGCACTTGTCTCATGCATCCAGCCTGGGCTGGTGATCTGTTTCACCCTAGATAATATACACATTTTAAAGAGCAGAAATTTCTCTTCCACAGTTTTGGAGGTTTGAAGTCCAAGATAAGGTTGCCAACATGGTCAAATTCTACTTAGGATCTTCTTCCTGGGTGCAGATCACTGACTTCTTTTTGTAGCCTCATGTGAGAGAGCAGAAAGGGGAAGCAACCTCATTCATGATTTTTATAAATGCACTAATCCCATTCAGGAGGGCTCTATCTTCATAGTTGAGAAGGGCATAGGCAAGGAGGTAGTCTGGTACTGGGTATCATAACCCAGGCAGGGTGAGGGAGACTTCCATGCAGGGAGCAGCCTGATTTGAGTTTAAGGTCCAAGTAAGTTGAGAAGGACATCTACATAAGAGGGTTGCACAGGGGAGGGGAATAGGAGCAAAGTCAAGAGATTAGTTATACATAGAAGGGACTGACCAAGTAAATAAATATATTAAACGTAACAGGAGCCAGGTTTTTCACTGCCAGAAAAAAAAGTAAATAAAGGAAAGGGATAAAACTAGAATAAACCCAATGGCATAGATTGAAATTGAAGATAACAATACAAGATCATGGTTTTAAAAATGTAGAGTTAGATGTGGAAATAAGTATATAAGTAATTATTTTGTTTATTTTTGCATACACACCAATGTACCCATATACATACCCTCACCAACACAGTAAAAGAGAAAGCCTTATCACAGTAACATCCCTAAATCAATAAACATATGGAGTGCTCAGATTCTGATTATAAATATCATTTTATACTAAAAGGGACCAGAGCGGCTTGAAGAAATTACTGATTCTGGGGCTGGTCAAAGAGAATATAAGACTGTGATAGTTGTACTGTGGTTGTGTGGAATAAAGTCTTTGTTTGTAGGAAATATACATTAAATTAGTATTAGGGATTGATAATCTACTCTCAAATAGTTCAGAAAAAAATGATTCCCTGAAGTGTACTTATAACTTTTTCTACAAATTTGTGATTGTTTCAAGTTACATTAAAAAAAATTAAAGAAATTACCCAAAGTCAAGTTTTATCACTGAAATATTGAATGTCAGCATTCATTTTTTTTCTATTTTATTATTTGCCTCTTTTCCTTAGTTTTATATACTACACGTGCAGTTGAAGAAACACTGATGGGTCTACTTTTTCAAATTTATTCTTTTTTATTTTGAAAAAGTCACCAAAGAGATCTTTTATATATGGAATTCATTAAAAAGTTGGAAATGCTCAAGTGTGCTGGCATATAATGGTGTTACAGTATAGTAACATTTTCAATTATTTCTCTCTACTTCGGGATTACAGGGAAAAACTTCCCAAAGCACACATGTGCATGTGCATGCATGTGCAATATGTTCATGCATGTGCACATGCACACACACACACACACATACACACAGAGTAATAAAAACAGTAAAAATAAAGTATGCATGGTTGTGGTAAGCTCATGCTTGAAACTATTGTTAGCTCTGTGCATGTGCATGCATGTGCAATATGTTCATGCATGTGCACATGCACAAGCACACACACACACACACACATACACACAGAGTAATAAAAACAGTAAAAATAAAGTATGCATGGTTGTGGTAAGCTCATGCTTGAAACTATTGTTAGCTCTGGCCATGAATTTATTCTGTTACATTAATCCAATAGGTTTGTAATAAGAATCTCCATGATTTTCAAATGCTTTCATTTTTTTTTCAGGTGATTTGGAACATAATGGAAATTTTTATTATGTGGTAACATGGTGAAAATTAAAACATTAACTGGTTTCTGAACACTAAGAGATCTGTGAAGGAAACAAATTAAGTCTGGTTAATTTCTGTAGCTGGCATACACTCCAAACCTAATCAACATTTTCTTCCTGCTATTAAAAAAAAAAAAACACCTGATAAAAAAAAAAAACACCTATAAGCCCCCTGCATCTGGAAACACAGTGTTGTCATTCTCATTCAGATTCAAAACATTCAGGCTAGAGCCGTTTTAAAAGATTAGGTTACTATTATATTATGGAGCATTTATACATAATTTTGAGAAGTTTAATAGGGAAAAATTGAAGACAAAATATTAAATATGTTCAAATACAGAAACAAAAAATACAGGAATCAGTGTATAAAGAACAGAGTCTGTGAATGTGTATGATAAAGGTAAGCAAAAAAAAAAAAAAA
>NC_057419.1:83786017-83807509 GCF_019320065.1 Cervus canadensis
AGGAATCAGTGTATAAAGAACAGAGTCTGTGAATGTGTATGATAAAGGTAAGCAAAAAAAAAAAAAAACATGCTTTACTTTTTAAAAATTGGAAAAATAAAATTGCCATTACAAACAAAATTGTCGCCAGTAGTTGCAGTCAATTGAATTTGTTTTTATAAGCATCCTTCTGTCCTACAGGAGCTAAATAGAAAATCTTTCACTTTCAAGAAAGTACTTTAAATTCAGAGTTCTGTTAAAAGTAGTTTTCTTGGCTATTTTCAAATGACTTTCCTACATTTATTAGAGTAATGCAAACTTAATACTACGATGACTGGACAGTTAAGACTGAGAAAATATATCAACTGTTGTATGAAGATTCATTTATTAATTATTCAATGCCCAGAATCTACTTTCCAGAGGGAAATAAATTTAGTGATCTCCTTTAACGCGTCAAACCCTGTGTTTGGAACTTAAAATACAATGTCTGCTTCAACCCTCACAATAACACTGTAAGAGAGGAGTTGTTATTTCCATGTTGCATGCATCCAAGTTAGAGGTTAAATAAATCACAATCTAACTGGAAAATCAAATTCTAGGACTGACAGGTAATGAAGATTATACTCTTTTCATTAAATTTCAGGTATAAATATAATGCAGTTAAAATTAAAGGTATTTGGTTCTAACCAAAACCTTTGGAATAGTTTAATTTAGTATAATTCACCATTTGTAGCAGTTACAAAATGATAAAGTTTCGTCAAAGAATGACATACTGAAAGTCTAAGACTTGAACCCTCAAAGTCTGCCTTTAGCACCTAAGTACTTTACCATGACCTGATACCTGCTTGACATTAGCCACTGCTGCTGAAATAATTATACCCAAAGATGAATAACTCCATTCCAGACTAGAGGGATATTTCTAGAAATAGGTTATCAGTCTTATAGAATATGTGTATCATTAATTTGAATAAAGACATGCAACACAGTATTTTAAATCTAGGTATGACACAAAACCTGGGGAAATAATTAATGATATTGGGTGATATATTTTAAAAGGGATATTTCACCCACATAAGGTTCAATAAATATTTACTTTTTTCTTCCATTTCAGAGATGTTGAGGCATTCACTCAATGAAGAATTGCACCTCATGACCCTTATGCCTTTTGAGCGTCTCCAACATCATAATTCTCTTTTCATAAAGTAGTTTCCTAGATTTTATCTATATTTTGTCTTCTTTGACATATTGTATTTTCGTTTTCATATTGTCTTGGGATATTTTCAAAATTCCCATTTGATTTTCTCTTTCATCCAATGGTTTTGGTTGTTTAAGAGTGTGTGCTTAGTTTATATGTATTTGTAAATCTCCCCATTTTATTACAGTTATTGATTTCTAGTTTCATTACATTATGGCCCCAAAAGACATTTGTAATGATTTCAATAACCTTAAATTGTTAAGACTTGTTTTACAACCTAACATATGATCTACCCTGGGGAATGTTTCTTGCGGACTTGAGAAGAATTTATGTAGTTCAGCTATTGGGTGGAAACTACTGCATGTGTCTGTTAGGTTCATTTAGTCTATAGGATTGTTCAGTTCTGTTATTTCCGTATTGATTTTCTGTCTGGAGATTCTATCCATTATAGAGAGTGTGGGATATTGAAGTCTCCTGTTATTATTAAATTGCTATTTCTTCTTCAAGTCTGTCAATGTTTACATTATATATTTAGGTACTTTGATGCTGAGTTTATATATATTTTTAATTGTTATACCTTCCTGTTAAATTGACCCTTTTGTCACTATTTATGACCTTCTTTGTCTCTTGTAAGTATAGTGACCTTTGTTCTCTTTTGATCACCATTTGCATGGGATATCTTTTTCCTTCCTTTAAATTTCACCCGATATTTGTCTTTAAATATAGAGTATCTTCTGTATGCAGAATATTTTTGTATCTTTTGTTTTTGTAATCCATTTAGTCACTCTATGTGTTTTTACTGGGGAATTTAATCCATTTATGCTTAAGGTAATTATTGATAGGTAAGGATTTATGCCTGTATTTTAAGAAGAGCAAACTATGGTCCAGGGGCTGATACTAGTCTGCCACTTGTTTTTGTAAATAAAACGTTATTGTAGCACAGCACACTTTTCTGCTACCATAACAAAGTTAAGTAGTTGTGACAGAGATTACATGGTTCACAAGGCCTAAAATATTTACTATCTGGCCATTTACAGAAAAATGTTGCTGATCCTTGGTGTGATGATCAAAAAATTATTTCTAAAATGATCAGCCTTGGACAAATGGCTGAGGTAGATAAAATATAAGATGATAATCTCACAGTATCAGAAATTAAAGAATCACTTGGAAAAGGGTGAGGTCTGTTAAAAGGACAAAATGAGACAACTTAAAGAGTTCCCAGGGGCTAAATCTGAAGAGTTTTGAACAGCAAAATAAAGTTAGTGTTGGATTGCAAATCAAAGTATAACAAATATACATGAATCCATATTAATACAAGTAACTGAATTAATAAATAATTATAGGAGAAAGGACAAAACTTCCTCACCAAAACTATTAATTAATAAATGTGGAAGGAATGAAAAAAACATAGAAAGTAACAATTAAAACAGTATAGTAATAACTGCTACAGGTTAGATCCACAGAAGGATACTAAAAGTAGTGGATAAAAATGTAAGGAGAAAGAAGATATTTGCATAGCTTTTAAAATATTTTTCCCTGAATTTTTAATAATTATTGTGGTAGATTTTAGCATAAGTCCACAAATTCTTTGGTATACTTTTTTCAAGAATTGAGTTTGATACCCTTCTTCTCATGTATGGATTATAAAAAAATTACTAATAAAATAGTAACTTGGAAGTTACCCCCTTAACCAAGTGATCAAATTCAACATCAACAGTAATCTCTTTATACCATGTAACACTTCTTAGAAAGTGATGAGAAAGGTACTTTATCACTGTGGTATTCTTCCTGAAGTTCTGTAACCTTGGTATCATGAAATTAAAAAAAAAAGACAAATTCAAACTGAAGAATGCTTTACAAATAGCTAACCAGTGATATCCAAATGTGTCAAGATCATGAAATACAAGGTAAGATTGAGGAACTTCCAAAAATTAAAGGAGAATAGGAAAAATGATAACTAAATGGAATGTGGTACTTCAGATTAGATCCTGGAAATGAAAATAAAAATTATTAAGCTGTATTGTAAGCTGTCTTATGTAATTTATTTTATAGCAAATTCATTTATAATCATACACTGTGCCCAGTTTATACAGTATCTTTTCCAAATTCTTGTTCATATAAATTTTGGAAAAGCTTTATTAAAAATGTTAAACTGGCTTCTTTACCATAGGACTTTATAGAAGTTTTAATATACCAATGTGCTCTATGAATCTTAAACAGCATATACAATATAAAGTTTTCCTAATGTCTTTGACTATAGGCCAATATTGCATTGAAGATCTCATAGGATTTGTGTAGGAAAAAACCAACATAGCCTTTCCTTTAAATTACACAGTTATACCCTTATTGCCTTAGAGTGATATTAACTCCCTTTCTATTTTAATATTTTTTTAAGTTTTAATATGTGTCAGTTCTTATACTAAGTGTTTTATATACATTATGTCACATAATATTCAAAACAACCCTGTGAAATAATTGCTCAGGTAAGAGAATTTATTCCCCGAAATGCAGTCAAAAATGTGTTTAATGGCCTATGATGATAATAAACCCTTGCCCATCTGACTACAAATCCAATGTCTTTGACCACTAAGCTAGACTGCTTGCCTGAACTACTGTGGTGCTGTCCCTAAATAAGACAGAGTAATTAGCTATATATTTGGCTAGAGACTTTAATACTCATTTAGGAATTTCCATGGAGCCATGTTCTATTACCTCTTAAATTACTCTTTTATAGAAACCTCTAGAAATCTTTCTAACTCTTAGATTTGTAGACTATTACACATGGAGAAATGGTCAATACTGAAGTCAGACTGATTATATTCTGTGCAGCCAAACATGGAGATTTATACAGTCAGCAAAAATAAGACATGGAGCTGATTGTGGCTCAGATCATGAACTCCTTAATGCCAAATTCAGACTTAAATTGAAGAAAGTAGGGAAAATCACTAGACCATTCAGGTATGATCTTAGTCAATTCCCTTACAATTATACAGTGGAAGTGACAAATGGATTCAAGGGATTAGGTCTGATAGACAGAATGCCTGAAGAACTACGGACAGAGGTTTGTGACATTGTATAGGATGCAGTGATCAAGAACATCCACCCAAAAAAAGAAATGCAAAAAGGCAAAATGGTTGTCTGAGGAGGCCTTACAAATAGCTGAGAAAAGAAGAGAAGATAAAGGCAAAGGAGAAAAGGAAAGATATACCCATTTGAATGCAGAGTTCTAAAGAATAGCAAGGAGAGATAAGAAAACCTTCCTCAGTGATCAATGCAAAGAAATAGAGCAAAAATATAGAATGGAAAAGACTAGAGATCTCTTCAAGAAAATTAGAGATACCAAGGGAATATTTCAAGCAAATATGGGCACAATAAAGGACAGAAATTATATGGACCTGACAGAAGCAGAAGACATTAAGAAGAGGTGGCAAGAATACACAGAAGAACCATACAAAAAAGATATCCATGACACAGATAACCGCAATGGTGTGATCACTCACTTAGAGCCAGACATCCTAGAACACTAAGTCAAGTGAGTCTTAGGAAGCTTCACTACAACAAAGTTAGTGGAAGTGATAGAATCCCAGTTGAGTTATTTCAAAACATAAAAGATGATGCTGTGAAAGTGCTGCACTCAATATGCCAGCAAGTTTGGGAAACTCAGCAGTGGTCACAGGACAGGAAAGGTCAGTTTTCATTATAATCCCAAAGAAAGGTAAAGTCAAAGACTGTTCAAACTACTGCACAGTTGCACTTATCTCACATGCTAGCAAAGAAATGCTCAAAATTCTCCAAACTAGGCTTCAACAGTATGTGAACCGTGAACTTCCAGATGCTCAAGCTGGATTTAGAAAAGGCAGAGGAACCACAGATCAAATTGCCAACATTCGTTGCATCATTGAAACAGCACAAGAGTTCCAGAAAAAACGTCTACTTTTGCTTTATTGACTACTCCAATGCCTTTGACTGTGTGGATCACAACAAACTATGGAAAATTTTAAAGAGATGGAAATACCAGAAAACTTGACCTGCCTCCAGAGAAATCTGTATGTAGGTCAAAATGCAACAGTTAGAACTGGAAATAGAACAACAGACTGGTTCCAAATCCTGAACGGAGTACATCAAGCTTGTATATTGTCACCCTGCTTATTTAAATTACATGCAGAGTACATCATGCGAAATGCTGGGCTGGATGAAGCACAGACTGGAATCAAGATTGCCGGGAGAAATATCAATAACCTCAGATATGCAGATGACACCACCCTTATGGCAGAAAGCAAAGAAGAATTAAAGATCCTCTTGATGAAACTGAAAGAAGAGAGTGAAAAGTTGGCTTAAAGCTCAACATTCAGAAAACTAAGATCATGGCATCCGGTCCATCACTTCACGGCAAAGAGATGTGGAAACAATGGAAACAGTAAAAGATATTACGTTTTGGGGCTCCAAAATCACTGCCAATGGTTGACTGCAGCCATGAAATTTTAAGAGACTTTCTCCTTGAAAGAGAACCTATGACCAACTTAGACAGCATATTAAAAAGCAGAGATATTACTTTTCTGACAAATTTCCGTCTAGTCAAAGCTATGGTTTTTCCAGTAGTCAAGTATGGATGTGAGATTTGGACTATAAAGAAAGCTGAGTGCCAAAGAATCGATGCTTTTGAACTGTGGTATTGGAGAAGACTCTTAAGAATCCCTTGGATTGCAAGGAGATCCAACAAGTCAATCCTAAAGGAAATCTGTCCTGAATATTCTTTGGAAGGACTGATGTTGAAGCTGAAACTCCAATACTTTGGCCACCTGTTGGGAAGAACTGACTCATTGGAAAAGGCCCTGATGCTGGGAAAGATTGAAGGTGGGAGGAGAAGGGGACAACAGAGGATGAAATGGTAGGATGACATCACCGACTGGATGGACATGAGTTTGAGTAAGCTCTGGGAGTTGGTGACGGATAGGGAAGCTTGGTGTGCTGCAGTCCATGGGGTTGCAAAGAGTCAGATACGACTGAGCAACTGAACTGAGCTGATCTAGAACACAGACATTACTATATTTAAAAAAGCTGTGTATAAAAATAATTCTTACACATTTCTTTTGTTCTTGCTTTTTAGTCACTAAGTCATGTCCAACTCTTTGTGATCCCATGGATCAGAATTTCTAGGCAAGAATAGTGGAGTGGGTTGCCATTTCCCTCTCTAGCATATCTTCCTGACCCAGGGATTGAACATGCGTCTTTTGCATTGACAGGCATTGGCAAGAGGATTTTTTACCATCTGAGACTCCAGGGAAGCCTACACATTTGTCTTAAGTCAATAGAGCAATTGATGAACTGGAGAAATCTGTTATAAATTCTTTTTTTTTTTTTTTAATTTATTTATTTATTTTTTCAGTGGGTTTTGTCATACATTGATATGAATCAGCCATAGAGTTACACGTATTCCCCATCCCGATCCCCCCTCCCCCCTCCCTCTCCACCCGATTCCTCTGGGTCTTCCCAGTGCACCAGGCCTGAGCACTTGTCTCATGCATCCCACCTGGGCTGGTGACCTGTTTCACCATAGATAATACACATGCTGTTCTTTCGCAACATCCCACCCTCACCTTCTCCCACAGAGTTCAAAAGTCTGTTCTGTACTTCTGTGTCTCTTTTTCTGTTTTGCATATAGGGTTGTCGTTACCATCTTTCTAAATTCCATATATATGTGTTAGTATGCTGTAATGTTCTTTATCTTTCTGGCTTACTTCACTCTGTATAATGGGCTCCAGTTTCATCCATCTCATTAGAACTGGTTCAAATGAATTCTTTTTAATGGCTGAGTAATATTCCATGGTGTATATGTACTACAGCTTCTTTATCCATTCATCTGCTGATGGGCATCTAGGTTGCTTCCATGTCCTGGCTATTATAAACAGTGCTGCGATGAACATTGGGGTGCACGTGTCTCTTAATAAATTCTTAAGCAAGTGTAATTGATGATTAACTTGGTATAAATTTAGAACCTTCATATTTCTCTGAAACAAATACAAGTATACTTACATGTTTTCCAAGCATGAGAAAACTGGAACACGAGAAAACTGAAGCCTCTAATATACTAAATATACTCCAATGTATTGAAAGCTAACAAAGTTGATAAATATCAGCATTGGGAAATTATCTAGTTTTTTGTCAATTTGTAACACCAGCAGTTAGAATAGCATATGGTAATATTAAGTATTTAGTATAGTTGAATGAATTAATGCATGAATGATAGAAGTACCCCCAAAAAAGTCCTAATTAATTAAAATATTTCATCTCAAATCCCTCAGGCCCAAATATATTTTAAATAATTAATTTTTCTTGGTTTCTATTTTGTTTTTGTTGTTAGGAGTGAAGGGTGTAGATAAGAATATTCCTTCCCCTCACTCAGTATTATAGAACTGAAAGGGGTCCTGAAGATCATTTTTCTAAGCATCTCACCTTAAAAAAAGTAAAGCCCAGATTTGTTAAGAAGTAAATTGACATCCTGGAGATTATACAGGTAACCATCACATTTCTTCTAATAATTTTTGATTTAATATTCTCCCCATCTTCAAATGTTCAACTAAGTGCTTCTTCTTTGTCCTTTCAAAAGAGTGTGTGCATATTTCTAACTCTGTACTATCTTTTGATAAATTTATTGAATATCAAATCCATTTACTTGATTATAAATATTTTGAAAATAGAGTTTCTCTAGACTCACATTTGTATGCACAAATATACACACACATTCACAAACCTTGTGCTTGGTATATTTCAACAAATATTTATTACCTGAACAAAATTATTAAGTGAAAGACTAGGGGCTAAACCTAGGTTTTATGAATATGTGCTGGGAAAAAGCAGTCTCACATTCAAGCTTTTGACTTCCACTTGGTCTCATAAGAATAGGCCTTGGTCTTGGAACACTTCCTAAGAGATAAGTTGTCACAGCTTATGCTGGACTTATCACCTTGTATGGGAATATCATTTTCTGGTTCATACTCAAGGTGTGTTCCATTGTTAGGTTTTACGGCACCTGGCTAATCCCTCTGTTGTATCTGTCCCATTTTGGAAGGGGGCAGAATCTTTCTGCTGTAGCATGAAATGGATTCACACAAACCAATTGCCCTATGTCTGCTACTGAGAGGGAGTCACTGGTCATGGGAGACTATGTCCACTACTGAAGTTGATCTTCTTCTGACTTTTCTCTATATGAGTAAAGCATTTTTCCATCCGTGTTTGGTTGTGTTATTTTCCTTGGTAATCCTGATATCAAGATGCAATTGGCAGAAGTGTTCAAACTTCTACTCCTGATAATAGGCAACAGAGGTTACTTGCTTGACAATATGATTCTTTCCACAACATCATCTTGCCACTTCCCTAATTTCATTTTTAAGTATATTTGAAAATAAAACTGCATAACCTATGTGGAAATTGGTTTTCTACTGAAATAGGCTTGTTTGCTTCAGACTCTTCAAGATGCTGTAAGATATCCAAAAGTAAAATATAAAAACTAAAAGAAACCCTTTGAAGAAGAATGGGTTTTTAAAATTCCCAGAGTCAAGGGAAGGATATGAAACGTCCAAAATACTGAAATGTACAAGACAGAAAACTGAGTGGTTGCTTAGAACTTGGAAGTGAGGAGATGAAGAGTGACTATTAATGGGTTGGAGGTTTATTTTTGTGATGAGAAAAATATCCTAAAATCAGTTAATGATGATGGTCACACAACTCTGTGATTACTCTAAAAACCATTGAATTGTATACTTTGAAAAGGTAAACTTTATGGTCTATAAATATCACAATATAACTGTTTAAAAAATGCCCATCTCCAGTGGAAGTAAATGGTCCATAGGGAAACAGGTGTAAATTACAATTAATATGCTTTATACCAGAATGGTGAGATATTACTTACTCTGTACTTTTAAGAACGTATACAGAAGCAATGAAAAATAATCTCTTATAGCATAATCATATGTGGACCCAATTCCAACTATAATACTTACTTGCTGTGTGACCAAGTTACTTAACCACTTTCAGCTTTCATCCCCTCATGTGGGACTATTAACATAACAGTGCCTAATTCACAGTGTTGTTATAAGCATTAAATATAATGTCACATGTTAGTCACTTTTGTTTTACAGTATTTCCAGTTCCAACCTCTTGTCTCTAATTCTACCTGAATGATCATTTTTGCTTTTTCTTTTCTGACTATGAAAAATTTGCATATTTCAAATCTAGACTTTAGTCCCACAAGCATTTTCATTTTTGTTCCTCTTCCTTTAATGTGAAAAAGTTACATATGAATACCTTCATTCTGCTACATCTTGCATGCATTAGGAATGAAAGTCCTCAAGGTAAACTTACAGTATTTGAATCCCATCTCTAACATTATTAACTGTGACCTTTGGTAAATCTATTGTCTTACTTTCTTCATCAGTAAAGCAGAGAAAAAATTGTTAGCATCATAGACTATATATTTTATATATATAATGCTAAAGATAGTACTTGATAAATAGCAAGTTCATAATAAATGTTTATATTAGCAATAATTAAGAGTCTATTACTTTCTATAAAAATCTTCAGCTCATGTATCCATAAACATTCTGATATAGCTTGTATTTTATACTAAAGTCTTGTTCACCCTTTCCACCAACCAGTTTCATCCTCTACTTTATCCCTATGTATATTATATAGCCCTCTGCATACTATATAACCCTTTCCTTCTCATACTTATTTCTTTATCATGACTTAAGTGCCTTGACAAAGTCCCATCCTCATAGTTTGTGGAGAATCAGAGGATTACCTCTGAGATCACTGACTATTTTAGAGTAAATCATAAATTATGTCTGTCAAGCTTCTTGGATACAAAGGTTCAGAATAGGCAATAGGGATTCTCTACAATATATCCAGAATAAGTAACATGGTCTCCATAATATCTAAGTATTCTTGATTTTTAGCAGAAAATAATTCAGAAATATCTGTGTCATCTTTGCAGTTAACCTCCTCAGGAACTAATAATTGAGAAACTCTAAAAAGTCTACACTTTTTCTTTGAAACATGCAATGGAGAGTTTCAAGTTTTCACAGATTGTTATAGAAAGGCTTGTGTTGCAGTCAAATTAAGGCAATATTTTGGTTAAGTATTATAGTAAATGATAGCTGTTCAGTGAAATTCAGTTGCTAGTATTTTGTTACTGGCAGTGCCCTGGGCAAAGTTATGAAAGGCTCACAAACATTACTGGCTGTAATAAACCAGCACCTCCATCTTATTAATGCAATTTTTTCCCCCAACATGTAAACTATTTTGAAACAGAATTGGTTATAATGGTATAATGAATTGGTATAATGTGGATTCTTTATTATTCATGACCTGATATACAGATTAAGTAGTAAATTACTGTTTGCCTTTGGAAAGCATGAATATTTCTTTAAGGCCCTATAGGTTTCTCCTTTACTTATTCAGCTTCACTTGTTCTTGACTTTTAGTAGTCTGGTATGCATCACTGTCACTTTTACATTAGTACTGCTACCATGAGCATTTATGCTAATTTAGTATATGTGCCAAAATTATTACTGTTGGCTTCTGAACTGAGAATTAAACCTCATAAAGTCAACTAACTGTGTAGAATATTTCAGTATATCACTGTCAATGAATCATAAAGTCTATAGTCCCTTTAGTGCATTGATTAGATCAAGAAATAGAGATATTTTCGTTTACATAATAGATGAAAATGTGCCCCTACAATCCTCTTGAGCATCTCATTTGAAATGTGCAGTATTTTTCATAAGCAGTTGTTATCATCTCCTTAAGCTGTTGCTATGTGATAAAATCTTCTAGTGTATGCTTGATATTTAGATATGTGTCAGTAGCTACAAACCTTGGAGATATCAAATGCTACTTTCTTTTGTAAAAATCAGAGATAATAAAAGATTTGGAATGTGACAGGTACATATCTGTAGCTGTAGATACTTTTTTGCTATATTTTTCATTTCTTTGATGTGCATTATGTGATTTTTGCAGAAGATAACATAAACAAAGTATTATTATTTCTTTATTCATAATTATATATTCTTGCAACAAATAAAGAATCATTTCCCTTGTTCTTAAAATGAAATTTGACATTAAATTTGATGTCATATGTTGATAATACACTTGATAACATGTGTTGATATTACTTTCATTTAAGCCATTTAAGATATGCCTTAAGCATTTACTTATATCTCGTTTGTACATTGAAGGAGGAAATGGCAACCTACCCCAATATTCTTTCCTGGAAAATTCCACTAGCAGAGGAGCCTGGTGGGCTACATTTCAAGGGGTCAACTGAACACGTCTCGGTGGCAGCAGCATTTGTACATATTTCCATTTTAAAAGAAATGACAAACATGCTCTTAACTACCATAAACTTAAATTGTTGGGAAGTAAGGGCTTCCCTAGTGGCTCAGAGGTTAAAGCGTCTGCCTCCAATGTGGGAGACCCGGGTTCGATCCCTGGGTTGGGAAGATCCCCTGGAGAAGGAAATGGTAACTTACTCTAGCATTCTTGCCTGGAGAATCCCATGGACTGAGGAGCCTGGTAGGCTACAGTCCACGGGGTCGCAAAGAGTCAAACACGACTGAGCGACTTCACTTTCACTTTCACGGAGTGACTGAGGAGTAATTAGGTATTATGAGGGTGAATTGTTTCTACTGGTTGAGAAAATTACATTGGACCTGTAACTTCAACATGCATTGTTTTTCTTTAAAGTTTTGCCTATAGGAATAATTTTGTGCTATTTTTTTCTTTTAGTTGTAAAATTCTAACTTTTAATACTATTCAAAGATTAAGAAAGAAAAGATGTTTTCAAAGAAAAATCTCCAGAACACTTCACCAGGCAAGATGGGTCATTCTTTAGGGATATCAATATGCCTTAATAAAACATGATATTTTACATAGGTTAAAATTCTAAGTTTAACAATAGGTATATGTATCTTTGTTTGGATGAAGCACAAGCTGGAATCAAGATTGCTGGGAGAAATATCAATAATCCCAGATATGCAGATAACAACACCCTTATGGCAGAAAGCGAAGAGGAACTAAAGAGCGTCTTAATGAAGGTGAAAGAGGAGAGTGAAGAGCTGGCTTAAAACTCAGCATACAAAAACTAAGATCATGGCATCCAGTCCCATCATTTCATGGCAAATAGAAGGGAAAACAATGGAAACAGTGAGATCCTTTATTTTGGGGGGCTACAGAATCACTGCAAATGGTGACTGCAGCCATGAAATTAAAAGACACGTGTTCCTTGGAAGAAAAGCTATGACCAACCTAGCTTATTAAAAAGACCCGTCTTTTTATTACAAAGATGCATTTAGTCAAAGCTATGGTTTTTCCAGTAGTCACATGTGGATGTGAGAGTTGGACTTTAAAGAAATTTGCGTGCTGAAGAACCAATGCTTTTGAACTGTAGTACTGGAGAAGACTCTTAAGAGTCCATTGGACTGCAAGGAGATCCAACAAGTCAATCCTAAAGGAAATCAGTCGTGAATATTCATTGGAAGAACTGATGCTGAAGCTGAAGCTCCAATACTTTGGCCACCTGATGTGAAGAGCTGACTCATTGGAAATGACCCTGATCCTGGGAAAGATTGAAGGCAGGAGGATAAGGGGACGGCAGAGAATGACATGGTTGGATGGCATCACTGACTGGATGGACATGAGTTTGAGCAAGCTCCAGGAGTTGGTGATGGCCAGGGAAGCCTGGCATGCTGCAGTCCATTAGCCACAAAGAGTAAGATATGACTGAGTGACTGAACTGATACTTATCTTTAAAACATCAACTATTCCTTTATATTCTCATCTAAATATTCTCAGTAGATACCTTCCCTAGTTTTTTGGTGGGCACCATTAGATCTTGAGAGAGAAGTTTCCTCTGTCAGTATTCTGCTACCATGATTGATTTACTAAACTTGTTTTTAAAAGAACAAAATGTTCTTTTAAAAAACTGAACCCCTCCTTTCTCCCCAGTGAATAGATTTCATAATCTATTCTGTAATTTGCTTAAGGATTTCAATATGCTAGCTACATCCCTTAAGGGATTACTTACTATTCATAACCCTCAGAGTAACTGCACCAAGCTATTGTTTGAGGAAATCTGGGAAAGCAATCATTTTTTTTCCTGGGAAGGAAGACCCAAAGTTTATTATAAGCATGCTACTATCCTTAATTACACTAGGTCCTAATCTGGGGTTTACAAAAGGAATGAGACAATGTAAAGTAAGCGAACAACAGCCGATAATGTTTTTAGAAGTGCTGAATATTTTAAAATAGCAATAGTCTCTTGACAGCATCCTTATCTGCAGAGATTTCCATCAGTATGGCAGAAATATAGTTGCTATCATCAAATAGAAAGCTGCACAGTCACTGAAATTTGTTAGAATGAAGTCCTGTGCACTGTTCCCAAGTGTTCTTGGTCATCTGAATTGATTTCCACCACTGGGAATAATGGAAATACCAAAGAATGCCACACTTCTCCCAAATTAAATGGCCTGACAGTTATTGTAAAAGTCAAATACAAAAGAATTTGATCTCCAGATTATTTTTAGGTAGTAAATTTCACGATTTTCTTTCTTTTTAAAGAGTTTAAATTCAAGTGAAGGTATTTTTTCCAGTTTTGTTGAGATATAATTGACATTCATCTCTGTATAATTTTAAGTTATACAGCATGATTTGATTAACATATACTGTGAAGTAACTGCCACAATAAGTTTAGTTAACATCCATCATCTCATGTAGATACAAAAAGGAGAAGAAAAAAAAGAAAAGGTTTGCTCCCTTGTGATGAGAACTCTTAGAGTCTACTCTTTTAATAACTTTCAAATGCCATACAGCAGCATTAACTGTACTCATCACATTGTATGTTATATACCTAGTACTTGTGTACCAATAAAGTTAATCAATAGTCAATCTAAGAAATAAAAAATTTTATTCAAACCAACCTGAGGATTATAACCTGGCAGACATATTTCAGAAAGCTCTAAGGAGTGTTCCAAAGAGGTAATAGGGGAAATCAGTATATATGTGATTTTAGAGAAGGAATACATGCATTCAAGTACATATCTTGGTAGAAGGTTACTGCTATTTGCAAGGAACAGATATCTTAGTTAATGGTTTTAGTGCTTTTCTAAGTGTAGGAAGATGCAAGAAACTGAGGTGCTTTTTTTTTGGAGTTGCAAATATTTTTCTGAGTTTATTGCCTTTTTTCCCCAATTATTTTTATTAGTTGGAGGCTAATCACTTTACAATATTGTAGTGGTTTTTGCCATACATTGACATGAATCAGCCATGGATTTACATGTGTTCCCCATCCTGAACCCCCCTCCCACCTCCCTCCCCACCCCATCCCTCTGGGTCATCCCAGTGCACCAGGGCCGAGCACACTTGTCTCATGCATCCAACCTGGACTGATGACCTGTTTCACACCTGATAATATACATGTATTGATGCTGTTCTGAAGAAACTGAGTTTATAAAATTTTCTTTTGAAAATATTTAAATATCTCATGGCCTGTTCTTCCAGTTTTCCCAGAGCACTGAATGCCTCATTCTGATCTTTCAGCAATTGGACTCGCTAATGACTTGATTCTTATAGAACTAGAAGATGGGCAAAATTACTTATTTTACAATCACCTCCCTCATGGCCTTATTAATATTTCTACCAAGATTTGTCAGACATTTCCTGATCTGTATGTCCATGGCACTAGGAACATTCATTCCCAGGTCAAATGAGGATTCTGTTGACAGACACTTGGTATGCTATTATTGGACCAGTCCCTGTTAACAGTAGCCAAAAACCTCTGGACTGCCTGTCTTATTAGTCTGTCATGGTCCACAAAACAGTGTGGGTTTTGTTTTGTTTTGTTTTGTTTTGCTTTTTCCCATATCTAGAGTTAAACTATTACAAACATCATTTCAGCTCAGTTGAGTCTCAGTCGTCTCCAACTCTGTGACCCCATGGACTGCAGCACACTAGACTTCCCTGTCCATCACCAACTCCTGGAGCTTGCTCAGACTTATGTCCATTGAGTCAGTGATGCCATTCAACCATCTCATCCTCTGTCATCCCCTTCTCCTCTTGCCTTCAATCTTGCCCAGCATCAGAGTCTATTCTAATGAGTCAGTCCTTCACATTAGGTAGCCTAAGTATTAGAGTTTCAGCTTCAGCATCATTCAGAAATATTCATTTCTTCCAATGGATATTCAGGCCTGACTTCCTTCAGAATTGACTGGTTTGATCTCCTTGCAGTCCAAGGGACTCTCAAGAGCCTTCTCCAACACCACCTTTCAAAAGCATCAATTCTTCAGTGCTCAGCTTTCTTTATAGTAAAACTTTCACAGCCTTACATGAATACTGGGAAAAGGGCCAATGTCAACAAAGTAATATCTGTGTTTTTTAATATGCTGTCTAGTTTGATCATAGCTTTTCTTTCAAGGAGCAAGTGTCATTTAATTTCATGGCTGCACTCACCATCTGCAGTGATTTTGGAGCCCAAGAAAATAGGGTCTGTCACTGTTTCCATTGTCTTCCCATCTATTTGTCATGAAGATCATGGATGCCATAATCTTACTTTTCTGAATGTTGAGTTTTAAGCCAACATTTTCACTCTCGTCTTTCACTTTCATCAAGAGGTTCTTTAGCTTCTCTTCACTTTTTGCCATAAGGGTGGTGTCATCTGCATATCTAAGGTTATTGATATTTCTCCTGGCAATCTTGATTTCAGCTTGTGCTTCATTCAGCCTGGCATTTCACATGATGTACTCTGCATATAAGTTAAATAAGCAGGGTGACAATGTATAACCTTGACGCACTCCTTTCCCAATTTGGAAACAGTCTGTTCCATGTCTGGTTCTACCTGTGTCTACTTGACGTGCATGTGGATTTCTCAGGAAATAGGTAAAGTGATCTGGTATTCCCATCTCTTTAAGTATTTTCCATAGTTTGTTGTGATTCACACAGTCAAAGGCTTTGGCACAATCAATGAAGCAGAGGTAGATATTTTGATGGAATTCTCTTGCTTTTTCTAGGATCCAACAGATGTTGGCAATTTGATCTCTGCTTCCTCTGCCTTTTCTAAATCCAGCTTGAACATCTGGAAGTTCATGATTCAAGTACTGTTGGAGCCTGGCTTGGAGAACTTTGAGCATTATTTTGTTAGTGTGTGAGATGAGTGCAATAGTGAGGTAGTTTGAACATTCTTTGTCATTGCCCTTCTTTGGGACTGGAATGAAAACTGACCTTTTCCAGTCCTGAGTTTTCCACTCAGGAAAACCACTGCTGAGTTTTCTAAATTTGCTGGTATATTGAGTGGAGCACTTTCACAGCATCATCTTTTAAGATTTGAAATAGCTCAACTGGAATTCCATCACTTCCACTAGCTTTGTTCGTAGAGATGCTTCCTAAGGCCCACTTGACTTCGCATTCTAGGATGTATGGCTCTAGGTGAGTGATCACACCATCATGGTTATCTGGGTAATAAAGATCTTTTTTTATAGTTCTTCTGTGTGTTCTTGCCACCTCTTCTTAATATCTTCTGCTTCTGTTAGGTCCATTCCATTTCTGTCCTTTATTGTGTCCATCTTTGCATGAAACTTTCCCTTGGTATCTCTAATTTTCTCAAAGAGATCTCTAGTCTTTCCCATTCTGTTGTTTTGCTCTATTTCTTTGCATTGATCACAAAGGAAGGCTTTCTTATCTCTCCTCACTATTCTTTGGAACTCTGTATTCAGATAGGTATATCTTTCCTTTTCTCCTTTGCCTTTAGCTTCTCTTCTTTTGTCAGCTATTTGTAAAGCCTCCTCAGACAACCATTTTGCCTTTTTGCATTTCTTTTTCTTGGAAACAGATGCTATAATCTTAGTTTTTTTGAATGTTGAGTTTTAAGCAGACTTTTTCACTCTCCTCTTTCACTTTCAACAAGAGTCTCTTAAGTTCTTCTTCACTTTCTGCCATAATGGTGGTGTTATCTCAGTATCTGAGGTTATTGGTATTTCTCCTGGGGATCTTGATTCCATCCGGCCCAGAATTTCACATGATGTTCAGAACTGTATACTTGGTCAATCGTTTCAAGTCACCTAATCATCATTAATTTTTTTCTGAGTCTCAGTTATCAGTTGCTAATGCAAGAAACAATAATCTTGTAGAGCAGGCAAAACAAATAACATAGCTAGTCACTTTAATAGGGTCAAAAGTAAGTATTTAACCTACGAACTTCAATTAGGAGTGACCCAATATCTTCCCAGTATATGATCTGATCATTCTCTTCTGCTCTAATAGCTATCTGTAGGGGGAATTATATATTGGCATTGTACATAAAGTTCACCAAAGATGTCTGCACATACAAAGTGAGTGATGGTTCATCATGACCGCTTACAGGACTGAGAAAAGAATGTTATCTTGTAAGGAGTTACATGGTTGATGCCAAAAGGAGAGAAACTAATCTTTATGGTAGAGCAGAAATATTTCTGCCACTAAGGAGTTCATATTAACACATAATGCAGATGTGCAAAGCACACTACAGGGGAGGAAGGAGGCCCAAATAGGGAGAAAAAAAAATGTTCAAATTTTTCTTGTCTTCCTTCAAAATATTAATTTTTATTTCATCATAGATATTTGTCTTACAACTGTAAGTTTGTATATTTTGACTACCTTCATCCAACTTCCCTCCCCCCACGTCTGGTAACCACAAGTTTAATCTCGTTTTGTATGAGGCTTTTTTTATTATCCCACATAAGTGAGATCAGACCGTGTTTGTCTTTCTCTACCCAAATTATTTCACTTAACAAAATGCCCTCAAAGTCCATCCATCCATGTTGTTGCAAATGGCAGTATTTCCTTCTTTTATGGTTGAATAATATTCCAATGTGTAAATGTACCACGTGTTTAATATTCGTAAGTCAATGGCCACTTAGTTTTCCCCAATATCTTGAATATTGTAAATAACCCTGCTGTGTGGTGCTCTGTGATGACCTAGAGGGGTGGGATAGGGAGGGTGGGAAGGAGGCTCAAAAGGGATGGGGTATGTATACACTTATATCTGACTTACATTGCTGTATAGCAGAAACCAGCACAACACAACATTGTAAACCAACTATCCTCCAATTAAAAGAAAATAATAATAATACAGATCCAACACATGGGAGGGAAAAAGGCAACCCAATTTAGAAATAGGCAATTTCTAAATGAACATTAGACCAGAGAAAATACACAAATGGCCAGTAAACAAAAGAAGGGATGTTCAAAATCATTAGATACGATGGAAATGCATACTAAAATTACAATGACATACCACTTCACACCTTAACAGAAGGCCTATAATCAAGAAGAAAGATGATGGAAAGTATTGGTGAGGATGTGGAGAAATTGAAAACTTCATGCATTGTTGGAAGGATTGCAAACAAAATACAAACAACTTTGAAAACCAATCTGGCAGTTCCTCAGTTACCATAGGTATATATGACTCATAATTCTACTCCTAGACATATACTCAGCTAAATGCAGAGTTCCAAAGAATAGCAAGGAGAGATAAGAAAGCCTTCCTCAAAGATACGTGAAAAGAAATAGAGGGAAAATATAGAATGGAAAATACTAGAGATCTCTTCAAGAAAATTAGAGATACCAAGGGAATATTTCATGCAAAGATGAGCACAATAAAGGACAGAAATGGGACGGACCTAACAGAAGCAGAAGATATTAAGAGGGGGGTGGCAAGAATACACAGAAGAACTATTCAAAAAAGATATTCATGACACAGATAACCATGATAGTGTGATCACCCACCTAGAGCCTGACATCTTAGAATGTGAACTCAAGTGGGCCTTAGGAAGCATCACTATGAACAAAGCTAGTGGAGGAGATGGAATTCCAGTTGAGTTATTTCAAATCCTAAAAGATGAAGCTGTGAAAGTGCTGCACTCAATATACCAGCAAATTTGGAAAACTCAGCAGTGGTCACAGGATTGGAAAAGGTCAGTTTTCACTCCAATCCCAAAGAAAGGCAATGCCAAAGAATGCTCAAACTACTGCACAGTTGCACTTATCTCACACACTAGCAAAGTAATGCTCAAAATTCTCCAAGCCAAGCTTCAACAGTATGTGAACCGAGAACTTTCAGATGTTCAAGTTGGATTTAGAAAAGGCAGAAGAACCAGAGATCAAATTGGCAACATCCACTGGATCATCGATAAAGCAAGAGAGTTCCAGAAAAACATCTATATCTGCTTTATTGACTATGCCAAAGCCTTTGACTGTGTGGATCACAACAGACTATGGAAAATTCTTAAAGAGATGGTAATACCAGACCAGTTGACTTGCCTCCTAAGAAATCTGTATGCAGGTCAAGAAACAACAGTTAGAACTGGGCATGAAACAACAGACTGGTTCCAAATAAAAAAAGGAGTATATCAAGGCTGTATATTGACACCCTGCTAATTTACCTTACATGCAGAGTACATCATGTGAAATGCTGAGCTGGATGAAGCACAAGCTGGAATCAAGCTTACCAGGAGAAATATCAATAACTTCAGATATGCAGATGACACCAACCTTATGGCAGAAAGGGAAGAACTACAGAGCCTCTTGATGAAAGTGAAAGAGGAGAGTGAAAATGTTGGCTTAAAACAAACAGATGGAGAAACATACCGTGTTCATGGATTGGAAGAATCAATATCGTCAAAAGGGCTATTCTACCCAAAGCAATCTATAGATTCAATGCAATCCCTATCAAGCTACCAACGGTATTTTTCACAGAACTAGAACAAATAATTTCACAGTTTGTATGGAAATACAAAAAACCTCCAATAGCCAAAGTAATCTTGAGAAAGAAGAATGGAACTGGAGGAATCAACCTGCCTGACTTCAGACTCTACTACAAAGCCACAGTCATCAAGACAGTATGGTACTGGCACAAAGACAGAAATATAGATCAATGGAACAGAATAGAAAGCCCAGAGATAAATCCACAAACCTATGGACATCTTATCTTTGACAAAGGAGGCAAGGATATACAATGGAAAAAAGACAACCTCTTTAACGAGTGGTGCTGGGAAAACTGGTCAACCACTTGTAAAAGAATGAAACTAGAACACTTTCTAACACCATACACAAAAATAAACTCAAAATGGATTAAAGATCTAAATGAAAGACCAGAAACTATAAAACTCCTAGAGGAGAACATAAGCAAAACACTCTCCGACATAAATCACAGCAAGATCCTCTATGACCCACCTCCCAGAATATTGGAAATAAAAGCAAAACTAAACAAATGGGATCTAATGAAACTTAAAAGCTTTTGCACTACAAAGGAACCTATAAGTAAGGTGAAAAGACAGCCGTCAGATTGGGAGAAAATAATAGCAAATGAAGAAACAGACAAAGGATTAATCTCAAAAATATACAAGCAACTCCTGCACCTCAATTCCAGAAAAATAAATGACCCAATCAAAAAATGGGCCAAAGAACTAAACAGACATTTCTCCAAAGAAGACATACAGATGGCTAACAAACACATGAAAAGATGCTCAACATCACTCATTATCAGAGAAATGCAAATCAAACCACAATGAGGTACCATTACACGCCAGTCAGGATGGCTGCTATCCAAAAGTCTACAAGCAATAAATGCTGGAGAGGGTGTGGAGAAAAGGGAACCCTCTTAACACTGTTGGTGGGAATGCAAACTAGTACAGCCGCTATGGAAAACAGTGTGGAGATTTCTTAAAAAACTGGAAATAGAACTGCCATATGACCCAGCAATCCCACTTCTGGGCATACACACGGAGGAAACCAGATCTGAAAGAGACACGTGCACCCCAATGTTCATCGCAGCACTGTTTATAATAGCCAGGACATGGAAGCAACCTAGATGCCCATCAGGAGATGGAAGGATAAGGAAGCTGTGACAATACACAAATGGAATATTACACAGCCTTTAAAAAGAATCATTTGAAATAGTCCTATAGAGATGGAATGAGACTGGACCCATTATACAGAGTGAAGTAAGCCAGAAAGATAAAGAACATTACAGCATACTAACACATATATATGAATTTAGAAAGGTGATAACGATAACCCTATATGCAAAACAGAAAAAGAGACACAGAAATACAGAACAGACTTTTGAACTTTGTGGGAGAATGTGAGGGTGGGATATTTCAAAAGAACAGCATGTATACTATCTATGGTGAAACACATCACCAGCCCAGGTGGGATGCATGAGACAAGTGCTCCGGCCTGGTGCACTGAGAAGATCCAGAGGAATCGGGTGGAGAGGGAGGGGGGAGGGGGGA
>NC_057419.1:83807609-83898767 GCF_019320065.1 Cervus canadensis
CACTGGGAAGACCCAGAGGAATCGGGTGGAGAGGGAGGTGGGAGGGGGGATCAGGATGGGGAATACGTGTAAATCTATGGCTGATTCATATCAATGTATGACAAAACCCACTGAAATATTGTGAAGTAATTAGCCTCCAACTAATAAAATAAATAAATAAATAAATAAATAAAACAAAAAAAAACCAACATTCAGAAAACTAACATCATGGCATCCAGTCCCATCGCTTCATGGCAAATAGATGGGGAAATAATGAAAACAGTGACAGACTTTATATTTTGGGATTCCAAAATCACTGCCGGTGGTGACTGCAGCCACGAAATTAAAAGGCACTTGCTCCTTGGAAGAAAAGCTATGACCAGCCTAGATAGCATATTAAAAAGCAGAGACATTACTTTACCAACAAAGGTCCATCTAGTCAAAGCTATGGTTATTCCAGTAGTCATGCATGGATGTGAGAGTTGGAGTTTAAGGAGAGCTGAGTGCCAAAGAATTCATGCTTTTGAACTGTGGTGTTGGAGAAGACTCTTGAGAGTTCCTTGGACAGTGAGGAGATCTGACCAGTCCATCCTAAAAGAAATCAGTCCTGAATACTCATTAGAGGACTGATGCTGAAGCTGAAACTACAATACTTTGGCCACCTGATGTGAAGAACTGACTCATTGGAAAAGGCCCTGATGCTGGGAAAGATTGAAAGCATGAGGAGAAGGGGATGACAGAGGATGAGATGGTTAGATGGCACCACCAATTCGATAGATATGCGTTTGAATAAGCCCCAGGAGTTGATGATCGACAGGGAGGCCTAGGGTGCTGCAGTCCATGGGGTCAAAAAGAGTCAGACACGACTGAGCAACTGAACTGACTGAGACATATATCCAAGAAAAATGAAAACACATGTTCACCCAAAAACTTCACAAATATTCATGGCAACATAATTCATAATAGACAAAAAAGGGGAAGCAACCCAAATGTCCATCAAGTGATGAATGGATACACAATTGTGGAGTGGAACAACAATGGAACTGTAAAATTTCAAACAGTGGAATATTATTTGGCTGTAAAAGGATACATGCAGCAACATGAATGAACTTTGAAAACATTATGTTAAGTGAAAGAAGCCAGTTACAAAGGACCACATATTATATGATTCCACTTATGTTAAATATCCAAAGTAGAACTTTCTGTCCAGAGACAGAATGTTTGTTAACAAAAGTTGCCTGAGGACAGAGTGGTTGGGAGTGACAGTCAAATATTTGTGGTTTCTTTTTGGGGTGATTAAAATATTCTAAAATTGAATGTGATGATAGTTATATAGCTCTGTGATTACGCTAAAACTGTTCAGTGGTATAATAAATGGGTGAATTGTGTGGTTTATAAATTGTATCTCAAAAAAGCTGCAATCAAAAAAGAAAAAACGCTGCCATGAATATGGAGGTGCAGATATCTCTTCAACTTAGCGTTTTCCTTTTCTTTGGATATAGTTCCAGATGTAGAACTGCTGGATCATATGGTAGTTCTATTTTTAATTTTTTGAGGACTCTCCAAATTGTTTTACATAGTGGCTGCACTATTTATATTCACATCAACAGTATACAAGTGTTCCGTTTTCTCCACATCCTTGTCAGCATTTGTTATCTCTTGTTTTTTAATGATAGTCATTCTAGCAACTGTGAGATGCAATCTATGACTTTGGCTTGTATTTCCTTGGTGATTAGTGACATTAAGCACATTTTCATGTATTTGTTGACCATTCGTATACCTTCTTTGGTAAAATATCTATTCATGTCCTTTACTCATTTTAAATTGGATTGTGTGCTCAGTCACTCAGTCGTTTCTGACTCTTTGCAGTCCCATGGACTGCAGCCCACCAGGTTCGTCTGTCCATGGAATTTTACAGGCAAGAATACTGGAGTGGGTTGCCATTTTCTCCTCCAGGGGATCTTTCCGACCCAGGGATCAAACCCACAGCTCCTTCATTTATGGTTTTATACATTTTTGGATATATGGTTTGAAAATAGTTTTCCCATTTCATAGGTTGTCTTTTCACTTTGTTGATTATTTATTTCATGTAAACACGATTCTGCTGTCATGTTTACATACTCATCTCCAGAGAAATTGGCTCAGTATTAGCAGAAAAATATGGAACATAAAAAATTTGGATGAAATTATTAAGAGAATTCTGAGAATGAAGTAGATTTTAAGCTGAAGACAAAAAGAAAATCTTTATATCTATGAAAATAGAGAAAATGGCACACTGTATAATACAGTGTGCCAGATATAGCGCCATAGACTTTATGGATATAACAAGATTATATATATATATATATATATATATAAAGACATATAGTATCTTTATTTCAGAAGTGAAGAACCTTACCCTCTGATAAAGTGACTAGTCCAAATGTATGCTGGTAGCAAATGGTAAAGTGGTGTTTAAATGTAGTTTAATTTCTGATGCCTTCTCTTATTCATAATACTACACTGCTCACAGATGTAGGAAGACTTTCATTTGTTTAGTACTAAGAAAAGAAGTCAGGCAAATGAAGGAATAAATTGTGTCTAAAAAGTGTGCTGCCTCTAGGCGGCAACATGTCAGCTTGCATTCCCATGAACAGCTGCTCAAAAGTAATGACTGACAGGAATGCTTTTTTCCACTAGGGGGTCAGTTATGTGCGAAGTTGAATATTTTTAAAAAGAGTTCAATTAATGGAACCAACATTTACTTAACCAATTTAAAAATACTTCCTTCTTTCTCCAAAATACACTTGCCTTTTTTTATTAGAATTGATCTAAAATGCTGAAAAAGTAAGTAAGACAAAAGCACTCCATGAACAAAATTGGGCAAATTATTTCATGAACCAAAATCCAAGGACATGCTATTTTTCTCTTTCTACCAGGTGATGTGTTGATCATTTGGGACACTGCACAAATCTCAATTTTTCTATAAATGGCTCTTTGATCCTCCTAGAGAGTGTTTATGAATCTTTCCTTTTACCTGGAAGCAACTTCTTCATGCTTTCCATGCCAAATCATACACTGCACTGAAATTATATTTTCATGCTTACCTTACTACTGTGAATTTTACAGAGCTGGAATCTGGTGTGTATTTATCTCCCTACCTCTACTAATCAATACAATTCCCAACACATAGGAAGCACTTAAGTATAGCTTAATGAAGAGATAGAAAGTAGTCTTGCTGAATTCAGAGTCATCTCTCCACCATGGTATTTAAATCTGACAAAGATTAAGCTTTTCTAAAATACAATATCTGGACTCCAAGAAAATGGAGTTGCTTTCAAATATATGGGTATGAAAGCATTCATAATACTGTGAGTTTTACTTAAAATTAGGGCATTGTATATATCCAATATATTGCCAAGTAAAATATATGATTAATTTCTTCAATTTCCCAACCCTCTGATGAAAATATAAATGCAGTAAGACTATAAATTCTTTACATATCTCACTCTCATTCAAATGCATACCAAAGTTTAGCTAGATTTTGGTAGAGAAAACATCAGAAGGGAGAGCATTTTGATATGGTTTGCTTTCTAAAGTCCCTGATATGATAACAAGTTCTGCTTAACTATTTGAGAAGTACCTTAAGAAATACTGACATCCTGTTTGTTTCATTATTGAATGGATCTTCTAGACAAATCCTGGGTTTCCCAAGAATTATGCATACAGTTTTCTTTTCTATTGTTATCTTATGGCAAGTTGTATTCAAGTATTTTGGTTTATAGCTATTTTGTGGTACACCACTAAACTGCAACAATCTCCACATACAATGCCTAACAATAATTCTTGAGAAGAATGCTAGATAATGACAATGCTAACTTGACAATAAATAAGAAAACACTGCTCTACACCTGACTATTTTATCTGTGTGTTTTCCTTATAGATTATGGAACCAACCAATTGTTAGCAACAACAAAGTTACTAAGCTATAGTTAGAATAAATTCCAATTTTATTGTTCATAAACATCATAGCAACTTTTCCAATTGTATTATTTCCATAACGTAAGGATGAATTAATTGTTTATAATCATCTTTGGAAATAAAATCCATAACTAGACATTCTTTCAAAAATGTCTCCTCAAAGCAAATTGCACCTTTAGATACTTTTTCCTACCTATCTACTTCTTATAAAAAGCTCATCAGTCAGGAAATTATTGTATAAGCACAGAACTAATGATAGGTAAATTGTTGAAAACAATAATTTCTTATGGGACACTATACTGATCAGTACTGAGGCCTAATTATGTGAAAAATTTTTTTTTAATTTATTAAAATGAAATTAGTGATCAGATACCAATTTGAAGACTTTGCTAGATAAGATGACTTCCCTCTGTTGACATGGCATTAGAATTTCAGGAAAGAGTGTGCTGCCTCTCTAGGCTCACCAGGTATCCTTCCCTGACCAGTGAGTCTAAGCATTTTCCATCATGGGCTGTGGAAATCTCTCTCCCAGTAACTGAAGCTGACAAGAGAGCCAGGAACAAGATGGCAGAGGAGTAGGTGGATGTGGAATACAACTCTCTCCGTGGATAATTCAGGAATACACTTTCAAACACAGAAGTGCATGCAGAACACCAGCTGAGAGTGGAGTACCTGACCAGTGGGAAAGAATATATGGAACCATGCAAAACTAAAGATCAAGCCCTGAGTCTTTGGAGTGGGAGCACTGACTCCAAGACGCTAGACTACCAGAGAACTAACCCTAGGGAGTATCAGATAGTGAGAACTTACACAAAGGACACCACTTGAATGCAAGACATGGTGACACCCAACCACCTGTAGCACCCTGTGCAGGACACCTCATTTAAACAACAAACAAAACAAAAATATAAAACCAATCATCAGAAGACAGGATCACCACCTCACTCAGCCTTACCCATCAGAGGAAAAACCAAACAACAACAACAACAAACTCAGTACAAATCTCACCTTATATGTAGCTTACACAAACCACTAGACCAATCTTAGGAGAGGAGAAATCAAAAGGAAGAAAAAATTCAACCTTGAAGCCAGTGAAAAGGAGACTGCAAACACAACAAGTTTAAAAAAATGAAAAGGCAGAGAAATACTACACAAATGAAGGAACAAACTAGAAACACAGAAGTACAAATAAATGAAGAGGAAATAGGCAAACTACCTGAAAAATAATTCAGAATAATGATAGTAAAGATGATCAAAAACCTTGAAACAGAATGGAGAATAGATAAGAATCAGCTAACAAAGACCAAGAAGAATTAAAGAATAAATATCCACAAACAACAAAATTACTAAAATTAAAAATACTTTAGAAAGAATCACTAGCAGAATGTCTGAAGCAGAAGAATGAATCAGTGAGCTGGAAGATAAAATGGTGGAAATAACTTCTGAAGAGCAAAATAAAGTAAAAAGAATGAAAAGAAATGAGGATAGTCTCAGAGACCTCTGTGACAATATCAAATGCACCAACATTTAAATGAAAGGTGTCCCTGAAGAAGAAGTAGTTCAAAAACAGGAAAGGATTGTGTCAAGGCTGTATATTGTCACCCTATTTATTTAACTTATATGCAGAATACATCATGCAAAATGCTGGTCTGGATGAAGCACAAGCTGGAATCAAGATTGCCGAGAGACATATCAATAACCTCGGATATGCAGATGGCACTACCCTTATGGCAGAAAGTGAAGAAGAATTAAAGAGCCTCTTGATGAAAGTGAAAAAGGAGAGTGAGAAAGTTGACTTAAAACTAAATATTCAGAAAACTAAGTTCATGGCATCCAGTCCCATCACTTCATGGCAAATAGATGGGGAAACAGTAGAAATAGTGGCTGGCTTTATTTTTGGGGGCTCCAAAATCACTCCAGATGGTGACTGAAGCCATGAAATTAAAAGACTCCTGCCCCTTGGAAGAAAAGTTATGACCAACCTAGACAGTATATAAAAAAGCAGAGACATTCCTTTGCCAACAAAGGTCCACCTAGCAAAGCTATGGTTTTTCCAGTATTCATGTATGGATGTGAGAGTTGGATTATTAAGAAAGCTGAGTGCTAAAGAATTGATGTTTTTGAACTGTGGTATTGGAGAAGACTCTTAAAGGATCCCTTGGACTGCAAGGAGATCCAACAAGTCAATCCTAAGGGAAATCTGTCCTGAATATTCATTCGAAGGACTGATATTGAAGCTGAAACTCCAATACTTTGGCCACCTGTTGGGAGGAACTGACTCATTGGAAAAGGCCCTGATGCTGGGAAAGATTGAAGGCGGGAGGAGGAGGGGACGACAGAGGATGAAATGGTAGGATGACATCAACGACTGGATGGACGTGAGTTTGAGTAAGCTCTGGGAGTTGGTGATGGACAGGGAGGCCTATAGACTGAAAGGGAGAGGATGGAAATATGTTACATGTAAATGGGAAGCAAAAGAAAGCTGAAGTAGCAACCCTTATATCAGACAAAATAGACCTTAAAGTAAAGATTACAAGAGATAAAGAAGGACACTACATAATGTTCAAGGGATCAATCCAAGAGGAAGACATAACAATTGTAAATATCTATGCACCCAACATAGGAGCACCTCAATACATAAGACAAACACCAACAGACAGAAAAGGAGAAATTGACAGTAACACAATAATAGTAGGAGAATTTAACACCCCACTCACATGAATGGACAGATCATCAAAACAGAAAATTAATAAGGAAACACAAGTCTTAAATGATACATTAAATGAGATGGATCTAACTGATATCTTCAAGACATTCCATCCAAATGCAGAAGAATACCCCTTCTTCTCAAGTGCACATGGAACATTCTCCAGGATAGACCACATCTTGGTTCAAAAATCAAACCTCAGTGAACTTAAGAAAATTGAAATTGTATCAAGCATCTTCTCTGATGAAAACGCTGAGACTAGATATAAATTACGAGGAAAAAAAAACTATAAGAAACACAAACACATGGAGATTAAAAAACATGCTTCTAAATAACCAACAGGTTACTGAAGAAATCAAAAGGGAAAACAAAAAAAATTCTAGATGCAAATGACAATGAAAACAAGACAACTCAAAACCTATGGGGTGCAGCCAATGCAGTTCTAAGAGGGAACTTTATAGCAATACAACCCTACATCAAAAAACAAGAAAAACATCGAATAGACAGCTTAACTAGTCTACACCTAAAACAACTGGAAAAAGAAGAACAAAAAAAAATTAGTAGAAGGAGAGAAATCATAGAGATCTGAACAGAAATAAATGAAAAAGAAACAAAGGAAACAATAGTAAAGATTAATAAAACTAAAAGCTGGTTCTTTGAGTAGATAAACAAAATTGACAAACCCTTAACCAGACTTGGAGAGATTATAAGAGACAATGCAGAAATACAAAGGATGATAAGACACTATTATGTACAACTATATGGCAATAAAATGGGTAACCTGGAAGAAATGGACAGATTCTTGGAAAAGTCCAATCTTCCAAGACTGAAGCAGGAAGAAATAGAAATTATGAACAACCCAATTACAAACACTGAAATTGAAGTTGTGATCAACAATCTCCCAAAAAACAAATGCCCAGGACCAGATAGCTTCACAGGAGAATTCTATCAAACATTTAGGGAAGAGCTAATGCCTATCCTTCTAAAACTCTTTCAAAAAAACTGCAGAGGTAGGAATACTTTCAAACTCATTCTGCGAGGCCACCATCACCCTGATATCAAAACTGACAAAGACAACACAAAAAAAGAAAACTACAGGCCAACATCACTGATGAACATAGATTCAAAAATCCTCAACAAAATTTTAGCACACAGAATTCAGCAACATATCAAAAAGCTCACACACCATGATCAAGTGGGTTTATTCCAGGAATCCAAGGATTCTCAATATACACAAATCAATCAATGTGATACACCACATATTAACAAATTGAAAGATATGATAATCTCAACAGATGCAGCAAAAGCCTTTAACAAAATCAGCACCAATTTTTTGTTAAATCTCTTTAAAAAAAATGGGCATTCAAGGAACCTACCTCAGCATAGTAAAGGCCATATATGATAAGCCTACAGCAAGCATTATTCTCAATGGTGAAAAACTGAAAGCATTCCCCCTAACATCAGGAACAAGATAAGTGTGTCCACTTTTCCCACTATTATTCAACATAATTCTGGAAGTCCTAGCTACAGTAATCAGAGAATAAAAAGAAATAAGAGAAATCCAGATCTGAAAAGAAGTAAAGCTCTCATTGTTTGCAGGTGACATGATACTGTACATAGAAAACCCTAAAGATAGTATCAGAAAGTTACTAGAGCTACTCAGTGAATTCAGCAAAGTCACACAATACAAAATCAATACAGAGAAACCATTTGCATTTCTATATGCAATCAATGAAAAATCAAAAAGAGAAATTAAGCAATTCATCCCAATCACCATTGCCACAAAAAGAATTAAATATCTAGGAATAAACTTACCTAAGGAGACAAAAAAAAAAAAAAAACTGTACACAAAATATTATAAGACACTAATGAAGGAAATCAAAGACACTATAAACAGATGGGGAGATATTCCATGTTCCTGGGTAAGAAGAATCAATATTGTGAAAATGAATATACTACCAAATGCAAAGTACAGATTCAATGTGATCCCTATCAAATTACCAATGGCATTTTTTGCAGAACTAGAACAAAAAATCTCACAATTCATATGGAAACACAAGAGACCCCGAATAGCCAAAGCAGTCTTAAGAAAGAAGAATGGGGCTGCAGGAATCAACCTTCCTGACTTCAGATTATACTACAAAGCTGCAATCATCAAGACAGTAACGTACTGGCACAAAAACAGAAGTACAGGCCAATGGAACAAGATAGAAAGCTCAGAAATAAATCCATGCAACTATGGATGCCTTATTTTTTGCAAAGGAGGAAAGAATATACAATGGGGCAAAGACAGCCTCTTCAATAAATGGTGCTGGGAAAACTGGAAAGTTACATGTAAACGAATGAAATTAGAACAATTCCTAACACCACACACAAAGATAACCTCAAAAGGGATTAAAGACCTAAATGTAAGACCAGAATCCATAAAACTCTTAGAGGAAAACATAGGCAATAGACAGAATACTCGATGACATAAATCAAAGCAAGATCCTCTATGACCCACCTCCTAGAGTAACAGAAAAAAAAAAGAAAAAAAGTAAACAAGTGGGACCGGATTAAGCCTAAAAGCTTTTGTACAGCAAAAGAAACTATAATCAAGATGAAAAAAAATAGCACTCAGAATGGGAGAAAATTATAGCAAATGAAACAACTGACAAATGATTAATTTCCAAAATATACAAGCAGTTCATACAAGTTAATGACAGAAAAACAAACAACCCAATCAAAAACTGGGGAAAAGACCTAAATAGACATTTCTCCAATGAAGACATACAGATGGCTAACAAATACATGAAAAGATGCTCAACATCGCTCATTATCAGAGAAATGCAAATCAAAACTACAATGAGATATCACCTGACACCAGTCAGAATGGCCATCATCAAAAATCTGCAAACAATAAGTGCTGAAGAGGGTGTGGAGGATAGGGAATACTCTTGCACTGTTGGTGGAATGTAAATTGTTACAGCCACTATGGAAGATGGTATGGAGATTCATTAAAGAATAAACTAGGGATAAAAGCACCATATGACTCAGCAATCCCACTCCTAGGCATATACCCTGAGAAAATCAAAATTGAAAATCACATGTATCCCATTGTTCATTGAAGCACTATTCACAATATCTAGAACATGGAAGTAACCAAGATGTTCATCAACAGATGAATGGATAAAGAAGCTGTGGTACATATACACAATGAAATATTACTCAGCCATAAAAAGGAACACATTTGAGTCAGTTCTAATGAGGTGGATGAACCTAGAACCTATTATACATAGGGAAGTTTAGTCAGAAAGAGAAAGATAAATACCGTATTCTAACGCATATATACGGAATCTAGAAAATAGGTGCTGAAGAATTTATTTACAGGACAGCAATGGAGAAGCAGACATAGAGAATAGACTTTTGGACATGGGGAGAGGGGAGGAGAGGGTGAGATATATGGAAAGAGTAACATGGAAACTTACATTACAATATGTAAAATAGATAGCCAACGAGAATTTTCTGTATGGCTCAGGAAACTCAAACAGGGGTTCTGTGTCAGCCTAGAGGGTTGGGATGGGGAGGGAGATGAGAGGGAGGTTCAAAACGGAGGGGATATATGTATACCTATGGCGATTCATGCTGAGGTTTAACAGAAAACAACAAAATTCTGCAGAGCAATTATCCTTCAATTATAAAGAAAGAAAAAAGCTGACAAGAGGGAACTTCCAGAGCATTCTCAACTCCACATGGGGCAAACAAGATGTTTTGAAAGAGTATAGGGGTGTGTGCCTTTTATTTTAATATATATTAAACACAATTTTTAAATGTTAAAAAAAACAATTTCAGGAAAGGGTTCATTGTTTTTAAAAGCATTAAATATTGCTTTATTCAGAGCAAGATTTTTAAATAATTTACATTTTGAGCTTTTTATAATGCTAATAAATGACTTTCAAAACACAGTTTCACTAATAGCTAATGAAACTCATAAGACTATCTTGTAAATGTATGTTACAGCAGCGTCAAAAGCTGCCACCAAATGGTTTTGGCATAAAGGGTTCAATAAGAGTACTAAGTGAGACATAATAACACAAATTTTGTAGACTAATACATTTCCTTTCTCAGCCTCTGAAGATGGGCATAACCACTTTGGAGCTCATTTTGGTTTCTTAAATATGACCTTATATGATGAAATGAGTTTAGTTGTATTTAAAAAATGGATTAATATAAAATGGAATATGTGTATATTCTTTAATAGCCATAAGGAGGGAAAAACTTTTTGTTGCTTAAGGAGACCTTTAAAGGAAGAAGAAAGGAGGGTTGGAAATAAAATGGATAAGAAATAAAGTCCTCAGATCTAAGATTTACGAAGTAATCCTTTTCCAAAAATGTATCCACTTATATTTACAAAAAGATATCATTAATTTAATATTCAGTAACTTTGCAATTAATATTGACTTTGTCATAATGGCTATTACATATATCTGCTTTATCCTAAGTATTTCATCTTTGACAGCCTGCTGTGTTTTTCTAGTTTTCTAATTGAAGAGCTTTTCTCACCTTGTGATTATCTAATTTTCACTTAATTGCTTTTAGTAATAAAGTTCATCTTGCATTTTTCTTACATAAGGATTAGATTTTTTTTAAAGCAACAAATCATCTTGTAGAGCTGAAAATGATGCATTATATTAGGATGGTTTCTTTTCCTCTGAGAATTAGAAGACTACAATTTCAACTGAAGGTTGAAAGTGTTATTCTGTCTCCTATATTGAGTTGTTCATAATTTATTGAATGTCATACATAAACTTTCATTGGAAGAAAAAATTTTCCAGGAAAAATAAAGCAATGGAAAACAATATTAAGCCAAATATACTTCCTCTTTATAAAACTATTGATGTGAAATCGCTTTCAAGCTCAGGTTTTCACTCAACATTTTCTACAATTTATTTTGCTACTTCCACATCTCATCAACAAGTGCTCAAACACATTCAGGGCTATTTATTACCAAGTGCAACAACTAAAGACATTGTAAAATGATCGTTTTTCTTATGTCCATCTTTTGCTTTAATAAAAATTTTTACATCAACTGCATATTTTCAGTCAGGACAAAACTTCTTTCAAGTGTGATACCAAATACATTGCTAGAAGACAAATTTTCATATTAAGCATAAAGTTGTGCCAAACATATAAATTAATACATACGTTTTAATATGCCAACCATTTAGAATCAGAGCAATTACTTAGACCTAATTTTCATATCATGACTTTATTGTATCTAAAAACAAAAAAGTAGTACAGCCTTTAAGGTAAGAGGTCTACATATAAAAATTACACTCTTAAGAAGGCTAACTCAATTCTGTTATCAAAATAAAGAAAGTTTCTAAGGCAACTCTCTTCATGAAAGTTTTCAGTTTGATATATTTCAAGATAAGCCACCAATCAATTTTTCTTATAGACCACTTAAGAATATTGAAAATTCTCAATTTGTGATCCTTGTGAATTTAATATTAGCTCATCTGGCTTAAGATGCAAATATGAGAACGGATCAATAATCACTCAGCTATGTAACTAACTGATACTTTCCTAACACTTAAGGTAAAATGTATATAGGTCACATTGTAACATTTGGGTATAATTAATTACTGATTTATATGAGTAATGTAAAATGAGGCATTTGACTACTTAAATTTAGTTATACCTATACCAAGGGGAAAAATAAAAACAAACAAAGAAACAAAAAACTTAAGTACTGTGTAATCAGAGCCTCCAATTTTGTGGATTCTCTAATGTATATACATCGACCTAAACTTTGAGTAAAAATTTCTTTCAAATATGATTCACTAATTCTCATTAGTGCTTAATGCCTTTAAACAATACTTAGCACAGCTGTTTTTGATACTCCATATTAAGTAGTTGTTAATGGGGTAATCACTTATGAAAGACCAATGAGACTGCAAGATGGGTAGACTTTATAATTTGTGTAATAAATATTGCCATTGAGGTTTGCAAAGTTTTTTTTTTTTTAATAAAAATAGCAGTTCTAAATTACTTACTATCTTTTGTGTAGTTAGAAACTTAACTATAATCAGTAGCTATGAGATTTTAATATAAAATGAGAGAATGTTTCATGTTTGAGTTGCAAAATCTCTACTTCTGATATAATCACCATTATCCTGGGCACTGTTGTACTTCAGGTTCATTTGGTTAGCAAATTGCCAACAAGGGGCCCTCTAATGAATAATACAGCTGCAAAACATCATAAGCATTCCAGTCTGACTAGTTTCATAAAAGGAATGATGAGTTATTTCATGAACAGCATATTATTATGAAAAAACTGGGAGACTTTGCTACTATGGTGTTTTCTTGGTACTCAAACTAGGTATAATGAATTAGAGAACTAGGCAAGTAACATTTGTTCTGAAGTGATCCAAATTGTGGCCATGAAGTGACAAGAAATCACCACTATATCAGATGGTATAAGAAGGTTCAAGATGTGAAATAAGTAAGTGTTAAATTCGTGCCCGACTTTTTGTGACCCCATGGACTGCAACCCACCAGGCTCCTCTGTCCACGAGATTTTCGAGGCAAGGATACTGGAGTGGGTTGCCATTTCTAAATTTGGCTAAATCCTAAATTTCAGAAAATGTTTCATGTGTCAAACTATTTGAAAGAAAGTGAATTTCTAAAAAGCATTGCATTTCTACTAATCGATATCAACATACCTGTGTAAGAAAAAATGACATTTTGTCAGTGCTCAATATCAGAGGTGTTTGACATTTTTTTTTTTCTCAAGAGAAAAAACTGTCTCCCCCCCTCCCAACACACACAAAATCTAAAGATGCCATTGGAAGTGGTTCTAGCACTGTGAATGTTTCCCTGAAGACTAAAGTTCATGACACAATAGTGAGGTCTTTGAGTACAGAATTGATGTAGAAAAAGAGATAGAGAAGGACGTTTATTGGAGAGTAAATGACATATGCAAAGATATGAGAATAAGAAAAATTAAGACATATTCATGAAAAAGTAGTTAGGTAGAGCAAGGGAGTGTTCAGTGAAGAAATAGATTTTATATGGGACTGGAATGTCAGCCAATGCCAGATTACACCAGGCCTCACATGCTAAGCTAAGGAACTCATTGAATAATGCTTAGTAGTACTGACATTGTCTAATTTGTATATTTTTAAAAAATCACTAGGATAACAGAGGGAAAACTGATAGATGGGGATAAATACTGGAAATAAAGACATTGGTTAGGTATGTTTTGTTGAGATATAGAGAAGAGTAGCTATACTAAGGCACTGTCAGTGAAGACAGAAATGAGAGGACAGATTGTGAAAATATTTAAATGAAGAACATATTAATTATATGGAACAAATAATGTGAGAGATGAGAGAAAAGAGGTTAGGAAACTAACAGATATTTACCTTAAGTAGGCGGTTAAAAAAAAAAAAAACTGTTAATGATTGGAGGAATGATGGTAAATTTGATTTACCATCCACTACATGGAAGTGCAAATGGGACATGCCAGTGGATATACAGTGAATAGAAGTGTGATCTCAGGAGAAACCTCAGAAGAGAAATCACCTTAAGAGTCATTTGTCTTTAGATTATAGTTGAGTTCATGGCTGCAGATGAGATCACATGGTGCTATGCTGGTGTCACAGGTGCTATGAATGAAGAGAAAATGTAATCCTTATTTTAAAAAGTCAGTGAGTGACAGGAGTATATGCTGCCATTTCAGAGGAAATTTGCTTATGTATGGATTACTTTTTATCCCTTTGGTCTATATCATGTTATAATTTTTCTTTTGTAATACCATGTAATACAGTACATGCCTTCTTTCTCTAAACAACCATTCAATATGAAATGTTGGTTTGATTTTGACTCTTGTTTACTATGATGACAGAATATTGCTAGCCCATTCCAAAAGAGGCATTTACATAATTTTAAAAATTGTGAAAGTAATATAATGTGGAATTTAAAATAATCTAGTGAGAAGGGAAGTAAGCTGTGGTGTCAAGAAGCAACAGTTAGAACCGGACTTGGAACAACAGACTGGTTCCAAATTGAGAAAGGAGTACATCAAGGCTGTATATTGTCACCCTGTTTATTTAACTTATATGCAGAGTACATCATGCAAAATGCTGGGCTGGATGAAGCATAAGGTGGAATCAAGATTGCAGGAAGAAACATCAATAACCTCAGATATGAAGATGACACCACCCTTATGGCAGAAAGCAAAGAAGAACGAAAGAGCCTCTTGATGAAAGTGAAAGAGGAGAGTGAAAAAGTTGGCTTAAAGCTCAACATTCAGAAAACTAAGATCATGGTATCTAGTCCCATCACTTCATGGCAAATAAAATTAAATAAAATGAAATTAAAAGATGCTCCTTGGAAGAAAAGCTCTGACCAACCTAGACAGCATATTAAAAAGCAGAGACATTACTTTGCCAACAAAGGTCCGTCTAGTCAAGGCTATGGTTTTTCCAGTAGTTGTGTATGGATGTGAGAGTTGGAGTATAAAGAAAGCTGAACACCAAAGAATTGATGCTTTTGAGCTGTGGTGTTGGAGAAGACTCTTGAGAGTCCCTTGGACTGCAAGGAGATCCAACCAGTCCATCCTAAAGGAGATCAGTCCTGGGTGTTCATTGGAAGGACTGATGCTGAAGCTGAAACTCCAGTACTTTGGCCACCTCATGCGAAGAGTTGACTCGTTGGAAAAGACCCTGATGCTGGGAGGGATTGGGGGCAGGAGGAGAAGGGGATGACAGAGGATGAGATGGTTGGATGGCATCACCTACTTGATGGGCATGAGTTTGAGTAAACTCCGGGAGTTTATGATGGACAGGGAGGCCTGGCGTGCTGCGATTCATGGGGTCGCAGAGTCGGACATGACTGAAGGACTGAACTGAACTGAATATTCCATTGTGTATATGGACCACAGCTTTCTTATCCATTCATCTGCCAATGGACATCCAGGTTGCTTCCATGTCCTGGCTATTATAAACAGTGCTGTGGTGAACATTGGGGTACATGTGTCTCTTTCAATTCTGGTTTCCTCTGTGTGTATGCCAAGCAGTGGGATTGCATCTTAATGGTAGTAAGAAAGAAAACCAACAAGCACAAAACTGGTATAAGTTTAATATTACATACTGAGAGATGCAAGGTAAAAAGCCATCTTAAACAAAAAATAAATTGATCCCAGATGTGGATTTTAAGTGTTTAAGAAAGTGATGTGCAAGGTTGGTAAAAAGAAAGGTAACAGGAATATTTCATCTTTATAATTGTAAAAAACTTTAAAATATGTGATACTTAATGGAATCAAGAAGGGGTATGCAAACTCTTTTGCCTAATATCAGTGCTTGTCATAGTGACAGGTAGTGGAAAAAGAGTTAATATTTGTAACCACACTAATGTTAGAACATTGGTCTGCAGTGAGAGGGAGTTGTGAAATGGGAATGTATATAGATACTTATAGCCTGAAACTCTAGAATTCTCATTCAAAGATACTTTAAAATCATATTGGACCATATGATATTATGGAAAAGAAACAAAATGGGTTAATTATTCTGAAATAATACTCAGTGTGTCCTTTCCTCTTCCATCTCACTGCCTCTGCATTAGTGACAGAGATAGCATCGGAAGCCCACACAGCTTCCAACTGTTACCTCTTCACACCTCACTCCATGAATCTACCCTGCTCATTATCAGCAAGGAAATATTTCTCAAACACAGATGCCTATTTCAGTTATATGTTTAAAATTATTCACTAGTAGCACCATATAATCTATAGAATAGATTATAAAATACTTAGAGCGGTATGCAAAGTCACTTAGACAGACTAGATCCTGACTAATTTTAAGTCTCCTCTTACACCACTTTTCTCAGGAATCCTGTACTGAGCCATTAGCTGTTGCCTGATACCATAATCTTTTTTTATATCTCTGTGCGTTTGTGTACACTAGTGTCCCTATTCAGAATGAACAACCCATCAATTGTCCTCTGGGAACTTAAGCATTGCCTTCTATACGGATGTTACCCAGGTATTGCCTTCACTCAAGCATATATACATATCCTATTTGGAGGGATACAGAAAATGCAAAAAGGCTCTGAGCCCTTTGTGTATCGATTTTATCATACCGTATTTCAATATTTTACATGTTTATTGCCAATTAGACTTTGAGAATTTTGAAAGCAATGACCATATCTAATTTATCTTGATTATACAGTGTCCAACACAGAGTAGCTGCACATTAAATTATTGCGAAATAAAATTCTGATTATTAATGTAACACAAATAAACAGGAAACAACATAAATGAAGAAGGGCTCAAGGCAGAGTCCGTTTTCTCTCATTCATGCTAGTTATCTAAGAAAGGAGTAGAATTCAAATCTTGGGAACAGGCTGTAATTAGTTAACAAAAGGATTCAGGGAACAGGGTAGCCCTTTATTATACAGAAATGCATGCCCTACAATTAAGCCATCTAAGTGTATTTCTTTCCATTAGAGAATTTATTATTTTGAAGTTTGACCTTTAGTAGCTTTAAAATGTAAACCACTAGTGGCTTCATCAAAAACTCAAAGGTGAAGAAAAATAATCTCTAAAATGAATGAGTTAAATTAGAACTGGAATGATCCAGTTTCCTCCACTCTTTAAAAACATTCACTGCCTTCGCATGTTTTTTATGGTTTTCCTTCATATTAATAGTAGGATATTAAATAGTAGGATATAGGGGATTTTCAGGGAACAGACTACATAAGTATTAAATCCCATTCACATGCTACTCACCTTTTGATTCCAGAGAATCAAAGGTGTCCTGTTGAGCAGTCTTGTGTGAATGAGAATAAAGTCTCGAATAAATTGCTCACGAAATCCAATGGTTTCCAGTGGTCACATACGTCTTTTACAGAAATCCCTGCAATGTTTCACAGACCTCATGGGCCTCCCACACCGCAGAAAATGGGTCAGTGGAGCCATTTGCCTATTTTTTTAAGTCATTTGCCTATTTAAAAAAAATGTTTTTTGAACATGTCTATTATCATATGTGAAACGAATCACCAGTCCAGGTTCGATGCAGGAGACAGGGTGCTCGGGGCTGGTGCACTGGGAGACCCAGAGTGATGGGATACAGAGGGAGGTGGGAGGGGGGTTCAGGATGGGGAACACATGTACACCCGTGGTGGATTCATGTATGGCAAAAACCACTACAATATTGTAAAGTAATTAGCCTCCAATTAAAATAAATAAATTTATATTTTAAAAAAGCCTAGTACCATGTAATCTCTGTCATGTACATAAATGTAATAATTATTGCAGTTGGGCCTATGGGCCACTTCTTATTAGAAAAGCATCATTCATTTATAAGATTTCTAAAAACTCAATACATGTAGTTTGTTCATGCTGCCACATTCTTGTTATTAATCATCTTATTGAACCTGCCAAAAAGAAACGTATTCAATCTTCTTTTTTTCAGTTATTTAAAATACTGAAAATATTTGTACATTTTAAGACATTGAGATACAAAAATATTATACTTCCTAAGTATTTAGTAGCATATTTCATAAGTGCAAGTGAGAATCAAATATGTTGGTAATTAGGAGAACAGTTGTTAATCATATCTCAATCATTTTACTACTTTTCATTTTAAATAAATATGCATATATTTAAGTCAGAACAAGCTACTACTTCAGAAAATAAGAAATAAAAGATTTCTTCCAATGCTAATTCAATTTTATCATTAGGGTTTTCTTGATTTTAATGTTTTAAATGATTATGCATTTATATATTTTCTAATCTATTCAATTTCTATATATTTGCTACCTGAGCCAGAAACAACATTTACTATTACTTTTATTGTAGTTTTTTTTTTTTATCAATTTTCCTGATTTCCATTCAAAAATGAACAAAGAAGGGGAGGTTTAAATGGCAGAATATGCATTTTAAAGTTGAGCCATACTTCCTCATATTAAATAAAACAAGGACGATAGCATTAAAGAAAAGGCCAGAAGTGGAAAGATTAAGAGATTTTGTTTCTGCTTTGCTACTAGTCAGTTCTGTGACTAATAAGCACACAATCAAATAGCTTTTCCTCAGTAGTCTTATCTATAAAAATGACACTTTAGTCTTTTCATTTCCCTGAGTTGTGGTAAGGTTTAAATTGTTGATGACTAGTCTATGTGGTTAATACTTTGTATTAGGCCAAAGGAAAAAAGGTAAGGATGGATAAGATAAGAATGTGTACCTCATTATGTAAGTCATTATTTACATATTATGCATTATTATTTTAAATAAAAACATGTACCAAATGATCAGAGAAAAGAGCAAGAGAGAACAGGGGATGAAAGAGCAGAAAGTATCCATGATTTAACCATCTAACTTCACACAGAGGTCAATGTTCTCATTTTAACATGCATTATCTACTCTTTGGGGAAACTCTCCTCTGTGGTCTCTACTGTTGCCTCAGGATATTATAAGATAGTTGAGAATGTTTGTAAAGATGTAGTTGGTATTATAAGCTAGGACTGTGTATGGCTTAATACACAATCAGGAAAGAAGCTTATGGGATTCTACGATGTGCACGGATCCCAAACATCTTGAAAAAATGTCTATTATTATGTCCCTAACTAAATGCTTCAGTTATCCATAGGGCAAGGTATGGGGTCATGTTGACAGAACACAGATGTGAGGAGAGATGAAGTATTTTGGAAGAAAAATTACAAGAGCATCAACACATATATAGGGTGATATGTAGTGTTCTTTTACTGTCTTTAAAAAATTATTTTCTAGTTGTGAGTATGTGGAGTCAGTTGCTTCAGTCATGTCTGATTCTTTGCCATCCCATGTATGGAATCCCCCAGGCGCCTCTGTCCATGGGATTCTCCAGGCAAAAATACTGTAGTGGGTTGCTGTGCCCTTCTCCAGGGGAATCTTCCTGACCCAGGGATCGAACCCACATCTGCTTCATCTCCTGCATTCCAGGCGGATTCTTTACCACTGAGCCATTGGGGAAGCCCTATATTCTGGTTATAATAAAATAATTTCTGGAACAGGTGATTTTCAGCTCTAGAATTCTGTAGGATCTTGGAATTTAAAAATGCCTTTTGAAAAAGGATTTAAGTTACTTGCCTCCACATTTCTAAAAGTCTTGAGGAAGTATCTTTTTTAAAGACCCCCATAAACTTCAATGCCCACAGGGAAAAAAGATATACAGATTTGGGGCACTTCCCTATTCTTTGTTCTTCATAAATGTGTACTATAGCTGAGCGAGAAACCCTATTATACCTGAGTCAGTTAGCAGTCAAAAAATTATTTGTCCGATGACTTTTCAATTTTATATTTTTGAGCATTTGCTTCCTCAGCAATCTTCACTTTGCTTTATCTAAAATATAGAAAAAGAAGGGGGGGGAAAGGTGCTTTTTAATAATTAAAAAAACCTTTCCTAAATGCATATTATGGATCAGAAAAAAATTCAAGTTACTACTTCATCCAGTACTCTAACAAGATCCAAATATTTATAGACAATTTGTTCTGTGAAAAGGATAAGAAAGGATACTATAGGTTGCCATTATAATTTAGATCACTCAAGATTACTTATATATAACTAAATCTTTTTTTTTTTTTTTCCCAGTGGGTTTTGTCATACATTGACATGAATCAGCAATAGATTTACACGTATTCCCCATCCCGATCCCCCCTCCCACCTCCCTCTCCACCCGATTCCTCTGGGTCTTCCCAGTGCACCAGGCCTGAGCACTTGTCTCATGCTTCCCACCTGGGCTGGTGATCTGTTTCACCATAGATAGTATATATGCTGTTCTTTTGAAACATCCCACCCTCACCTTCTCCCACAGAGTTCAAAAGTCTGTTCTGTATTTCTGTGTCTCTTTTTCTGTTTTGCATATAGGGTTATCATTACCATCTTTCTAAATTCCATATATATGTGTTAGTATGCTGTAATGTTCTTTATCTTTCTGGCTTACTTCACTCTGTATAATGGGCTCCAGTTTCATCCATCTCATTAGGACTGGTTCAAATGAATTCTTTTTAAAGGCTGAGTAATATTCCATGGTGTATATGTACCACAGCTTCCTTATCCACTCATCTGCTGATGGGCATCTAGGTTGCTTCCATGTCCTGGCTATTATAAACAGTGCTGCGATGAACATTGGGGTGCACGTGTCTCTTTCAGATCTGGTTTCCTCAGTGTGTATGCCCAGAAGTGGGATTGCTGGGTCATATGGCAGTTCTATTTCCAGTTTTTTAAGGAATCTCCACACTGTTTTCCATAGTGGCTGTACTAGTTTGCATTCCCACCAACAGTGTAAGAGGGTTCCCTTTTCTCCACACCCTCTCCAGCATTTATTGCTTGTAGACTTTTGGATAGCAGCCATCCTGACTGGCGTGTAATGGTACCTCATTGTGGTTTTGATTTGCATTTCTCTGATAATGAGTGATGTTGAGCATCTTTTCATGTGTTTGTTAGCCATCTGTATGTCTTCTTTGGAGAAATGTCTGTTTAGTTCTTTGGCCCATTTTTGATTGGGTCATTTATTTTTCTGGAATTGAGCTTCAGGAGTTGCTTGTATATTTTTGAGATTAATCCTTTGTCTGTTTCTTCATTTGCTATTATTTTCTCCCAATCTGAGGGCTGTCTTTTCATCTTACTTATAGTTTTCTTTGTTGTGCAAAAACTTTTAAGTTTCATTAGGTCCCATTTGTTTATTTTGCTTTTATTTCCAATATTCTGGGAGGTGGGTCATAGAGGATCTTGCTGTGGTTAATGTCGGAGAGTGTTTTGCCTATGTTCTCCTCTAGGAGTTTTATAGTTTCTGGTCTTACATTTAGATCTTTAATCCATTTTGAGTTTATTTTTGTGTATGGTGTTAGAAAGTGTTCTAGTTTCATTCTTTTACAAGTGGTTGACCAGTTTTCCCAGCACCACTTGTTAAAGAGGTTGTCTTTTTTCCATTGTATATCCTTGCCTCCTTTGTCAAAGATAAGGTGTCCATAACTTCCAAAACTGAACCAGGAAGAAATAGAAGATCTTAACAGACCCATCACAAGGCAAGGAAATCGAAACTGTAATAAAAAATCTTCCGCAAAACAAAAGCCCAGGACCAGAGGGCTTCACAGCTGAATTCTACCCAAATTTGAGAAGAGCTAACACCTATCTAATTCAACTCTTCCAGAAAATTGCAGAGAAGGTAAACTTCCAAACCCATTCTATGAGGCCACCATCACCCTAATTCCAAAACCAGACAAAGATGCCACAAAAAAAGAAAACTACAGACCAATATCACTGATGAACATAGATGCAAAAATCCTTAACAAAATTCTAGCAAACAGAATCCAACAACATATTAAAAAAATCATACACCACGACCAAGTGGGCTTTATCCCAGGAATGCAAAGATTCTTTAATATCCGCAAATCAATCAATGTAATACACCACATTAACAATTGAAAGATAAAAACCATATGATTATCTCAATAGATGCAGAGAAAGCCTTTGACAAAATTCAACACCCATTCATGATTAAAACTCTCCAGAAAGCAGGAATAGAAGGAACATACCTCAACATAATAAAAGCTATACATGACAAACCCACAGCAAGTATCACCCTCAATGGTGAAAAATTGAAAGCATTTCCCCTGAAATCAGGAACAAGACAAGGGTGCCCACTCTCACCAATACCATTCAACATAGTGTTGGAAGTTTTGGCCATAGCAATCAGAGCAGAAAAAGAAGTAAAAGGAATCCAGATAGGAAAAGAAGAAGTGAAACTCTCGCTCTTTGCAGATGACATGATCCTCTACATAGAAAACCCTAAAGACTCTACCAGAAAATTACTAGAGCTAATCAATGAATATAGTAAAGTTGCAGGATATAAAATTAACACACAAAAATCCCTTGCATTCCTATATACTAACAATGAAAAAACAGAAAGAGAAATTAAGGAAACAATACCATTCACCATTGCAACAAAAAGAATAAAATACTTAGGAGTATATCTACCTAAAGAAACAAAAGACCTATACATAGAAAACTATAAAACACTGATGAAAGAAATCAAAGAGGACAGAAACAGATGGAGAAACATACCATGCTCATGGATTGGAAGAATCAATATTGTCAAAATGGCTATTCTACCCAAAGCAATCTATAGATTCAATGCAATCCCTATTAAGCTACCAACAGTATTTTTCACAGAACTAGAACAAATAATTTCACAATTTGTATGGAAATACGAAAAACCTCGAATAGCCAAAGTAATCTTGAGAAAGAAGAATGGAACTGGAAGAATCAACCTGCCTGACTTCAGACTCTATTACAAAGCCACAGTCATCAAGACAGTATGGTACTGGCACAAAGACAGAAATATAGATCAATGGAACAGAATAACTAAATCTTATACCAGGCCTCACTTTAGTAAATGAAACGCTCCCATCATTAGCTAACATCCTAGATGCAGGTTTTAAAAAATAGAATCAAGGACTACCCTAATAGTCCAGTGACTAAGACTGCACACTCCCAATGCAGGGGGCCTGGGTTTGATCTCTGGTCAGGGAACTAAATCCCACATGCCTCAACTAAAGATCCTGCATGCTGCAAGGAAGACTAAAGACCCTGCATGCCACAACTAAGACCTGGCACAGCCAAGCAAATACATTTACAATTACATATTTTAAAAAATAGAGTGAAATTTCTGTAGTAATTAGTAATTTATAAAGTTAGAAACATAATAGGACAGTTACTAACATGTTATTCAACATCTTTGTTGTGCTAAAATCTTTCGCTAAAATTTTTCTATGAAATACACATGATAAAAGAAGAAAAATTGGCAAAATATCTGGATTACATTGAAGTGAATTATAGTAGGTTTAATTTCATTTTAGCACTCTTTCCAACGAGTTATATTTTACATGACCCAACAGAAATTTAGTGGTTTTAAAAGATTTTGGTTTACAAGGATTCAAAGCAAAGACAGATGGTAACTTTTGTTCTGTAGAGGAAGCACTCACAAACTAGAGTAGTTGCAGCAAGTTTTAGTATTAAAGTAAATTTTAAAATTATGTTTTTAACTCTGTCACAGGCTATTTATGATTAGGCCACTTCAATTGTTTTCATAGCCAAATAAATAAAATTCATTCTATTGGTGTGGTAAGATATAATTATGAAATAATGGACGATTTTATAATACTTGAAGGCACCTATGAATAAGAACAGCATAAACGAGATAAGATATCCATTTAAAAAATTGTATAGAACTCTTTACTCAATATCCCATTTATAGCCACTGATAAAGTAAAGAAAGAGTAATTGTTTGGAGCTTATGTATATCAGAATTTTGTCCTGAAATATTTTTATGAGAAATCAGTATCAATGAAAGCATTCAAAAAGTATTCAAAAGTATGCCAAAATACTGCCTGTTAAATAATTTAGTATTCTCTATTACAAAATACATTAAGTTCCCACATCAACAGAAAATATCATTTCAACCCACACAACCATGTTTGTAGGGCAGAACAGAAAGAAACATATCCTTATGAAATTTAAATTACTGGGCTATTCAGTACATTTATGGTATACAAAAGGAATCATTTGTTTCACTCCATTAAGATTTTGGTAGTGGAAGCATTTAATAAGAAAGTAAATGAAGGAAATCACGAGGTCTGTATAGTCGGATAAGTCATTTATAAAGAGAAAATACATTATCACATGGGTGACAGAAAATATATTATCACATGAGTGATACAGGAGCTGGGCAGAATTTAAACCAACACATCAGAAAAAGGAAATATTTGCAATATCATGAAATTCTATGTATTTGGAAATTAGGCAGCTCAAACTTTTGCCTGTTTCTACTGAACTAATCAAGTGTCCCACAAAAAGGTTTACTGCCAATGTAAGGTTAACATAACATAAATCTTGCTACATACATATTCTTCATGATCTACACTGAAGACATAATAAAGTCTGCATTACTATGGAAAGCAGTAAATTAAAACTGTGATAGAACTGTGCACTTTTTTTTTCAATCTAAGATTATGCTTAAATTATAAGGTGATGGTGCAGAAAGGAAACCACAACGATAAACAGATATTTTCATTCTACGCACTACATCAAAGTTCCATACTCTGCTAGAAATCCAAATAAAAATTGTTACTTCAGACCCTTGCTTTCCCCAAGCCTCCTGACATGAGTAATGAACCCCAAGTTTTCTTATTGTTGTTATTTTTAAGACCGTGGTATTCTGTGTTCTTTCATAGAGATTTGTTATTAATAGCAAAATAACATATTTATTACTACATTAAAAATTTCCTCAGGAGATTTGTTGGGGAAGGAAATGGCAACCCACTCCAGAATTCTTGCCTGGAGAATCCTGTGGACAGATGAGACTGGTGGGCTGCTGTCCATGGGATCGCATAGAGTTGGACACGACTGAAGTGACTTAGCATGCATGCGTGCATTGGAGAAGGAAATGGCAACCCATTCCAGTATTCTTGCCTGGAGAATCCCAGGAACAGAGGAGCCTGGTGGGCTGCCATCTATGGGGTCGCACAGAGTTTAACACAACTGAAGTGACTTAGCAGCAGCAGGAGGAGATCTGTACATAGTAACAATGAAAGATTTTTGTATCCGCTGTAGAAAGAACTTCTAGAACATTCTTCCGCTCTTTTTAAAGATGGAACAGTCCAGGGAAAAAATGGACAATATGTGTGATTGTTTACCATTCAATGAGACTCATCAAGAACATTCAGTTCAGTTCATCTCAGTTGCTCAGTCGTGTCTGACTCTTTGCGACCCCATGGACCGCAGCATGCCAGGCCTCCCTGTCCATCACCAATTCCTAGAGTTTACCCAAACTCATGTCCATTGAGTCGGTGATGCCATACAACTATCTCATCCTCTATCGTCCCCTTCTCCTTCTGCCTTCAATCTTTCCCAGCATCAGGGTCTTTTCAAATGAGTCAGCTCTTTGCATCAGGTGGCCAAATATTGGACTTTCAGCTTCAACATCAAACCTCCCAATGAACACTCAGGACTGATTTCCTTTAGGATGGACTAATTGGATCTCCTTGCAGTCCAGGGGACGCACAAGAGTCTTCTCCAACACCACAGATCAAAAGAATCAATTCTTCAGCACTCAGCTTTCTTCACAGTCCAACTCTCACATCTATACATGACTACTGGAAAAACCACAGCTTTGACTAGACAGAACTTTGTTGGCAAAGTAATGTCTCTGCTTTTTAATGTGTCTAGGTTGGCCACAACTCTCCTTCCAAGGAGTAAGTGTCTTTTAATTTTGTGGCTGCAGTCACTATCTGCAGTGATTTTAGAGCCCCAAAAATAAAGTCAGCCACTGTTATTTACTTCATCTGTTTGCCATGAAGTGATGGGACCAGATTCCATGATCTTAGTTTTCTGAATGTTGAGTTTTAAGCCAGCTTTTTGACTGTCCTCTTTCACATTCATCAAGAGACTCTTTAGTTCTTTTTCACTTTCTGCCATAAGGGTGGTGTCATCTGCATATCAGAGGTTATTGATATTTCTCCCAGCAATCTTGATTCCAGCTTGTGCTTCATCCAGCCTAGTGTTTCTCAGGATGTACTCTGCATAGAATTTAAATAAGCAGGGTGACAATATACAACCTTGATGTACTCTTGCTCCTATTTGGAACCGCTCTGTTGTTCCATGTCCATTTCTAACTCTTGCTTTCTGACCTGCATACAGATTTCTCAAGAGGTGGGTCAGGTGGTCTGGTATTCCCATCTCTTTAAGAATTTTCCACAGTTTATTGTGATCCACACAGTCAAGGCTTTGGCATAGTCAATAAAGTAGATATAGATGTTTTTCTGGAACTCTCTTGCTTTTTCAATGATCTAGCGGATGTTGCCAATTTGATCACTGGTTCCTCTGTCTTTTCTACATCCATCTTGAACATCTGGAAGTTCACGGTTCACACATAGCTGAAGCCTGGCTTGGAGAATTTTGAACATATTTTACTAACGTGTGAGATGAGTGCAATAGTGTGGTAGTTTGAACATTCTTTGGCTTTGCCTTTCTTTGGGATTGGAATGAAAACTGACCTTTTCCAGGCCCGTGGCCACTGCTGAGTTTTCCAAATTTGCTGGCATATTGAGTACAACACTTTCACAGCATCATCTTTCAGGATTTGAAATAGTTCAACTGGAATCCCATGTCCTCCACTAGCTTTGTTCATAGTGATGCTTCCTAAGGCCCACTTGACTTTGCATTCCAGGATGTCTGGCTCTAAGTGAGTGATCACACCACCATGATTATCTGGGTCATGAAGATCTTTTCTGTACAGCTCTTCTTTGTATTCTTGCCACCTTTTCTTAATATCTTCTGCTTCTATTAGGTCTATCCCATTTCTGGCCTTTATTCAGCCCATCTTTGCATGAAATATTCACTTGGTATTTCTAATTTTCTTGAAGAGATCTCTAGTCTTTCCCATTCTGTTGCTTTCCTCTATTTCTTTGCACTGATCACTGAGGAAGGCTTTCTTATCTATCCTTGCTATTCTTTGGAACTCTGCATTCAAATGGGTATATCTTTGCTTTTCTCCTTTGCTTTTCACTTCTCTTCTTTTCAAAGCTATTTTTAAGGCCTCCTCAGACAGCCATTTTACTTTTTTTCATTTGTTTTTCTTGGGGAACATTACAGGGATAAACTACTCCAAGTATTCCTTAACAAGAAATCTATCACCAAGTCTGGACCCTTTTTACTATTACTATATACTAGAGACAGTTTAAAAAATAGTGACAATGTTAAAGTTTGCCTGAGTCTTACACTCCTGGAGAACAGAAAAATGTTCCCCCAACGTTTTGTGTTGTAGAAAATGGCTTATCACACAGATCTACCCTTCCCTATATGACCTAGGTAAAACTGGCAGATTTATTCCTTAGTTATCTATGACAAGGCCAGATACAGATACTTAAAATTTCCATTCTTTCTCTCATAAATAATTAACTGAATTGTTTGTTTCTACTGACCAGTTTGTACAAAACATCCACTAATTTGACTTGAACAAACTTTAGTTGGGCTTCTCTCCTCTCTTAAAGCTCCTGAACTTTGACCCAACCTCATCCAGAGCCAGCATCAAAGTGTAGATCAGCCATTTCCTCCTTAACAGTTCTTCCCAAGAACAGGCTTAACTTAGGGGAAATATTGCCTGAAAAGCTGTCTCAACAAGCCACTGCTTACTACACTCCCTGATACCAAATTTCTTCTAGCCTTGTTTACTCCTCCTAATGAAAGAATGAATCTGACAGGCTTCCATGTGATGCCTCCAAGGATGGAGCTACACTGTACTCCACCCACTTTGGGACCAGAAATGACTCCTACTCCCCAAACCATGCCCATGATCCAGGCCCCAGCTTGAGAGCCACTCTGCATGCACCCCTCACCAGTGTCACCACTGCAGTAAATGCACATGATCCCACCACTGCTTCCACATATGTGCCTATATATCTTCGAACGATGAATCTTTTTCACAGAGAAAAGGAAAGCAGGAAGATCGTAGCAATCTTTACCACTGAGGACACTGACTGCCCTTACCACCTACAGACTTGGCTGATGAGGACCCCTGCAATCTTTGCCAACACAGACCTCAGCTGACAGAGCTTGATGAAACCATGACACAGTGCTAGATCAGCACCTGTGTTCTTACTGAGCTTCCAGGACTAGCCCAGATGGCATTCTCAGAACCAGGGTAAGGTGTAGGACTTTACTCACTGAAACCATTCCATAAAGTCTGGAACAGGTAACTGCTCCTTCAAATGTGGAAACATCTAGACAAAGGTTACAAACACACACATACACACACACCCCAAAAATCAATGCAAATATGACACTATCAAAGGAACAAATTATTTTCCAGTAATAGAAATTAATATCTACAAATTGTCCTAAAAAGAATTCAAAATAATTGTTTTAAAGAAGCTCAACAAGCTACAAGAGAGAACAGGTAGATAATTCAACAAAATAAGGAAAAAAAATACATGAACAAAACGAAAAGCTCAACAAAGAGGTAGAAATCATAAAATATAACCAAAAAGAAATTCTGGAATATAACAAATGAAATGAAAAATGCAACAAAGAGCTTCAACATCTAAGTCAATCAAGCAGAGGACAGAATTTGTGAATTCAAAGATAAGATATTTGAACTTACCCTTTCAGAGGAGATAAAATAATAAAAATATTAAGAAAGCCCATGGAATTCATGGGATATTATCAAGAGTCAGTATACACCTTAGGACTTCCCAGGGGCCTCAGTGGTGAAGAATTCACCTGCCAATGCAGGAGATATAGGAAACAAGGTTTTGATCCCCAGGTCAGGAAGATCCCCTGAAGAAGGCAATAGCAACTCACTCCAATATTCTTGCCTGTAAAATCCCACGGACAGAGGATCTAGTTGGCCTACAGTTCATGGGGTCTCAAAGAGTCAGACATCACTAAATGACTGAGTATGCACACAATATAATTATTATGGGAGTCTCAGAAGGAGAAGTAGAGAAAGAGAAAGAAACATTATTTAAAGAAATAGTGGCTGAAAACTTCCCAAACCTTGGAGGGAAATGGACATTCAGATTCGCTTAAGTCAAAACTCTCCAAACATGATCAACCCAAAGAAGACTATACCAGTCACACTATAACCAAATGTCAAAAGTCAAGAACAATGAGAGAATTCTGAAAACAGCAAGAGAAAAGTCGCAAACAATGGAATAGCTCCCCACCATCTCCACCATACGTCTATCAGAGGTATCTCAGCAGAAACCTTGCAGGCCATGAAAGAGTGTGATGATATATTTAAAGCACTGTAAAAGAAAAAAAGAAAAAAAAAAAAGAAACACACACATACACACCTGACAACCAAGAATACTACATCTGGCAAAATTTCTCTCTTAAAAAAAAAAAAAAAAAAAAGGACTAAAGATTTACATAAGATCTGAAACAAACAAACAAAAAAACTAGAAAACATAGAGTAAAAGATCTTGAAGTTGGCCTGTGATATTATTTCTTGGATATGTCCCCAAAAGCACAGGAAACAAAAGCAAAAATAGACAAATAGGATTGCTTTAAACTAAATAGCTTTTGTACAGCAGAGGAAGTGATTTTCAGAATGAAAAGACAACAGAGAAAATATTTGCAAATCATATATCTGTTAAGAAGTTAATATCCAAAATGCATAAGGAACTCAAGCAACACAATTTAAGAAAACAAAGGACCCAAGATATTTTTCAGAACAAGACATCCAAGGGGGCAAAAGGTATATGAAAAAGTGCTCAACTTCAATAATAATCAGGGAAATGCAAATCAAAACAAGAGTGAAATATCACATCTCACATCTTAGAATGGCTGCTATCAGAAAGATGAAAACTAAATGTTAGTGAGGACATAAATAAAAGAGAACTCTTGTATATTATTGCTGGAAATGTAAACTGGTACAACTATTAAGGAAAACTGTGTGAAATTCTTCAAATAATTAAAAATAGTGCTACCTTATGATCCAGCAATCCCACTTCAGGGTATGTATCAAAAGGAAATGAAATAAGTATCTTGTAGAGACATCTGTAATCAATGGTCATTTCAGCATTAAAAAAAAAAAAAAAAGATAGCCAAGATATGGAAATAGCCTAAATGTATGTTAATCCATGATAATGGATAAATGAAATTTGGTATGTATTTTGTGGTTGTTCAGTCACTGACATCCAACTGTTTGCCACCCCGTGGACTGCAGCATGCCAGGCTCCTCTGTCCTCCACTTTCTCCCAGAGTTTGTTCAAAATCATGTCCATTGAGTTGGTGATGCCATCCAACCATCTCATCCTCTGTCATCCACCTCTCCCGCCCTCCATCTTTCCCAGCATCAGGGTCTTTTCCAGTGTGTCGGCTCTTCACAATGGGTGGTCAAACTGTTGGAGCTTCAGCTTCAGCATCAGTCCTTCCAACGAATATTCAAGGTTGCTTTCCTTTAGGATTGACTGGTTTGATCTCCTTGCAGTCCAAGGGACTCTCAACAGTTCTTTCCAACACAATTTGAAAGCATCAACTCTTCAGCAATCAGACTTCTTTATGGTCCAGCTCTCATATCCCTGCACCACTACTGGGAAAACCTTAGCTTTCAATACATGCACTTTTGTCAGCAAAGTGATGTCTCTGTTTTTTAATACATTGTCTGGATTTTTCATAGTTTTTCTTCCAAGGAGCAAGTGTCTTTTAATTTCATTGCTGCAATCACAGTCCACATTGATTTTGGAGCCCAAGAAAATAAAATCTGCCACTGTTTCTACTTTTCCCCCTTCTATTTGCCATGAAGCGATGGGACCAGATGCCATGATCTTGGTTTTTTTAATATTGAGTTTCAAGCCAGTTTTTCATTCTCTTCTTTAGCCTTCATCAAGAGGCTCTTTAGTACCTCCTTAGTACTTTAGTACTTTCTGACATTAGGGTGATGTCATCTGCATATCTGAAGTTGTTGATAGTTCTCCTGGCAATCTTGATTCCAGTTATAGTCATCCAGCCTGGCATTTCACATGATGTACTCTGCATGGTGCATATAAGTTAAATAAGTAGAATGATGATACACAGTTTTGTCGTATTCCTTTCCCTATTTTGAAGCAGTCCATTGTTCCATGTGTGATTCTAACTGTCACTTCTTGATCCACATACAAGTTTGTCGGGAGACAAGTAAGGTGATCTGGCATTCCTATCTCTTCAAGAATTTCCCAGTTTGTTGTGATCCACACAGTCAAAGGCTTTAATGCAATCAGTGAAGCAGAAGTAGATTTATTTTTTTAATGGAATTTCCTTGCTTTCTTCGTAATCCAATGAAAGTTGGTAATTGGATCTCTGATTCCTCTGTCTTTTCTAAAAGCTTACATCTGGAGGTTCTCGTTTATGTACTGCTGAAGTTTAGCTTGGAGGATTTTGAGCATGAGCTTACTAGCATGTGAAATGAGTGCAATTGTATGGTAGTTTGAACATTCTTTCTCATTGCCCTTCTTTGGAATTGGAATCAAAACTGACCTTTTCCAGTCCTGTGGTCACTGCTGGGTTTTCCAAATTTGCTGGCCTATTGAGTACAGCACTTTAACATCTTTGTCTTTTAGGATTTGAAATAGCTCAGCTGGAATTTCATCACCTCCATGAGCTTTGTTCGTAGTAATGCTTCCTAAGGCTCACTTGACTTCACACTGCAGGATGTCTGGCTCTATGTGAGTGACCACACCATCTTGGTTATCCAGGTCATTAAGACCTTTTATGTAAATTTATTCTGTGTATTCTCGCTACCTCTTCTTAATCTCTTCTGCTTCTGTTAGGTCCTTACCATTTCTGTCCTTTGTCACGCCTATCCTTGAATGAAATATTCCCTTGATATCTCCAGTTTTCTTGAAGAGATCCGTAGTCTTTATCGTTCTTTTGTTTTGATTATTCTGCATGTAAACTATAGGTCACAAATGTAGAAGTTGCTGAACACTCAATTAAAGTGTACTTTAGATGGCAGAACTAGAAACGGAGTCCACAGTTATGATCCAAGGCAAGGTCCAGGGGCACAATAAATTATTTAATGGTTAAATAAGATCAATGTGATGTGCTTGTACTTTAAGTTACAGAATGGAATATTATTCAGCTTTAAAAAAAAAAAAAACAAAAAAAAAAAAACAAGAAAAACCTGCACTACAAAACAATGTGGAAAAACCTGCAGGACATTATACTAAATGAAATTAACACAGATACTGAAATACAAGCACTGCATGATCTCACATATATATATACAATGTAAAATAGTCAAATGCAGAAAAATAGGTGATGGAGGTTCACTTATACACGCAATCTAAAATTGTTAAATGCATAGAAACAGAGCGTGGAACAGTGCTTACTTGCGACTGGAGGGAGAGTTACATGGTGGTATGTTCATCAGTTCAGTTCAGTTCAGTTGCTAAGTCATGTCCGACTCTCTGCGACCCCATGAACCACAGCACGCCAGGCCTCCCTATCCATCACCAACTCCCAGAGTCTACCCAAACCCATGTCCATTGAGTTGGTGTTGCCATCCAACCATCTCATCCTCTGTCATCCCCTTCTCCTCCTGCCCTCAATCTTTTCCAGCATCAGGGACTTTTCATTTGAGTCAGCTCTTCACATCAGGTGGACAAAGTACTGGAGTTTCAGCTTCAACATCAGTCTTTCCAATGAACACCCAGGCCTGATCTCCTTAAACGTGGACTGGCTGGATATCCTTGCAGTCCAAGAGACTCTCAAGAGTCTTCTCCAACACCACAGTTCAAAAGCCTCAATTCTTCATCGCTCAGCTTTCTTTATAGTCCAACTCTCACATCCATACATGATTACTGGAAAAACCATAGCCTTGACTACATGGACCTTTGTTGACAAAGTAATGTCTCTGCTTTTTAATGGGGTACTCAGTTACAGTTATTCAAGATGAACAAGTACTGGAAATCTAATGTACAACAATGTGACCATAGTTAATAATACTTTCTTGTATACTTGAAATTCACTGAGAAGGTACATCTTAAGTGTTCTTACCACAAAAAAAATGTTATGAACATCTGAAAAGATGGATTTGGTAATTAACTTGAATATGGTGATAACACAATGTATGTGTGTGTGTTAGTCACTCAGTCATCTCCAACTTTTTGTGACCCCACCGACTGTAGCCTGCCAGACTCCTCTGTCCATGGAATTCTCCAGGCAAGACTACTGGAGTGGGTTGCCATTTCCTCCTTTAGGATATCTTCCTGACCCAGGGATTGAACCCATGTCTCCTGCATTGCAGACAGATTCTTTACCATCTGAGCCACTATGTGTATATCAAATCATCAAATTGTACACTTTAAATATATTCTTATTTGTCAAATACACCTCAGTAAAATAATAGCAGCTAAATTTTAATAAGGAAACAATCTTTGTGGCTGGCCTTTGAGGGACTTGACGCTTGCAGACTCTTTTTCCCCTGTTGCAGTAATCTCTCTCCCCTTTAGGCATTAGTCTTTCAAATAAAAGATCTCTTTACCTATGACTGGATTTGTTTTTTATTTGGCAATAGTTAGATATTCCTCTGAGCAATCCCCTTTCATTGATTACCATTATAGGTGTCTGTTGAAAAGCAAGAAATGCAGTCAGCCTTGCAATAGACCAAGTGTCTAATCATTTTGGCAAGCTATAACATTTCTCCTTAAACTGTCTGTCTGGGGGAAAAAGGGTTCTTCTGTTGGGTTCCTGTGAAGAGAAACAGCCTATAATTAAGGACTTGACTCAGCTCACATGTGTATGGTAGAAAGGTTTCCAATAATAGTAAAATTGTTACTGGTATAATATCTAGATGATAGCACACAAAAATAAATATTCTGGTTTTCAGGTAAGAAATGTAAACTTGATTGTATTCTTTTTGTTTGTGGTTTGTTTTTTTTTCTACTTTAAGACTATCTTTCTTATGAAGGAATATTTCTTTGAAGAAATATACTCCTTGAACAAAAATATTGTGATCACTGAAATGATCTAATTCTTGCTATTCTAGTAATTCATTCATGTAAAAATTATCAGTTGTTTAGAAGTATTGATTGCTTTATTGTTACAGTATTCATCAAGCTTATAAAATTGTTTTACTATTCCCAAAATACTTCTCAATGCTTTCTTCACCATCAGTGATTTAAATTATTAGGTTAGAATTGTGAAAATGAACCCTATAGAGGAAAACAATAGCTTGCAATTTTCATTTTCAGAGTACGTGAACTACACTTTACATAGGAAAATAGGCCATGGCCTACAAACAACAATGAAAGACAAAGCATTGCAAAGCTATGATAAATCTATCTGTTGCCTCAGATAAAACAACCCTACAAGTTTACATTTTTTCCCCTTTGACAGGGCTAACATGATAAGCATCTAGGAGAGAAACAATTTACTAGTGATCACTAAATATTTAAGATTTCTTAGTATAGTTAAGACAAACATGAGGAGGACATGGCAGCACTGTCATACGTCAGAAGGGACAATGAACAAGACAAATTTAAAGTGAACCTAGACTTCTGGTTTCTGCTCTGACACACAAAAACCTGGAAAGTCATTCCTTTTGTCCATAAAACAAGAAAATATGAACAAACAGAAAATCAACTTTTCTTGGACAAACTAGCAAACTGAAGTTTCAGAGCAAACTGCCACTCCGAAATATTGAGGGAAAAAAAAAAACAAAACAAAACAGGTCAGCAAGAAACATAAAGCATCTAAGCATTTGTTTACTTACAGCAGAAACTTCTAGAGGTCACAGTTGAAGACCACTTACTTGAATAGCAATTGTGATGAATTGCTGGAGGCTGATTGTTGGACTAGCAGAGACTTAGAAACTCCTGGGGATCCCAAATACAGCAGGTGTCCCATCTCTGACACCAGCACTTTCCTAATAATTTCCTTTCAGAAATCTCACCAGGTTCTCATAGTAAGGATCAGAGAAAGAGTCCCTTCAGGGCCCAGGTAGGGCATGGGTGAGAGAACTCATTTTCAGTATTAACTTCCCAACTACAATGCAGAGGAAAGAAATGAGAAAAAGAAAAATCACAAAACAGAACATCTAAGAACTGTGACTTAATATCAAAGGTATAATGTGTGTGTGTGTGTGTATAAACTGGATTGCCAGCATAAGAAAGAGAGAATGGGCAGAAGAAACATTTGAAGTCAAATAAACCGAATCAATTTTTATACACTTAGCCATTTCTCTTATCCATTCATTCATTGTTTTATCATTTATTTATTTATATGGTAACTAATATGTGTAGACACTAGTTCTAGAAGAGTGAAGAATACAGACACTGATTTTGTGAAGTGCTAAAACAAAACATTTTAAAAAGTAGAGAAAAGAACTTCAAGGTGTAGGGTATGTACCATGAGGGAACCAAACAAGGCAATAAAACAGAGAACAAGATTTGAGGAAAATATTTTGCTTTGAACAATTAGAAAAGGCCCCTCTGAAGATTTCAGATTTAAGCTGAGACTTGAAGAATGAGACAGAGTGAGCTGGACAGAACATGGAAGAATGGAATGTGATAATTCTAAGTGTTCATTAGTCCAAATATAATAGCAGTTATTTTTTCACAGGGTACAATCCAAATTCCTATACTACAGAGTTTTCTATATTTTTGAATCACTTGTCTTTTTGAAAATATGGTGAAATTTTTAGACACTCAAAAGGAAAAATGCATATATAAAGATGTCTATAAATTTTGCTGATGATTTCTGGTACTACTAAATCCACATGCAGTATCCTAGGTCACCGATTGTTATGGACTAAATGGATTTGTCCCCACCATATCCTTATGCTGAGACTCTAACCCCTCAGTGTAATGGTATTTAGAGAGGGGACCTTTGGGCAGTACTCAGTGTTAGATGATGGTGGGGTTTTAGTCCTATGTGACTAGTACCCTTATGAGAAGTGACACCAGAGAGCTGGCTGTGTGTGTGTGTGTGTGTGTGTGTGTGTGTGCCACGTAAATTAACAGCAAGAAAGCATGAAAGTGTTAGTCACTCAGTTGTGTCTGACTGTTCTGTGACTCCATGGACTGTAGCCCACCAGGCTCCTCTGTCCATGGGATTCTCCAGGCAAAAATACTGGAGTGGGTAGCCATTCCCTTCTCCAAGGATCTTCCCAACCCAGGGATCAAGTCTGGGTCTCCTGCATTGCAGAAGCCACCACCAGTACAATCTGCCACCTCAAAAATGAGGATTAGTACATAAACTTTCAAAAATCATCTGTATTTATCTGTATTTCATGACTATTATTTTGATGTAGCTACCTAGGAACCATGTGAAATCACCCTTCCAGCTAAGAAATTTGGAGCATATACTTTTAAAATATATGTTTCAGAATCTATTTTCTAAATGCATGTTTGTTTGCTTGTTTTTCCCATTTCACAGGTATGCAATATTTCATCTCTCTTATCCTCATACTAAATTTTATTCTCATTAAAGAATATTAAACCATAATAATGAATGGCTACTTTCTTTTCCTACCTTGAACTTACAGGATTTTCTGCCTTTTCCAATACTATTTATTCTGCCTAGAATGTACTCCCATCCCTTCTCTACTTGAAGAATACTACCTGTCTTTCAAGGCTGGTTCATCAAATGCCAACTTCAATGTGAAATGTTCCCTATGTTTGCCTACTCAGAATCTAACTATTTTTGAATGTTCTCACAATACTTTGCCTATTTCTCCACTGCAGTACAAACGTTAGGTTTCAAATTACAGTAATTTGAGTTTCTTTTACTAAACTGCTAACATCTTGTCTTCATTTTTTTCAATACCCAATGGATACAATAATGCAGTGCAATGAAGTAAGTGACTAATAAACGTTTGATGAATGAATTCACAAACATGCATATGGATGAATGAAGGAATAAATTAAATATAAACTAGTGAAAACAATAAATGGCCATGTTTTTCTGTTTCAGTAATTCTTAGAATTCTCTCAATCATCAAGTTATTAGGTTTACAATCAGTGAGACATTATTCTGAGATAACTAGTAATTTAAAAACAACTTCTTAGTTTTTGTATGTTAGGTACAGGTGGTTGTTTTAATTATCCTCTTTCATATGATTTTATTTTGGAAAAAATATAGAGTGCTGATTATTTTCAGGGTGATTTTCAAACATAATTACTAGAATCTTCCCTCCTGCTTAAAGACATTTTTTCCCTAAAACTTTCTCAATAAATTGCCTATTCTCATGGTCCTAGTCATAAATATTAAAAATGGAAAAAAAAAACTAATTAAAATCTGTAAATCAGGAATGAAAGTTTAGATCTTTAAGTGAATTTAGTGACTGAAAATTTCATAATTAGCTAATGATATTTTCTAATTGCTGTGTTTGCTATGTATAGTAAACCAGAAAAAAGGTCTATTCCTTTTCTTACAGACTTGATACTATCTTCAGAACACTATATTATAGAACGGGTTAATCTCTCTCATTTAGTCTGTTTTAACCTCATAGTTTGAACGTTAATCAGTCAAGGAAGGCCCATCAGGTGATGAAAACAAAGTTCTACTGGGCATTAGAGTGAGACAACCAGTTTGTTTTACTTAGTTTCTTACATATTAATTAACAGCATGTAATTATTTGGTCCATCTTGTCAAGGCTATTGTTTTTCCAGTAGTTATGCATGGATGTAAGAGTTGGACTATAAAGAAAGCTGAGCGATGAAGAATTGAGGATTTTGGACTGTGGTGTTGGAGAAAACTCTTGAGAGTCCCTTGGACTGCAAGGTGATCCAACCAGTCCATCCTAAAGGAGATCAGTCCTGGGTGTTCATTGGAAGGACTGATGTTGAAGCTGAAACTCCAGCACTTTGTCCACCTGATGCGAAGAGCTGACTCATTTGAAAAGACCCTGATGCTGGGAAAGATTGAGGGCAGGAGGAGAAGGGGACAACAGGATGAGATGGTTGGATGGCATCACCGACTCAATGGACATGAGTTTGGGTAGGCTCCTGGAGTTGGTGTGGGACAAGGAGGCCTGGCGTGCTGCAATTCATGGGGTCGCAAAGAGTCAGACACGACTGAGCGACTGAACTGAACTGAATGATTTGCTAGGGATATGATTCTGGGCATCATTGAACACAAATATAGTTAACAGATGATGTGCCATATAGTTTTGCCTTCTTCTACCATGAATAATTTCCACATGATACATCAAAAATCATAGAAGGAGTTCATATTTACTCAATGCTCACTAAATGAATAATATGAAACCTTATAACTATAGCCAGCTTTCTAATAAAAAAAAAAAAGAAATGTACATGTCCATCATTTTGCATGTTTTATTAGCTCTACTATGTTCAATTGACATAACTACTTTTTAAGAAATATATTAGCTCCTAAAAAATTATCTGTAAATGGTAGCAGTTACAGTTTAATCAGGCAGGGCCCTATCACTGCTCTGCCTAATTAAGTCTTTAGTACCACTTACCAATATTCATTAAAAGTTTCAACGAAATCTCCTTTTGAATGAAAGACTGTTGAATCAGTTGGAGTGATAATAAAGCAAAAACACCACTCGACATTCTGCACTGACTGAAAATCAAATAATAAAACCATTCACATATCAATTAAATACATTTGAAAATTATTTCAACATAAAAACATCAAGATGATTTTCAAAAGATAAGCTACAAATCAGAAAGTAGCCCTTTAAAATGTAGAGTTTTACCTACAAAAGGAAAAAAAAAAAAAACAAACAAACAGATCTTGCTCTGCTGTCTAACATAAACTATCTTTAATGTTCTAATGGAATTTCTATGCAAAACAACACTATTGTAGCATAGATCTTGTCATTTCTTTTTTACAGGGGCCAGATTAATTCTTACCCCTAAAACAACTAAAAAAATCATAGAAAAAAAACAAGAAACATGAAAAATGTTTCTCAAGATGCTGGACATCAGGCAACAGAGGACTTACTCCTTAGAGATATGAAATAAATGAGTTAAGTCCAACTAATGCTGAGCAGACTGCATGAAGAGAATTTCCAGGCTGACAGGGGAGTTTGCAATTTGCTCAGTTCTGTCTCGTCACAATAAAAATTTGAAGCAATGGACGGACCAGTGTTACAGCCTTTGGACGGACCAGTGTTACAGCCCCATGTAATTTCCTCGGATGGACCAGTGTTACAGCTCCAAGCTACAGTTCAGTTTTATTTAGAAAGCAAAGGGAAATGCATCCTTGAGGCATGAGGTTGGGCCGACTGAAAAGACTGGAAGAGAAGAGACCCCAGGTCCAATTTTGGCTCCTCTTTTTTTTTTTTTTTTTTACCGTTATTATTATTTTTTTATATCATGCATTAAGAAGAGAGAATGGCTCCTCTTTTTATAAGTTTTTCCTCCTCCCCCTGAGCCGGTCCTATGTAAATTGGGCTAGCCAGGAGCGCTGTTTGTTTTACCTGAGGTTCTCACTCCGGTCCTCATACCTTCCTTTGTTCTATTTTCATGGGCTTTCCCTTCTTAGTCTTTTGGCCACTGCCATTCTGGACTCCTTTTTCCTATTCTAACTAATATTCCCCCTTAAGAGATGGGAGGCCCAATTCTTTGGGAATAGGGGCGTCAAGATCTCTCTGGCTACTTCCTGCTGAATTGAGATGGCCAGGAACATCAGACCTCCCCCTCTTGCTAGTATCAAGCCTCAGAGTCCTTATAGAGGTGTCCATCTAAAGGTGAGTGATATTTTCTGTGGTTGGCTGTAGTTTTATATATCCTTGTTGAACTGGCACTGCATGTTGTAACTTGTTGATCTGGGCAGAGACAAAATGGGTTAGAAAATTGATAATACATGGAGCAATCATAAGCAGCATCAATATGGTGATGCCAGGGACTAGTGGGGCCATTAGCCAATTCCACATTTTCCATTGCCAGAAGGATCCCCCAAAGAGAGATTGTAGCCACTCTGATAACACTCCAGCTCATTCTTTGAGATCCTGTATGGTCTGAATGTTTTTCTTGAGGACTGTGAGATTTCCTTTAACTTAGCAGGAGGTATTTACCCAGAAACAACATGTCTCATTCAAAATGGCTGAAGTTCCTCCTTGTTCAGGGATCAGGAGATCTATCTCTTGTCTGTTTTGGAGTACAGCCCCTGCCAAGCTGTGTTGGCTCTTTAGAGCTATCCTGAGAAAGCTTATCCCCAGAAACTTAATTTTGGCTGTGTTCCTTAGAATGTCACTCATTTGTAGTTCTGAATAGGTATCTGAGAGCTCCCAGGGGCTCACAGGTATTGAGTGTCCTCTTTTATTTTCTTCCATGGCTTGACTCGTGAGTGGTGAATCCAAGGGTTATATCCTGGTACCTTGACTGCTGTGGAGGTAGAAAGTATTACAGGGTAGGGGCCCTTCCATGTGGGCTGGAGTTGAGCCTTTGAAGATCCATCTTTCCAGACTTTAATTAAGACTTGAGTCCCTGGAGCATATAGCATATTCTTTAGAATCTTTTGGGCCCTGGTTGACACCTCACAGGAATATATCCTGTTGGAATTGCCCAATGGCCATGGTATAAGACCAGAGGGTCTGAGCCTCTGGATCTAGGAAGAGGTTGTTGACATAAACAAAAGGTCCGCCATATAACATCTCATAAGGACTAAGACCAACTTGTCCCTTAGGGGCAATACAGGTGCAGAGGAGAGCTATTGATAAAGCCTCCTTCCATCCCAGGAAGGTCTCCTGGGTTATCTTTTATATAGTTTATTTTAAGAATTGGTTGGCTCTTTCTACTTTTCCTGAAGACTGAGGCCTCCAAGCACAATGGAGATAATAAGTAATGCCCAGTGCTTTAGAAACCCCTTGGGTGACCTTAGAAGTAAATGATGTCCTATTGTCACTTTGTAATGACCTGGGAAGACCACATCTCGGAATGATTTCATGGAGCAGTTTTACCACCTCCTCAGCCTTCTCAGTCCAGGTGAGAAAGCCTTCAATCCATCCTGTGAATGTATCTATCATGATTAGTAGGTATTTATACCCCTGAGAAACTGGAGTCTGGGTGAAGTCCATCTGCCAGTCCTCTCCTGGGTAGGTCCCATGTCATTGGATGGGCTGGGTCAGCTGGGGTCTTCAAGATCCTTGGGGGTTGTTGGCAAGTGGGACAAGAGGAGACCACTTGCCTTACAGTCGTTTGGAGGACTGCTCCTCTGAAAGATCTTTCTAGTAATCTTTGGAAGACCTTTTCCCCTAAATGAGTGGTGGCATGTAAGGAGCTAACCAACTTCCATTGGAGGTTCCCAGGCAGAAAAAGGAGTCCCTACTTGTGGAATCACCCCCATATGATCTTCTTGAAAGCTCTCACTCTTAGCTTTAAGAGTCTCACCTTCAGTATATGAAGGCGTTTCTGGCAAATTAGTCTGTGGAACTAAGGTGGCAATCCCTGTTAGGTCATCATTCTGTAACCCTGCTCTTTTAGCTGCCTGATCAGCTGCTTGGTCCCCCCATGCCACTTCTTTCAGTGTCCTTTACAATGAGAGACTGAAACCTCTGTGGGCAGATGAACTGCCTCTAAGAGCCTAAGGATTTGATCACCATATTTGATTGGGGACCTTTGGGCAGTCAAGTGTCTTCTTTCTTTCCAAATAGCAGCATGTACATGTAGCACCAGAAAGGCATACTTGGAGTCAATGTAAATGGCTACTCTTTTTCCTTTTCCCAGCTCTAAAGCCCGAGTCAGGGCTATGAGCACAGCTAATTGTGCTGAAGTACCTAGTGGCAAAGGTTTAGCCTCTATGGTCTCAAAGTTGGAGACTACTGCCTATATGGCTCTTCTTTTTCCATCCAAGATAAAGCTGCTTCCATCAGTGTGCCAGATTTCCTCAGGATTGGTCAGAGGATCTTCTGACAATCCCTCTCTGGGTTTCATCAAGTGGTCCAAGGTTTCTAGGCAAGAGTGAAAAGGGAGAGAGCCCTTGGGGGTAGTCAGGAGGGTGGCTGGGTTAAGAACCTCACAAGGGGATATAGTCAGGCCTGGATTTTCCATCAGCACTACTTGATATCTGAGGATTCTTTGATTTGACATCCATAAATGGCCTCTCCCATTTAGAAGTTTTTTCACTTGGTGGCTAGTAAAAATAGTTAGTTTGCCCCCAAAAGAGAGTTTTAAATCATCTTCTATCAAGATTGCAATAGCTGCAAGATTTCGAAGGCAGGGAGGCCAGCCTCAAGTGGTTGGGTCGAGTCTCTTGGATAAGTAAGCTACGAACTAGGGCTTAGGTCCCAACCTTTGAGTTAACACTCCCAAGACTATTCCTTCTTTTTCATGGACATAAAGTTGGAATAGTTTTTCTGGGTCTGGCAAACCTCAAGGCAGGTGCTTGAGTTAAGGCTTGTTTTGGTGTAGTCTCCGCCTTCTTTTGAGGAGTTCCCCACATCAGTGGGATTGAATCATCCGGTTCCTTCAAGCTTTCATATAAGGGCTGGGCAATTAGACCATAGTTGGGTATCCAGATTCTGCAATACCCACTTAGCCCCAGGAAAGCTAACAGTTGTTTTCAAGTCATAAGGGAGGGCAACTGGAGGATTCCTGGTACTGGATCAGAAGACAGCCTCCTGGACCCGTGTGTAATCTAAACTCCCATGTAAGTGACCTTTGTCTCGACCATCTGTGCCTTAGCATGGGAGACTTTATATGCCTTCTCTGCCAAAAAGTTTAAAACCTGAATTGCATGATGTTGGGCATTTTTCTCATCTGGAGAGCAAATTAGTAGGTCATCTATGTATTGTAATATTTTCCTATTAAGTCCCAGGTCCAGACCTAGGATATCCAGGCTAAGAGCCTCTCCAAACAGGTGGGGGTTATCTCTGAACCCCTGAGGTCCAAATCATCTGTTGGTGTTTTTCTTCTGGAGCCTCCCACTCAAAGACACAAAGATATTGAGATTCTTTAGCCAATGACATGCAAAGGAATGCATCTTTGAGATCCAAGACTGTAAACCACTTGGCACTGGGTGGGATTTTTCCCAAGATTACATAGGGATTGGGTACTGTGGGATGGAGGGGGACTATAGCTTACTTTTCTCCCTTTCCTGGGCCTTGGCCTCCCTCTCCTGTTCTCTGATATAAGAGAACTGTTGATGGCTGTTTGGACCATCTCATCTAAAGAGGCAGCAGGGTCCTGCTGCTGTAGCTGTTGTAACATTATCCTGGTGTCTGATGCACATTGGGACAGGAATTTGCCCTTTAAAATCACCTGTGCCTCGTAAGAGTCTAAGTCCAGACTGGTAAACTTTTGGAGGGCCTCTTTTAGCCTTTCCAGAAGGCAATGGGGTTCTCATTGGGCTCCTGAGTTATTGCTGAGACCCGGGCATAGCTGATTACTTTTTGCTGGGCTGCTTTCAGTCCTGCCTTCACACAGATCAGAAAATGATCCCTTTCACAGATGTGCTCAGGGTCATTATAATTCCAATTAGGATCTGAGGAGAGAACCGCAGTTTCCCCTACTGGGTGTTTATTGCTTGACATGTGAAACCCTGTAGCATACCTTCAGGCTTCCTTTAAGACCCTAGCATGCTCAGGGTCAGATAAAGTTTGACTAAATATGACCATGATATTCTTCCACGTCAAGTCAAAAGCCAAGGTAATGATAGCTTATGGTGAACAACGTCAGATTTGCAATCTCCTAAGAAGAAGATTTAGCTTCGGGACCAGGGACCAGGTTTGATTACTCAAGAGCTTTTGTGTAGCAGTGTTTTATAGAAGTACAAAAAGATACAGAGAAAGCTTCTGACATGGACATCAGAAGGAGGATGAAGAGTGCCCCCTCTCTAGTGTTAGCAAGGGAGTTATATACTTTTTAAAATAATCATTACAACAAATCAAAAGAACATCTCAAAGTTATAAAAATTTTATCAGACCTACTCCCACAATTTACATTTTAAGATAAAAGGATTAGCCAGAAGGTTTTCAGGAAGGGAAAACTGTCCTCAAGCAAGATACATTGTCATCATACAACCCCTAGTACAGTGTTTGTTTGTCGTGTAATCATCAGTTCCCAGCTTGAAGGAAAAAAAAATAATAATAATAAGACTAAGACTAAGGAATGTAGAGGGAAAAAAAGATGTTTGTCCTTTCCTCCTCCTTGAGAATTCCAGATCTCTATCTCTTCCTTGTCAGGAAGCAAAAGTTAGAACTGGACATGGAACAACAGACTGGTTCCAAATAGAAAAATGAGTACGTCAAGGCTGTATATGGTTACCCTGCTTATTTAACTTATATGCAGAGTACATCATGAGAAACGCTGGGCTGGGAGAGGCAAAGGCTGGAATCAAGATTGCCGGGAGAAATATCAATAACCTCAGATATGCAGATGACACCACCCTTATGGCAGAGAGTGAAGAGGAACTAAAAAGCCTCTTGATGAAAGTGAAAGAGGAGAGTGAAAAAGTTGGCGCTTAAAGCTTAACATTCAGAAAACTAGATCATGGCATCTTGGTCCATCACCTCGATGGGAAATAGATGGTGGAGACAGTGGAAACAGTGTCAGACCTTCAATTTTTTGTGGCTCCAAAATCACTGCAGGATTGGTTACTGCCAGCCTGAAATTAAAAGACGGCTTACTCCTTGGAAGGAAAGTTATGACCAACCTAGATTAACATATTAAAAAGCAGAGACATTACTTCGCCAACAAAGTTCCATTCTGGGTCAAGGCTATGGTTTTCCGCTGTTCATAGTTATGGATGTGAGAGTTGGACTGTGAAGAAAGCTGAGCACCGAAGAATTGATGCTTTTGAACTGTGGTGTTGGAGAAGACTCTTGAGAGTCCCTTGGACTGCAAGGAGATCCAACCAGTCCATCCTAAAGAAGATAAGTCCTGGGTGTTCATTGGAAGGACTGATGTTGAAGCTGAAACTCCAATACTTTGGCCACCTCATGCGAAGAGTTGACTTATTGGAAAAGACCCTGATGTTGGGAGGGATTGGGGGCAAGAGGAGAAGGGGGCGATAGAGGATGAGATGGCTGGATGGCATCATCCACTCTATGGGCACGAGTTTGAGTAAACTCCAGGAGTTGGTGATGGACAGGGAGGCCTGGTATGCTGCGATTCACGTGGTCGCAAAGAGTTGGACATGACTGAGCGACTGAACTGAGCTGAACTGAACTGATCTCCTCCTTGAGAGACCCAGACCACTCTCTCTTCCTTGGGGACCCCGGACTTCTTATCAACCTGCCTAGGAATTGACTCTCTCAGTAATGTGTTGGAATGTATCTATATATTTGCCTGAGTCATCTGTATAGCTTCCCAGGTCTTGTTTGATCTGACTTAGTTCTAAGAGGGAGAAGGGCTTATGGACCCAGGTTGGTCCGAATTCTCCTCCAGTTTTGACTAAGGGGCATACTCGAGCTGGCTTTTGTGGAAGGCATGCTCCCGGATATGGGGGCACATTTGGAGACAAGGAAGGGGCACCAGGCAACTCGGGAGCCATGGGAGGTAACCCTTCATGGGGGACTTCCTTCCCTTGGTTGCCTGTGCCTAATGCCATTTGCCTAGTAGTTTCACTTTTAGGGCATACAGCAATCCCATACTTAAGACAGAGTTCCTTCATATTTCTTAGTTGGAAGAAAATGTGGACATGGGGATCTCTGTCCATTTCCCTTGTCTTTTGCAGAATAAGTCTAGCTGCAGGATGATATTGTAATTTAAACTCCCATCCTCAGGCCACTGTTCCTTTCCCCCCAGAGGATACCATGGCCACACAGTGGCACAAAAGAATTTTAAGCAACTTCTCCTTAGAGGATCGAACAGCTTCCAGTTATCAAGGATACATCTCAAGGGCTTCTTTTGGGAAGTGGATTGTTATTTCCCATCTGAAAGACAGTGATAACAGGGAGGAAAAGAAAAAAGCTAATAGGCCTCCTTCAATTTCCATGGGTGGACTTCCTTAAGCGAGAGTCTTTTTGAAGCTTTGTTCTATTTCCTACCCAATACTGTTGCAACCTGAGAGCCAGGCATCCCTGGGTCAGGGTGCAGATCCCCAGGCAGGTTTAGGCAGGTCGGTCTCCTGGGACCCCTGGACTGGAGTTGGGCATCCCCAAGGACTCCAGTGTGACCAGTGCTGGGTAGGATTAAGGGGTTGTAAGCTTAACTCATTGCCAGTTTGTTCACCACAGATGGGAATAGATAGCGTGATGTAAGGCAATCCAAGCCTGTGCCCTGAGACTGGGAACCTGGTGAAGCAGCCACATGCCTTATCCTCTTACTCCTCTGAGGGAATATAAGTCAGTGATTTCCTCCCTTGCTGCTGCTGCTGCAGCTAAGTCACTTCAGTCGTGTCTGACTCTGTGCAATCCCATAGATGGCAGCCCACCAGGCTCCTCTGTTCCTGGGATTCTCCAGGCAAAAATACTGGAGTGGGTTGCCATTTCCTTCTCCAATGCAGCCATACATGCTAAGTCATTACAGTCGTGTCCGACTCTGCGACTCTATGGACGGCAGCCCACCAGTCTCCTTTGTCCACGGGATTCTCTAGGCAAGAATACTGGAGTGAGTTGCCATTTCCTTCTCCAGATTTCCTCCCCTAGTCCTCCATAAGAGAAGGTTAGGGTATCTCCAGTGGTAAACATTTCATCGTTATAGACCCATTTTAGGTAATAGCAGAAGTAATGACAAAGGAGTGGGTTATCTGTTCCTGTTAGGGTCATTAAGAGTATTTTAATAATAAGCGAGGTGGAGCAACGTTGCCTACAAGGGGTCAGGGTGCTGGTTGTAGGGCTTAGTAAGTGGCTTAAAAACAAATTGATAAGAGGCAACAGACCAGATGGTCCTTAAAAGTGGAGTGGAGATTTGATCAGGGGCTATGTTTGTAACTTTAGGAGAAGGGTGGTAAGGGTTTGGGCCCAAAGAGCCTGCAGGGCTAACTCCCTTGGAGAAGGAAATGGCAGTCCACTCCAGTGCTCTTGCCTGGAGAATACCAGGGACAGAGGAGCCTGGTGGGCTGCCGTCTATGGGGTCACACAGAGTTGGACACGACTGAAGTGACTTAGCAGCTGAGCCTGCCCTATATAAATTGGGCTAGCCAGGAGTGCTGTTCTTTTTACCTGAGGTTCTCACTCTGGTCCTCGGACCTTCCTTTGTTCTATTTTCAAGGCTTTTCCCTTCTTTGTCTTTTAGCCACCTCCATTCTGGACTCCTTTTTCCTATTCTAATTACCTAACAAGTCCATGTTACAGGGAGAAGGAACTCAGGGGAAGCCTGGTATTCTCCCTGAGTTAAGGAAATAGAAATGAAAATTTGAAGATATCAAGTCTACTAGAATTCACAGGATACAGTATCAAGAGGAGAGAGCTATTCAGAGAATGAAGTCTTGAGATCTGTGAAGAGTTCCCCTCACACGTTCATTTAAGCATCGTATTTTTTTTCTTTCTCATTTATTTATATTATTTTTGAGTGTACACTTTTCATAGTGATTGCTTTGGGTATTACAATATAAGTGTATAACAATCTACTGATATCAACATTTCACTACTTTGATTAGAGTATGGAAATCTCACTTCCATTTAGGTTCCTTTACCTTCCCCATGTTTAAATATCATTGATTTTATTTAGAAAATCTGTAAGAAAAACAGTAAGTCATTTATGTATCCATATTTACAATCTTTCCATTGTTCTTCCTTCTTAATATCTCTAGATTTTTCTAAAAATAAAATTTCCTTTCCTTTTGACAAACTTATTGTAACCTTTAAAGATAGGTATCCTAAAGACACATTATTTTAGTTTTCCTTAATCTGATAATGTGTTTGTTTCCCCTTCATTAGCAAAGTAAAGTTTCACTGAATATAGGATTCAGGGTTAACAGTTCCTTTCTTTCAGTACCGCAAGGCAATTGTAACACTTTACTTCTTGCCTTGATAATTTATTAATGAGAAATCCACTGTTGTTAGCATTGGTATTCTATCAGTAATGTATCATTTTTTTCTGGATACTTTCAAGATTATTAAACTTGTTTGTCTTTAGTTTTCTTTCATTTTCAGAAGTCTAATTATTATACAGGTATGTGAATTTCTTTGAGTTTACCCTATTAGAGTTCAGTTACCTTCTTGAATCTATAAGTTATTGCTTCTCAGCAATAATGCTTCAATCCACTACTTCTCTATATTTTCTTTCAGACCTTTGTTTTTCCCCTCTTTTGCAGATTCCAATGATGTAAATATTGGATCTTTTGTTATTGTCCGATAGGACACTGCTGCTCTGTTCCGTTTTTGTTTTTGTTTTTGTTTTTTTTTCAGTCTGCTTTCTCTCTGCTGTTTAGAGTAGTGAATTATTTTAATCTGTTCTCGAGTTCACTGATTCTTTCCTCTTAAAGTCCATCCAAGCAGTTTTTTTTCCCTTTGTCATTATACATTTTTATTTATTCACTTCAAGAGAATTCATAATTGATTGTTGAAGCATTTTTATGATGACAGTTTCAAAATCATCAGATAATATAACAGTTATCAATATATGATTCATCTAAATGTTGGCATTACTTGATTGTCTTATTGTAATTTTCTTGGTTCTGATCAGTTTTATATTTCTTCTCTATGTTATCAGAGACACTGGCTTCTATTTAAATCTTTTACTTCATCACATTTTCACTGTTAAACATACTATTATGGTCTACTTTTCTGGGCTGCAGCTCTAGTGTTGTTTTTAATTTTCAGAGACCTTGTGGTATTATTTTGTTTTGCTCAGTTAATATGATGCTACAAGGGTCCCTACTGTCTATGTTAGTGATGTCTAAAGGGGCAGAAAGGTTTTCATCAGGTCAGGCCACCGGGTGTCTGTCAGTGAGAAAAGGAAATCATAGGTCCCCTAGGATGAAGAGGCTTCCCTGGTAATACTATGACTGTGCAAGATAGTACTCACAGTGCCTTCCAGCTGACCTTATGTCTTTGGATGGAGAAGAGAAGTCTCAGACTCACGTGAACAAAGAGATTTTCTGTTAACTATATCTGGGTATTTCCTGTCCCCTGTGCTTGCCAGCTACCTTGTCTCCCAGCAAATGAAGGGAGTTTGGGGCCTGTAGGATGGAAACTAGCTGGATTCTTATTTTGGCATGATCCTCTTTGTCCATGGAGGGTGGAGAAAGCTTTCTGGGCCAGGCCACTTGTTAGAGTAGGGTCCTCCTGTTTGTGCCCCAGAGTTTTCCTAGTGTCTCTGAGAAAAAGAAGAGAACCTCAGATACACAGGAGCAAGGAGACTTTCAGTGGATTCATTGTTTTTGCAAGGTCTCTCTTGCCTGTACATCTTCAGTATCTCTCAGTAGGAGAGGGGAATTCCTGGTTCTGCAAAAAATGATAGCACTTCCTTTCACTGCTTAATGTTGGTAGGTTTCTCAATCAATACCCCTTGCTGGTGGTGCCAGGCTCACCTTGTCTTGTGTTGTTTGATGCAGAAGTGAGCCTATCTAAGCTGTCTTCTAATGCTAGATCTGGGGCTGAGAAATCCTGAGTCTGTGGCACCTTCTTCTGTTGCTCAGGAAGGTACAAGATGCCCTTCAGATGTGTTGCTCTTCCAGTCCTGGGGTCCCAAACTGATACACCTTTTTCTTACTGTGTTTTCAGGTTTTTTATTGTCTTTTGTACATGTCCAAGGTTTATATGTGGACTTAGTGAAAGAGAAACAAGGGGTCTACCTGTATGATCAGGACAGCCAAGATAACTGTTGGCTTCTCTCAATATCCGCTGCTCAACCAGTCCCTGTTTCACCTACATCCCACTTATGGGATGACCAACCTTCCCCGTTAACTGTGGAGCCTAATCAGTAAACACCTACATACTTGTTATTCCCCCCACCACCAGCTAGTGATTATTTTAATCTGTAGATTAGAATGGCTTCTCATTGATAGTTTAAAAAAGGGAAGACTTCCAACCCATGAAGGCACTTAGCCTGAGGGGCTATGAGAGCCTTGCCCCTCTGCTGGTTTCCCTGGTAATGAGGTCTGACATCAATTCTCCATATAATTCATAGTCTCCTATCCACCACCACCCTCTCACCGAGAATGACTGCTGCTGCAGCCTGCCCATGTCTGCCTTCCATGGGGAGGTGTTGTTCCCAGACCCTCTTGCTCCAGAGTACATGTAAGATGTCCTATCTATTAAAGTATTGTTATCTCTGTTGCTGACTCCAGGCTCTTCCTTCAGTCTTGAAGCTGGGCAAGTACAGGGCTTGCAAGCCTGCAGAATTCAGTCCAAAGATACTCCATTTTGTTCAGACTGGAAGTTGGTATCATATTATTTTGATTTGCATTTACTTTATTACAATTAAGATTATACATTTGCTCATGCTTTTTTCCTTCATTTGTATCACTCTCTGTGAATTGTTTGTTCACTATATGTTAGGTGACATTCATGTGAGCTTGTTTGCCTATCATAGCTATTTATCACACTGTTTTGTAACTGGCAGATTTTTTCTTTGAATTTAATGATAATGCTATTGATGGCAGAATTCATGTCTATTTTCATTTTGAGGTTAAACCTAGATCCTACACAACTTTTTGGCTATAATATGCACTCACTACCTATTTTGTCAATGATAAATGAAAGAATGGTAATCCATTCTTGATTTAACCACTAGAGTGCAAAAACATTATTCAACACACTACTTTGCACATTTTAGGATAGTGCTGCTGCTGCTGCTAAGTCCCTTCAGTTGTGTCCGACTCTGTGCAACCCCACAGATGGCAGCCCACCAGGCTCCACCATCTCTGGGATTCTCCAGGCAAGAACACTGGAGTGGGTTGCCATTTCCTTCTCCAATGCATGAGAGTGAAAAGTGAAAATGAAGTCGTTCAGTCGTGTCTGACTCTTTGTGACCCCACGGACTGCAGCCTACCAGGCTCCTCCGTCCGTGGGATTTTCCAGGCAAGAGTACTGGAGTGGGTTGCCACTGCCTTCTCCATTGTAGGATAGTAGTGAGGCAGAAATTGCTAGACAGTATAGGACTCTGAGACCTTAGTTCCTTTTTTAATTTTGATTTTTTTCTTTTTTTTAATCTCCTCAAGTAAGCATCTCACTCTTTGTTCCACTTTCCAGGCATCCAAAGGAATGCTTCCCTGGTCTGGAGGGTCATAAAAAATTCAGACCCAGGACAATACAATCATTAACTGCTGTCCAGTTTATCAAGAAAAAAAAAAAAAAGCCAAGAAGACCACTCGCTCTTAAACATACATTTGGTCCCTAAATAATGATCTGGGGTCTTGAGACATGGTTGAGGGATGGCATCGCAATATCTGGAGAAGCTGAGAAACTGGGGGATCCAGAAAAGCCATTAAAATGACAAACTGGACATTACAGCATTCAAACTGATTGGTGAAAAATGACATATTAAAATCACAAGCCAACAAAAAATATACAGATCAATATTAGCAAAGATATAAACTGATGTAATCCTCGCCTTTTTGGGCTCTGCACCCCCTCTCAGTGTCTACGCTGTGAGTGTTGTATCTCTATCTTCTAAAATAAACTTTGTCTGTGTGAGTGTTTCAGAGTTTGTGGAATTCATTCTTTGGCTCTGAGAACAGAACTTGGTTTTCATATATCAGTAGGAATTATTTTACTACAAATTATGTCAACAAAATGGAAAGCGATTTCCTACCAGAAATTAAAAAAAAACAAAGCTTTTATTTTGCTTCATTCTATGACCATTACAATAAAATGCATAATAAAACATTACCTTTTTATGTAAAATCCATGACGTTTAGGAGTAAGTTGAAGAGCAAAAGAATCCACTCTTCTAAAGGCTAAAGGTCATTAGCACTTAGATTGAGTCCCAGCATGACAGCCTAAGAAACTCAGCTGATGCGCTGTCCTTTGAATCTGGTGGAAAATATTTTAAAAACACATATAACCATTTAAAGCTTCTGGAAGTGGTCCTAAGGACAAACAGAAAATGAAGATATGTCTATTCAAGACTGTCTAAGAAAAGTCGTAGCTCAGTTGGTAAAGAATCTGCCTGTAGTGCAGGAGTCCACCTTCATGCAGGAGACCCTGGTTTGATTCCTGGGTTGAGAAGATCCTGGGGAGAAAGAAATAGCAATCCACTCCAGTATTCTTGCCTGGGAAATTTCTGGACAAAGGAGCCTGGTGGGCTACATTCAATGAGGTCACAAGAGTCAGACCCAACTTAGTGACTAAACCACCAAGAAAAGTCGGGGGAAAGACAGGAATCTGTGATATTCGTACCACAACTGCTCCCTTTCTCCCAACTCCCAGCTAAGTGAGGCAAAGATTCTACTTCAGACTGTTGCAGCCAAAAGCAAAAGGCTCTCTCTCTTCCAGCTCTCAGCCCAGACTTTTCTCTCCAGAAGGAAAAGAGCATCAGCTTTTCTTATCCTGTCCCCAGCTGCTGGTTGCTGAGACTCAAGTGAGTTCAGTCAAAAGGTAGGGGCTTCCTTCTGCTACTCGTGGAATGGAACCTTGCGCAGGACATGCTGAAAATTCCAGACCCCATACAGCTCTCCCCTAACTGGTGAGGCAGTAGTTTCACACAAGTAGAAGCAAACCCGGGCTTCCTTGATAGCTCAGATGGTAAAGAATCTGCCTGCAATGCAGGAAACCCAGATTCGATTCCTGGGTAGGGAAGTTCCCCTGGAGAAGGGGATAGGCTACCCACTCCAGTATTCTTGGGCTTCCCTGGTGGCTCAGACAGTAAAGAAGTGAAGTGAAAGTCACTCAGTCGTCCAACTCTTTGTGACCCCATGGACTATACAGCCCATGGAATTCTCCAGGCCGAATACTGGAGTGGGTGGCCTATCCCTTCGCCAGTGGATCTTCCTGACCCAGGAATCGAACTGAAGTCTCCGGTATTGCAGGCGGATTCTTTACCAGTTAAGTTATCAGGGAAGCCCCAGTTGGTAAAGAATCCGCCTGCAATGGGGGAGGCCTGGGTTGGATCCCTGGGTCAGGAAGATCCTCTGATGCAGAGCATGGTAACCTACCAGTATTCTTGCCTAGAGAATCCTCATGGACAGAGGAGCCTGGGGGGCTGCAGTCCATGGGGTTGTGGAGTCAGAAACGACTAAGCAACTAAGCACAGCACAGTCGTAAACCGAGAGGATTTCAGGCTACTTTCTCCACTGAGCACTTAGCTCCAAGAAAGGGCGGCGGGGAGTGGGGGCATGTCACTCAGAAAAAAGGTTGACACTGCCAGATTCTGAGATTTTACCTAGGGGGAGAAGCAGATTGTAAAACAGTTCTTAATCTCTTCTCTAAAGAACTAACCTCATTTGAAACAGAGCTTGAAGAAGTTTGAATCTAGAGGTGCTCTCAAGCATAGTTGAGGCTGTAGTGAAAAGCAACTGGGAGGAGATTTATGGATCTAAATGTGAAGCCCAGATGCGCCACCAGGTCGACCAGCCGCCCTCGGACAACTTGGCCTCCACAGGCCAGGCTGCCGGGAATGCAAAGCCCAGACTGTAGGCTTGCAGGACACAACAGAGGAGTAAAATGACTGAGAGGAGCACTCCTGGTATGAGAACAAGTAGCAGATTTTCACCTCAGAAAACAATCCTCACAGGAAGTCACTATGTGACTACTTTGTAGAGGACTCTATGCCTCAGGGCCTTATTGTAAAGAATATAGCAATCAACCAGCAATTAATGCAGTATAACAGCTGTGTGTGGTTATAGAATGCTTAGAAGAGAGACCTATCAGTACCATTGCCATCAGGGCTGACTATCATTATGCTGTTTCTTCCTGAGAAGCAACTTCAGAGACAATACCCTGTGTGTCTAGATGGCATGGAGCGGGTGAGGGAGAAATTTCACTAAAATACTCCCCAAACAGTCCAGCTAGTCACTAAATAAATAAACAAGCAAATGACAATAACAAACTCAAAGACAGAGAAAGATTTCAAAGTACCACTAAATAAATATGTTCACAGAACTAAAGGAAAGCTTGGTTAAAGAAACAAGAGCATATGATGATAATGTTGCATGAAATAAGGAACATCAATAAAAAAGTAAAAATTACCAAGAAAAACCAAATAGCCATTCTGGAATAGAAAAAAAGCAACAAATATTCACTTAGCGAAAAGAAAAACAGCAAAGGAGAAATAGGTTAGCAAAAGGAACCACGGGACACAAAGAAAACCAAAAGTAATATGGCAGATGTAAATCCAGTCTTATTAATAATATTAAATGTGAATAAACAATCCAATCAAAAAGGAGAAATTATAAGACATATAAAAATAATGAACTAAGTGTACATGAGACACACTTTATATTCAAAGATACTAACAGATTGAAAGTAAAAGGATACTTTAAGATATCACAGAAATAGCAAATGCAAGAAAACTGGAGTGGATGCACTATACTGTTAATAATATCACACACAAAAGACTTTAAAATGCCAAATTTCACTAGAGATAAAGAGAGACATTTTATAATGATAAAAAGTTAATATATTTAAAGATATAACAGCTATATATGTACTTTCTGAAATAAAATTTATATTTGATGGCAAGACAAAAATTTAAACATATATATTTTTTCTCTGTCTTTTGGCTTCCTCTCTTCCTGTGTATCTGCATTATGCATTGGCCAGACCTCCCTGATCAACAGAAATACCTGCTCAACCATAAAGAGCAACATTGTCTTAGCACCAACAGGGCAACTCCTTAAAAGATGACATTCCTACTTGATCTTGTAAGGGGTCACAGCAACATTTGATTCTGGATTGTGTACTGTCCTTTCATGTCGAGCTCTCTGCCTCAAAAAAACTTATGTAACTGTGCCTTGACTTCTAATAGGTGGAACAGTTCTCTGAGCTTCCTGAAATGGTGCTCCTGAATTTTAATTGTTAATCTGGCTCAAACAAAAATGAATGAAAAAAATGATAATTTAATACGGGTTGGAAACATCTATATCCTATTTCCAATACTAAATAAAACAACTAGACAAAAGATCAGCAAGGAAACAGAGGACTTGAACAACACTATAAATCAACTAGACTTATATCAAGAACAACAACACTATAAATCATCTAGACATCTATAGAATACTCAGCAAAAGAACAAAAATTTATTCCTATGTTTTCTTCTAAGAGCTTTACATGTTTGCTCTTACATTTAGGGTTTGATTCATTTTGAGATTCTTTTTTTAATGGTGGAAGGTAAGGATCCAACTTCATATAGCCATTATCTTGTAAAAACATTTAATGCAATATAATTTGTGAACATACTGAATCACTATACTGTACACTTTTTCATACTGTTGACTGGGTTCTCAAGGCAAGAATACTAAAGTGGTTTTCCTTTGCCTTCTCCAATGAGAAAGCCTTCCTCAGTAATCAATGCAAAGAAATAGAGGGAAACAATAGAATGCAGAAGACTAGAGATCTCTTCAAAAAAATTAGCAATACCAAGGGAGCATTTCATGCAAAGATGGGCACAATGAAGGACAGAAATGGGATGGACCTAACAGAAGCAGAAGATATTAAGAAGAGGTGGCAATAATACACAGAAGAACTGTACAAAAAAGATCTTCATGACTCAGATAATCAGGATGGTGTGATCACTCACCTGAAGCCCAACATCCTGGAATGCAAAGTCAAGCGGGCTTTAGGAAGCATCACTGTAAACAAAGCTAATGGAGATGATGGAATTCCAGTTGAGCTATTTCAAATCCTAAAAAATGACTCTGAGAAAGTGCTTTGCTCAATGTGCCAGCAAATTTGGAAAACTCAGCAGTGGCCACAGGACTGGAAAAGGTCAGTTTTCATCCCAATCCCAAAGAAAGGCAATGCCAAAGAATGTTCAGACTACTGCACAATTGCACTCATCTCACACCCTTACAAAGTAATGCTCAAAATTCTCCAAGCCAGGCTTCAACAATACATGAACCATGAACTTCCAGATGTTCAAGGTGGATTTGGAAAAGGAAGAGGAACCAGAAATCAAATTGCCAACATCTGTTGGATCATGGAGAAAACAAGAGAGTTCCAGAAAAACATCTACTTCTGCCTTATTGACTATGCCAGAGCCTTTGACTGTTTGGATCACAGCAAACTGTGGAAAATTCTGAAAGAGATGGGAATACCAGACCACCTTACCTGCCTCCAGAGAAATCTGTATGCAGGTCAGGAAGCAACAGTTAGAACTGGACATGGAACAACAGACTGGTTCCAAATCGGGAAAGGAGTACAACAAAGTTGGATATTGTCACCCTGCTTATTTAACTAATATGCAGAGTACATCATGAGAAATGCCAGACTTACAAGCTGGACTCAAGATTGCTGAGAGAAATATCAATAAACTCAGATACACAGATGACACCACTCTTATGGCAGAAAATGAAGAACTAAAGAGCCTCTTGATGAAAGTGAAAGAGTAGAGTGAAAAAGTTGGCTTAAAACTCAACATTCAGAAAACTAAGATCATGGCATCCGGTCCCATCACTCCATGGCAAATAGATGGGGAAACAGTGGAAACAGTGGCAGACTTTATTTTGGGAGGCTCCAAAATCATTGCACATGGTGACTACAGCCATGAAATTAAAAGACACTTCCCCCTTGTAAGAAAAGCTGTGGCCAACCTAGACAGCATATTAAAAGTCAGAGACAGTACTTTTCGAACAAATGTCCATCTAGTCAAAGCTATGGTTTTTCCAGTAGTCATGTATGGATGTGAGAGTTGGAGTATAAAGAAAGCTGAACACTGAATAATGGATGCTTTTCAACTGTGGTGTTGGAGAAGACTCTTGAGAGTCTTCACAAACTGTAAAATTGGGATCAAAATAATACCTATTTTTCCTGAAAGTTGTGAGGATGTAATGAAATAATATATGCAAATGTGCCTTGACATATAAGAGCCACCTATTAAATGTCAGTGGCTGCTGATATTAGTATTAGCATTAGTACTATTAATAATAAATATTATACATTAATTATATATAACTAATACAATATCTTATATATTGATAACAAAATAGATTTTAATAACCAGGACTTCAACTAAGAAAAGATGCTGGAATTTTTAGAACAGAGATACTAGGACCAGGGCTCTTGACAACAGAGGAACCAGAGAAAGAGTGAGGGTATTAACAGGAAGGCCAGAAACAAATCAGAATGGATGTGTACATATGTTTGGTGTGAATTTTACACTTCTGAGGTATCAGCTTCAACTCAATCTGTTATGCTTGAGGTTTAGGCCCCAGTATCCAAAAACAACACTACACATTATGCTTCTTCTTGTCCTTCTTCAGGGAATTCTCCCTGTTTAGATGATTGTGATGAAAACCAAAAGGTATAATTCATTATATATTGATGACCTTATGAATTAAAGGTTTGCACTGTTATTTGACTTGCCACACAAAGGCAACTGAGTTGAAACTCCTTAAGAACACAAGCAATGTCCTCCTGGTACCTGCAAGATTTACTATCTCATTTGATTGTGTCATTTACTATAGAAACACCTCATCAAAAGTTATCCCTAATATTGTCATTGTTTTTGTCTACTTTATAAAAATTTATGTCCCTCTCCCTCTGCAATACTGGATTTCACTTGTAGCTCATCTGGTAAAGAACTCGCCTGCAATGAGGAAGACCTGGGTTCGATCCCTGGGTTGTGAAGATCCCTTGGAGAAAGGAAAGGCTACCCACTCCAGTATTCTAGCCTAGAGAATTCCATGGACTGTACATAGTTCATGGGGTCACAAAGAGTCGGACACAACTGAACGACTTTCACATATGCTTGATAGGACATTTGAGAATGCTAAATGCATTTCTTAAATTGGGGATATAGTTGCTTTACAATGTTGTATTAGTTTCTGCTGTATAACAAATTGAATCAGGTACATGTATACATATATCTACTTCCTCTTAAGCTTCCTATCCACCTCACCCCCAATCCCGTCCATTTAGGTCACCATTGAGCACAAGCTGAGCTCCCTCACTATACAGCAGGTTCCAATGAGTTACCTGTTACACACGTGTCGGTGCACATAGGTCAATCCCAAGTTCCCAATTCATCCCCCTTACCCCCGTGTTCACTCGTCCATTCCCTAAATCTGTGTCTACATTTCTACCCTGAAAATAGGTTAATCTCTACCATTTTTCTAGATTCCACATACATATGTTAATGTACAATAGCTAGGACTTGGAAGCAACCTCAGTGTCCATCAACAGATGAACGGGTAAAGAAGATGTGGTACATATATACAATGTAATATTTATTACTCAGTCATTAAAATGAACAAAGTTGGGTCATTTGTAGAGATGTGGATAGACCTAGGGTCCGTCATACAAAGTGAAGTAAGTCAGAGAGAGAAAAACAAATATTGTAAATGTATTTTAGTTTAGCATGCTAATTTTGTTGTGATATAAACACATAATAAAATACATTACTTTATCTTATATTTATAAAATTTTATAATCATATAAATGTTTTATAAAAAAACACTTTTTACATGAATCTTTCAATCCATCTAGTTTTCTCTTACAGTAATTAAGTTCTGTAAAATACTATGCTTAATTTCAAATAAAAATTATTGATTTCATAATTAATTGATTTAACAAATGGTTTAGAGATACAATTTCACATTTTCATCTCAAATCCCCCCATTTCAAATTCCCCCATCCACCTGTCTATATTAGAGAATATGAGGAAGTTGGTTCTTAACACTATGATTGAATCACATTTCTTTTCATAATTTAATTTTCAGTAATAAAGACATAAAGTTTTCAAATTAAGTGTTTGCTATCTGAATGCATTTGAATGTTCTTTTACTCTGAAAAACCTCTACTAAAGCATTATTATTCTTGGTCCTTCTATTTTATAAAGATATTTGCAAAATAACATTTTTGAAAATGCATTGTGCCTTATACTAGCTTTCACTGAGATTCTCAGGATGGTGTCTTCAAGTAGCTTGCAGCAATCATTCCAGGCAGCAGTTTTAAAGCCATGCATAAAAAGTGTTTGTAATGCTAAATTTGCCCCCTTTGGAAAAAAACATTTTCTTCCCTGTCTCTGTTGGCCATGGTTTCAGGGCACACATACTATTATTTAAGTTCAGTAATGGAGAGAATTGTCAATGGCTGACAAACATAAAGGAATATGACTCTCAGACTTCGCACGATAATAATTTCTATCATCACCAGTCAATTTTCAATGATCACTCTGTATGGTAAACTCAATGGTGTCACCCTTCCCTCCGTTCAGTTAACTACCATTATAGATTAAAGATAGTGGATGGCAACTGAGAGATCACATGGATGACAAACTGGATTATAATCATCAACATTGCCTTTTTAATAAAGAATTTTTAAGACCTACATTACGTGTAAGTCCCAGCCAATTGTCAATTCCATGTATATGTCTGTCTTATACACCATTGTATCCTTGGCCCCTGAAATAGTTCTCAGCATACAGTAGATTTTATGTACCCATCTGCTGAATGAAAGAATACACATTAGCCAAACTTCAGCTTTTTTTTTTTTTTTTTTTTGATCCTTTGGCAAATCCAGAAAAGATAAGCAATGACTTGTTAAGATTCTTTAAGTAAAGAGTTAGTGGATTTGGAAACAGTTCAATAAGAATTTCATATCCAAGGAAATAACTAGAAAAAAAAAAGGGAAAACAAAATATGTTTAAAATTTTGCAATTATTCAGCCTGGAGATAAAAAAGAGAAAAGTAGCATAATATTGATCATGATGACCAAATAATAAATGACAATCAAAGGAAAAAGGTAAACTGTTCTTACTTCCAATGAAGATAGAAAGAGTTTATGATTCCAATTATAGAGTGAAATCTAAACTCGTTAGCATTCTGTCTGCGATGTATACATCACTAGTGTTTTTGAAAACAAATTGTTTTTTTCAGTCACTTAAAATTTCAAGTGTGGTCCCAAGGTGGGGGAAGACTAGATATTTTCATAAATAAAGTCATTCCTGTGTGCATGAGAATGTGTGTGTATTTGTTTTGATAAGTTAGAATTGCAAAAAGTCTGTTGAAATAGTTGTATTCCATATCATTTAGTCAGATCCAAAACTATATTATTTTGCAGAAGGGTTTCTCCCCAACCTTTTTTGCTTTCTCACAAGAATAAGTTCCTGTGCCTGATTTAAGGAAATATATTAATAGCTTACATTTCTGAGTAATTGGATAATTTTGAGAATGTCCAGTATATACAATAGAAGCTGATTAAAGTGGTAAAAAAAAATAGGTTCCCTGATTGTACTTCAAATCTGTTCAAGCCAGAGGAGTCAACTGTGTTATGAAGACTATTTTACTTAACAATTTGCTGAATTACTTGCTTAATAATTGCCTGAATAAATAATTTTATTTAAATCAATGAAATATTTTCTTTTTCTGAGCTTAGAAATATAACATTTTATGTAGTTACAATGGTAGTGAAAATTATTTCATTTCATATTTTGTTGTTGTTGTACAGTCACTAAGTCACGTCCACCTCTTATTGCCATGGGATTCTCCAGGCAAGAATACTGGAGTGGGTTGCCATTTCTTTCTCCAGGGGCATCTTCCTGACCCAGGGATCAAACCTATGTCTCCTTCATGGGCAAGTGGATTCTTTATCACTGAGCTACCAGGAAGTCTTGCTTCACTTAACAAGACAGTGTAAACAATCTTATTAATGGTTCTAGTGGTTTACCAAACAGATTGAACTGTATGGTGAGTTACTTTAAATATGTAAATAAAGGTCTTTTGATACAAATCAAATTGCATCTCTTGTGAAGTTCTGTGTGAGAGATAGGTTACCTGAGCAGAAAACTGTCCTGAGAAGGAAACGCACACTTTCCATATTTTTTATTTGAATAATCACTGGTATTCATGTTTGTTTTAATTTATCTTCTCTTTCACGGGAATGTACAGAAAGACCAAAAACTGTATACAGAAACTCACATTGTCAATTTAAGAAAAATGAATTTGTTGGCTATATCATATGCATATATATTTGTGTTTACTTATTTCTTTAAGTATAGTAAAGTTAAAAAATAAAACCAAACAAAAAAATGCCTTAAGCATTTCAGAAAATCAAAGCATATATCTCAGAATAAATATCTAAATGAGTTGACCATTCCCATCCCATTGATGCTTTAAAAATAATCAGTCAATCTGGTATTGACATACAAAAATGTTTCCAGCAAATTCTTACAACACTTTAAAAATGGGGAATTTCTATAACAGGGACTTTTTTAGAACTAGTCAATATCTCAGCTAGAAAAACTATAGGTGCTCAAAGGCTTTCTTCTATAATAAGAAAAAGTTGTATAATGTCATTAATTATATTTAATTTAACTTCACAATTATAGAACTTTTATTGATGACTTTTTAAAAATGCATTTGTTAATTCATCTTTTCATCCTGAACAGTATAGTGATAACTGTTCATAAATCTCAGCTTACAGAATTACAATTATAATCAGAGCTATAGTAAAAAGAATGTTACACGTGATATTATAACATAACTTCCCAAGCAGTCAGGACAAGAAGATGAATTAGGAGATAGAGAAGTGAAGAAGTAGCACTTTTCAGAATAAAAGTGTAATAAAAGCCATTTGTTTGAGAGTCTAATGATTTAGTGATGGGCTTAAAATTAAATATTCTGTCCTTGGGTATAGTTCTCATAATATGGACATTAACAATCTACAAATGTTCATTTACAAGTTTCCAAGTCCAACCCATTAGTAGCAATCATGATCAGAGGCCATATACTATTCTTTGAGAAAGTAGCTGATAGTACCATGTATATTCTTAAAATTTATTACACTGTTATTCACACAAGTAATTCACAGCAATGTGATAATTTGCCTGGAGAATTCCACATATATTATCTGCTCTTAATTTCTAAAAAATTTTAATGACAATAAGAAACCCTAAAATTCACAATTAATACCCAAAAAGGAATAGGAATTCCAACTCTTTCATACCTCTTTCCATTTCTATGCCTTTTAATGTTATTAAAACAATGAAATATCTTCATTTTTTAGCTCATAATATACAAATTTAAGTAGCTCTATTGGTAGTGAAACTGGCCTCAACACAAGTTCCTTGTGCCTAATAGAACTTTGGTCCAGCCTAAATGAAGCAAGATATTCATATGATTTCTTATCACATAATGATTATTTGAGCCACGAGACATGTCAGTTCTATGACATAATGGGTTTCACATCAGGAAATTTGTTTGTAGGCTGAATGATTTTCATAATCTTAAGTTTCCTCTCCCTAGATCAACAAAATGAACACTTTTCAACTTATTTATATGCTTAGAAAAAGAAATGCCAAATCAATAAATAAATCCACCACCAGATCTGAAATTCGTCTTTGTACCAATCACAGAAAAAAAAAAATGCACTTAAGTACAGAGTTTATTTCAGCATCTTTCACTCTGAGAAATGTTATTACTCAGGAGGAAGAAATATTGTTAGCTCTATGAAGATAATTGCTGTGCTGTATTTGCATACTTCATGACAATGATAAGAAAGAAATGCCTATGATATATATTTTTGACAGTTTGACAGGTTCACTGTTCAGACTTGACATTTGACATTTAAAAGGCAAGTAATTGAAACTGTTATTACTCTGCCAAACAGAGTTTGTGAGCTACTGTTATGGATTTTCATAGGTGATAGAGAGATGGAATTTTCATAAACTTCAATATCAGTCTGTTTAAAATGGTAAGATGAATAATGTACTTGCCATTCCTGATCGTAAATGTACTACAATCCTCCCTTAAATTGCTTAGAATATACATATTAGTTTCCTACTTGTGCCATATATGTCTTGATCAACTATACAAAGACCTCACTAATATAAGTGCTTTATTTATACTGTGATGTAACTTTACCAAACTTCCTATGGAATGTATAGAAAATATTTATGCATAATTTTTAAAAACATGAACTTACATGTATGAATTCAATATACATGGATGTACTAAATGCATAAGCAATCATTTATCTTTCATTTGCTTAGTCACTGTGTCAGAATGTTATGATTTCAAACTATTAAAAACATGATTTGATTATATTTTACCATACTATTTTATTAACAGATAGCAGAATATTCTTGAGAAGGTGAATCTTACATTTTTGAAGCAGAAGCCCAAAGAATAAGTCAGGAGTAAGCTTGGAGGACATGGCCTCAATACTGCCCAAATATTTGATCTTTTGTTCAGTGACAAATATAAAATTCCTTCTTCAAAAATGATTCTTAAATATCTTGAATCAATCTCAATTTGTACTGCATTCTCAATAGTTTTTCTTCTAGACTTTACCTACAACAACATAATGAATAAGTGCAAATGCTGTAAGAAAAAACGGGGGATATTATTATTTAGCCAACATTTTTTTTTTAATGGCATAGAGTACCTATGCCATCTATTATGACCAAAGATACTTTGAATCCTCTAATTTCCTCCTTTCCCAAGTTCTCAAACAGAACTTTCAATGAAACTTAGAAGAATTTTTCACTGTAATTTTCCTATTATAGTTATTGCTGAAACTCTAGTTTGCTTCCATTACTGCTAATATTGTTTATAATTACTCAGCACAGTAAAAATAACTTTACTTGGTAACGTTTGTACCTATTTGCATTGATCTACTATAAACTTAGTGTTTAAGATATTTTTAGGAAAAAATGTTACTTTTACAGATTATGTTGAGAACACATTCATTTTGACTACACGTGTATCTTTAGGGAAAATGGTTTTCAAAGATATGATACTTGTTATGGCTGATTCATGTCAATGTATGGCAAAAACCACTACAGTATTGTAAAGTAATTAGCCTCCAATTAAAATACATAAATAAATAAATAAACAATATTCTATAACTCATGCTATCTGTGGCTAGTTAACTAGTGGCTATTCCATGAAAAAGAAACATCTGTGGGTTTTGTTTTTTGAAAAATAATTTTATGTAGATAATAGAAGCAATTTGGTATGGCAAAATACAAGATAGGAGAAGAAGAAAGAAACAACAAAGGACAGAAAGGAGAAAGAATGAGTAGTAGAAAGGAAAAAAGATAAGAAGAGAGAAAAGGAGAAAACTGAAATGTGCTGGCTTAAGAACACTATTAAAAATCACTTTTAAAATCAGATTTAAGGATGTCAGTTTAAAGCAATTTGAAGCATTCATAAATACTGTAACTATATATTGACAATACATATGTGTGTGTTAGTCGCTCAATCGTGTCTGACACTTTGCAACCCCATGGACTGTAGTCTCCCCAGGTTCCTCTGCCCATGGGATTCACAAGGCAAGAATACTGGAGTGGATTGCCATACCCTTCTCCAGAGGATCTTCCCAACCCAGGGGTTGAACCCTGGTCTCCTGCATTGCAGGCAGATTCTTTACTGTTTGAGCTACAGGGAAGTCATATACATAGTATATGTAATACTGTTCTCCTGACAAAATCAAGATGCTACTTTTCTATTTTATAAAACACTATATGGCACAACCACAAAAAAAACTGACTATTTTTATTGTTATATATTTTTATTATATATATATATTATTATTTATATATATTATATATAATATAATTTATTTTTAAATATATATTTATATATATTAGTATTTATATTATATAAATATATATATTCTATATATAATTATAATAATATATATTATATTATTATAATATATAATAATATTATTATATATTAATATTATATTATATATATTTTTAAATATATATAATAATATATATTATATTATTATATATATTATTATTATATATTATATATAATAATGTATATTATTACTATTATTATTATTATTATTACGAGCAACAAAAGTAAAAATCAACAAGTGGGAGTACATCAAAGTAAAAAAATATTTGCAAGGGAAAAGAAACAACCAAAAAGGAGTGATGTGATTATCATAGTTGCATAAGACATTCTTCCTCGTTATTAATATTTCTAAACAATGATTTAGACATCCATCTACAGACTAAAACACCTTTGTGGGTGTTTTGCAATCTAACATCATAAGTCAAGGAACTCTGGAGGAGTCTCTCCCATCTGTGCATCCAGAAATAGGCAGACAGACATCACCAGAGGAGCCAGCAAATCTACTCATAACCCTCTTGATATATTCAGGGAAGAACCTGGAGAGTACTGACATGGGCAGATACCTTCCTTAAGGAAGATTTCAAGATGCTTTTGAAGCAAAAATAATGAATAAATAAATGAGTTTGGGAGCAGCAGAGATGATGGTAAGAGAAATTTTCCCAGTGCCACCCAATTTCCTAAGGAAACACTGCATGTATTTGATCAATCTGGTAGCAGTGCCTTCCCTCATGGGTGAAAAGGACAGCAGTAAGCGTCTGCCTGGCTATGGAAGTGTTGTGGAATGTGGCTGGAGAAGACCATTTCTTCTCAGCAGGGCTCAGATTACACTGGCAGGAACTGCATGAGTTGGGGGAGGAAGTAGATGGGGAAAGCAGCAAATAAGAATTTTTTCAAAGAGCATTAAAGGGATTGTGTGCAGCAGGAAGTCCACCCACACGTTTCTGGGAGTATCATACCTGAAGAATTTCTCTAACAGGTCCAGTTCAATTGAGTTTAGTTGCTCAGTCGGGTCTGACTCTTTGTGACCCCATGTACTGCAGCATGCCAGGCTTCCCTGTCCTTTACCAAAACCTGGAGCTTGCTCAAAATCATGTCCATTGAGTCGGTGATGCCATCCAATCATCTAATCCTCTGTCATCCCCTTTTCTTCTGCCTTCAATCTTTCCCAGCATCAGAGTCTTTTCCAATGAGTCAGTTCTTCATATCAGGTGGCTAAAGTATTGGAGTTTCCCCCTCAGCATCAGTCCTTTCAATGAATATTCAGGACTGATTTCCTTTAGGATTGACAGGTTAGATCTCCTTGCAGTCCAAGGGACTCTCAAGAGCCTTCTCCAACACCATACTTCAAAAACATCAATTCTTCGGTGCTCAGCTTTCTTTATACTCCAACTCTCACACCCATACATGACTACTGGAAAAACCATAGCTTTGACTAGACAAACCTTTGTTGGCAAAGTAATGTCTATGCTTTTTAATATGCTGTCTAGGTTGGTCATAACTTTTCTTCCAAGGAGTAAGCATCTTTTAGTTTCATGGCTGCAGTCATCATCTGCAGTGATTTTGGATTCCCAAAAACTAAAGTCTCACTGTTTCCACTGTTTCCCTACCTATTTGCCATGAAGTGATGGAACCGGGTGCCATGATCTTAGTTTTCTGAATGTTGATTTTTAAGCCAACTTTTTCACTCTCCTCTTTCACTTTCATCAACAGGCTCTCTAGTTCTTCACTTTCTGCCCTAAGGGTGGTGTCATCTGCATATCTGAGGTTATTGATATTTATCCTGGCAATCTTGATTCCAGCTTATGCTGGATTTCACATGATGTATTCTGCATATAAGTTAAATAAGCAGGATGACAATATACAGCCTTGACGTACTCCTTTCCCAATTGGGAACCAGTCTGTTGTTCCATGTCCCTCCTCCTAATCTTCTTGCCAGCTCTTTGTGCATGTTTCCAGGTGTGGTGGGGCTTCCCAGGTGGCTCAGTGGTGAAGAATCCACCTACCAATGCAGGAGTCACAAGGGATGCATGTTTGACCCCAGGGTTGTGAAGATCTCTTGGAATAGGAAACAGCAACCTGCTCCAGTATTCTTTCCTGGAAAATTCCATGGGCAGAGGAGCCGGGTGGGCTCCATTAGATCACAAAGAATCAGGCACAACTGAAAATACACACACACACACACACACACACACACACACACACATCCCATGTGTGGTTGTGAGAGAGTTCCAGTAGACAGGGATCTTCAGAAAACAGACCAAGGTCTAGAGGGCAAAAGAGAAACCACAAACTTGAGCTCTACTGCTACCTGCTGAGAATCAAAAAGAAGTTTCTGGGAGCCAGTCTGGTGAGTTGTGAGAATGAGAGAATGAGCTTAAGAATTCTGCCACAGGAGGGAGCAAGAAGAGTGGAGTCATACACAAAGAAAATCCCAAAACAATGCCTTTGTCTTTGGTGGCTCACACAGTAAAGGATCTGCCTGCAATGCAGGATACCAAAGTTCAATCCCTCGGTCAAGAAAATCTTCTGAGGAAAGGAATGGCTACCCACTCCAGTATTTTTGCCTGGAGAATTCCATGAACAGAGGCTACAGTCCATGGGGTCATAAAGAGTCAGACACAACTGAGTGTCTAATAGTCTTCACTCTTCACCTTTGAACAAAATACCTCATCTGTAGGCAAGTAGCAAAGAGTTGAGGTGTCTGCTATTTCAAATGTGAAAGCAACACAAAACTATAAGGAATATGAAAAATCAAGGGAACATTCCATCACAAAAATGATATAATAATTCTCTAATAACTGAGCACAAAAGCACTGAATTCTGTGATCTAGCTGACAAAACGTTCGAAGTAGTTGTTTTGAAGAAATTCAACAAGCTGCAAGAAAAGTCAGAAAGAAAATTTAACAAAATCTCAAAAAATACATGATAAAAATGAAATCTTTAGAAAAATAAATTATGAAAAAGAATCACATAGTCATTCTGTATTGAAATGAAAAAAAGGAATAGAGAGTATATGAAGTAGACAGGAGCATATGGACGATAGAATAATGAATTAGATGACAGGAATTTTGAAATGACATTGTTAGAAGAGAACAAAATGAAAAGAGCACAGACTTGACATGATCTACGGGATTTCTTTCAAAGAATAAATAGTAAAATAACCTGGATTCTAGATGTAGAATAGAGGGCAAAGGGAGCAGAAAATCTAGTTTACAAAAATAATAGCAAAGAACATTCCAAATCTGGAAAAAGAACTGGATATCCAATTTTACAAAGCTTACAGATAACCCTATTATCTCAATGCAAAAAGACCTTATCCAAAATGTGGAAATGAAACTGTCAAAAAATCAAGGATAAACGAAAGAGTCTAAAAACAGTCGGGGAAAATTGTAGTCTACAAAGGAATTCCCATTAGGCTAACAGTGGATTTTTCAATAGAGACTTTACAGGTCAGGAGAGAGTAGATTGACATATTCAAAGTGCTAAAACAAATGGAAAAAAAAAAAATGTTAGCTGAAAATACCCTATCCAGTAGAAGTTATCCTTCAGATGTAAAGGAGAAATACTTTCTTAAATAAACACAAGCTTGAAGAAATTCCTCTTAAGTAGACTTGCCTTCTAGGACATGTTGAAAGAAGTTCTTCAAGCTGTTAATTAGCGACACAAATTAACTTCAAGAAGTTAATTAGTGACATAAAAATACATGAGTATACAACAAACTGGTTAAGATAAATATACACTAATACTTAGAAAAACTCTACGTATGCAATAGGAAGATGGGTTAACCATTTATCGTAATATAAAGGACAGAGGAAAAGAATATTAAAACTATTTATAGTTGCTATTGTTGTTAAGTTACTCAGCCATGTCTGACTGTTTGAGATGCCATGGACTGCAAAACGTCAGGCTTCCCTGTCCTTCCAAATCTTCCGGAGCTTGCTCAAACTGATGTCAATTGAGTCAGTGATGCCATCCAACCGTCTCGTCTTATGTCATCCTTTTCTCCTCCTGCCTTCTATCTATACTAGCATCAGGGTCTTTTCCAATGAGTTGACTGTTCATATCATGTTGCCGAAGTATTGGAGCTTCAGATTTAGCGTCAGTCCTTCCAAAGGATATTCAGGATTGATTTCCTTTAGAATTGACTGGTTTGATCTCCTTGAAGTCCAAGGGACTCTCAAAAGAATTCTCCAACACCACCGTTCAAAAGCATCGAATATTCTGCTCTCAGCCTTCTTTATGATCCAACTCTCACATCGTTACATGGCTACAAACCATAGTTTTGACAATATGGACCTTTGTTGGCAAAGTAACGTCTCTGTTTTTTAATACACTATCTAAGTTTGTCATAGTTTTACTTCCAAGGAGCAAGCATCTTTTAATTTCATGGCTGCAGACACTCTGTGCAGTGATTTTGGAGCCCAAGAAACCTTTCACTATTTCCATTATTTTCCCCATCTATTTGCCATCAAGTGATGGGTCTGGAATGCAATGATCTTAGTCTTTTGAATGTTGAGTTTTAAGCCAGCTTTTTCACTCTCCTCTTTCACCGTCATCATGACGCTGTTTAGTGTTCTCTTCACTTTCTTCCATAAGGGTGGTATTATCTGCATATCTGAGGTTGTTGATATTTATCCTGGCAATCTTGATTCCAGCTTGTGATTCATCCAGCCCAGCATTTCGTATGATGTATTCTGCATATGGGCTTCCCTGGTAGCTCAGCTGGTAAAGAATCTGCCTGCAATGCAAGAGACCCTGGTTCGATTCTTGAGTTGGGAAGATCTTCTGGAGAAGGGATAGGCTACTCACTCCAGTATTCTTGGGCTTCCTTGGTGGCTCAGTTAGTAAAGAATCTACTTGCAATGTGGGAGACCTGGATTCAATCCCTGGGTTGGGAAGATACCTGGAGGAGGGCATGGCAACCAGCTCCAGTATTCTTGCCTGAAGAATTCTGAAGGACAGAAGAGCCTGGCAGGCTGCAGTTCAAGGGGTCACAAAGAGTTGGACTCGACTAAGTGACTAAGCATAGCACAGCACATTCTGCATGTAAGTTAAATAAACAGGGTAACAATATATAGCCTTATCGTACTTCTTCCCAAATTTTGAACCAATTGTTCCATGTAAGATTCTAACTGTTGCTTCTTGAACTACATACAGGATTCACAGGAGGAAGGTAAGGTGGTCTGGTATTCCCATCTCTTGAAGAGTTTTGCAGGGTTTGTTATGATCCACATAGTCAAAGGCTTTCTCATAGTCAATGAAGGAGAAATAGATGCATTTCTGGAATTCCCTTGCTTTCTCTATGATCCAACAGATGTTGGCAACTTGACCTCTGGTTCCTCTGCCCTTTCTAAACTTAGCTTGCACATCTGGAAGTTCTCAGGTTCACAAATGTTCAACCTTAGCTTGGAGGATTTTGAGCATTACCTTGCTAGCATGTGAAATGAGTGCAATTCTGCAGTAGTTTGAACATTTTTGGGCATTGCCTTTCTTTGGGATTGGAATGAACCTTTTCCAGTCCTGTGGCCACTGCTGGTTTTTCCAAATTTGTTGACATATTGAATGCAGCACTTCCACAGCATCATCTTTTAGGATTTGAAATAGCTTGACTGGAATTCCATCACCTCCACTAGATTTGTTCGTAGTGATGCTTCCTAAAGTCCACTTGACTTCGCATTCCAGGATGTCTGGCTCTAGGTGAGTAATCACACCATTGTGATTATCTGGGTCATAAACCTGAACCTGAGCAGCGTAGGTCTGGGAAGTGCACGTAACCCAGGGCCCACCTTAGACAGTTCCCCAGCAGAGTAACCTGGATCCTGAGCAGAGTAGACCGAGAAAGCACACATGCCGTGAGTGGAGGCAAACCCAGTGTAGCCCAGACACTGCGAGCACTCCCCCCACACACTAGTGATATTTGTTTTCAGTGTTCATCCCTCCCTGCAGCACAATTGAACAAGTGAGCCTAAATAAATGACCACCTTTGTCCCCTTGTGTCAGGGTGAAAGTTAGATATTGAAGAGACTTGCAAACAGAGGAAGCTAAAATAAACAAAGAAGAGGGAACAGCTTTGGAAGTGACAGGTGCAACAGATTAAAACCCTGTATTTCACACTGTCTACATTGGAAGGGACCTATAGACCTTGAGAGGAAGTATAAGGTGGAACAAGGAACTATCTGAAACTGAACTGGCCCACACACTGACTTCAACAGCTCCAGAGAAATTCCTAGATATATATTACTATTATCATTTTTAATTTTTTTTTATTTTAACTTCCTTATTACTCCTTTAATTTTCATTTTTAAAGCCTACTATTTCCTTGAAAAAAAAAAAGACTCCATTTTTAAAGCAAATTTCATCCTTGTTTTAATAAAAACTTTTCTGATTTTGTTTTGCTATTTTAATATTGTATTTGTGAGAGTCTAATCTCTACTATCAGAGAAGGCAAAGGCGACCCTATCCAGTACTCTTGCCTGGAAAATCCCATGGGCAGAGGAGCCTGGTGGGCTGCAGTCCATGGGGTCGCGAAGAGTCGGACACGACTGAGCGACTTCACTTTCACTTTTCACTTTCACGCATTGGAGAAGGAAATGGCAGCCCACTCCAATGTTCTTGCCTGGAGAATCCCAGAGATGGTGGTGCCTGGTGGGCTGCCGTCTATGGCATCGCACAGAGTCAGACATGATTAAAGTGACGTAGCAGCAGCAGCAATCTCTACTCTGGATTTTTAATCTTTGCTTTTTGGTATTTGTTATCATTTCTGTACCTTTAACAATCCAATCTTCAGTATCCATTTTTACTTAGGAGTGTGATTACTGGCTTAATTGCACTCTCCCCTTTTCACTTTCCTTTTTCTCCCCCAGATCACCTTTATCTCTTCCCTCCCCCTTCTCTTCTCTACTTAACTTTGTCAATGTCTTTGGATGTTCCAGGTTGTGCAGAAAACTTAGGGAACTGACCACAGGCTAGATTGGTCTCTCTCTTTTGATTCCCCTTCCTCTCCTCCTGGTGACCTCTATCTCCTTATTCACTCTTCTCTTCTCTATGGAACTCCGTGAACCTCTCTGAATGTTCCAGACTGTGGAGAACAAACAGAGAATTGACTACTGGCTAGACTGCTCTCTCCCCTTTTGATTCCCCCTCTTCTCCTCCTGGTCACCTCTATCTCCCTCCTCCCTCTTCTCTTCTTTATGTAACTCTGTAAACCTCTCTGAGTGTCCTTCACTGTGGAGAATCTTTTCACCATTAACCTAGATGTTTTATCATCGGTGCTGTATGGATGGAGAAGTCTCGAGGCTACTGTAAGAATAAGACAGGAAGCCAGAGGCAAGAGGCCTAAATCCAAAACTTGAGAACACCAGAAAACTCCTGACTCCAGGGACCATGAATCAACAAAAGCTCATCCAAAAGCCTCCATACCTACACTGAAACCAAGCTCCACCAAAGAGCCACCACGTTTCAGAGGAACACATATCAAGCTAATTCTCCAACAAAGCAGGAACATAACCCAGAGCACAGAAATACAGGCAGCCAAAAGTTACACCAAACCCATAGACACCTCAAAACTCACTACTGGATATTTCATTGCACTCCAGAGAGAAGAGATCCGTCTCCCACCACCAGAACACTGGCACAAGCTTCCCTAATCAGGAAATCTTGACAAGCCACTCGTTCACAGGGGAGAAACCTCCAGAATAAAGAGGAACCACAAACTTCCAGCATACAGAAAGGCCACCCCAAACAGCAACCAACACAAGATGAAAAGGTAGAGAAATACTCAGTAGGTAAAGGAACATGATAAAAGGCCGCCAAACCAAAAAAAAAAAAAAGAGGAGATATGGAGTCTACCTGAAAAAGAATTCAGAATAATGATAGTAAAAATGATCCAAAATTTTAAAAACAAAGTGGAGTTACAGATAAATAGTATAGAGACAAGAATTGAGAAAATGCAGAAGAGTTTAACAAGGACCTAGAAGAAATAAAAAACAGTCAATCAATAATGAATAAAGTAATAAATGAGATCAAAAGCACTCTGGAGGGAACCAACAGTAGAATAACTAAGGAAAAGATAGGATAAGTGAGGTGGAAGATAGAATGGTGGAAATAAATGAAGCAGAGAGGAAAAAAGAAAAAAGAATTAAAAGAAATGAGGACAACCTCAGAGACCACTGGGACAATGTTAAATGCCACAACATTCGAGTCATAGGAGTCCCAGAAGAAGAAGACAAAAAGAAAGGCCATAAGAAAATACTTGAGGAGATAATAGTTGAAAACTTCCCTAAAACGGGGAAGGAAATAGCCACCCAAGTCGAAGAAACCCAGAGAGTCCCAAACAGGATAAACCCAATGTGAAACTCCCCAAGACACATATTAATCAAACTAATGAAGATCAAACACAAAGAACAAATATTAAAAGCAGCATGGGAAAAAACAAGTAACCCACAAACTGATCCCCATGAGGATAACAGCTGATCTTTCAATAGAAACTCTTCAAGACAGAAGGGAATGGCAGGACATACTTAAAGTGATGAAAGAGAAAAACCTACAGCCCAGATTACTATACCCAGCAAGGATCTTATTCAAATATGAAGGAGAAATAAAAAACTTTGCAGACAAGCAAAAGCTGAGAGAATTCAGCACCACCAAACCAGCTCTTCAACAAATGCTAAAGGATTTTCCCAAGACAGGAAACACAGAAGAGGTTTATAAACTTGAATCCAAAGCAACAAATTAAATGGCAACGGGATCATACTTATCAATAATTACCTTAAGTGTAAATGGGTTGAATGCCCCAACTAAAGACATAGACTGGCTGAATGGATACAAAAACAAGACCCCTATACATACTGTTTACAAGAGACCCACCTCAAACCTAGGGACACATACAGGCTGAAAGTGAAGAGCTGGAAAAAGATATTTCACGCAAATGGAGACCAAAAGAAAGCAGGGGTAGCAATACTCATATAAGATAAAATAGACTTTGAAATAAAGGCCATGAAAAGAGACAAAGAAAGACACTACATAATGGCCAAAGATCAATCCAAGAAGAAGATATAACAATTATAAATATATATGCACCCAAATTAGGAGCAGCACAATATGTAAGGCAAATGCTAACAAATATGAAAGGGGAAATTAACAGTAACACATTAATATTGGGAGACTTTAATACCCCACTCACACCTATGGATAGATCAACTAAACAGAAAATTAGCAAGGAAATACAAACTTTAAATGGTACAATGGACCAGTTAGGTCTAGTTGATATATATAGGACATTTTACCCTAAAACAATGAATTTCACCTTTTTCTCAAGCCCATATGGAACCTTCTCCAGGATAGATCATATCCTGGGCCATGAATCTAGACTTGGTAAATTAAAAAAAAAAAAATTGAAATCATCTCAAACATCTTTTCTGATCACAATGCAGTAAGATTAGATATCAACTACAGGAAAAATTAAAACTATTAAAAATTCCAACATATGGAGGCTAAACAACACACCTATGAATAACCAAGAAATCACAGAAAAAATAAAAAAAGAAATCAAAATATGCATAGAAACGAATGGAAATGAAAACACAACAACCCAAAACCTGTGGGATTTAGTAAAAGCAGTGCTAAGGGGAAGGTTCATAGCAATACAAGCTTACCTCAAGAAACAGGAGAGAAATCAAATAAATAACCTAACTCTACACCTAAAGCAACTAGAGAAGGAAGAAATGAAGAACCCCAGGGTTAGTAGAAGGAAAGAAATCACAAAAATTAGGGCAGAAATAAATGCAATAGAAACAAAGGAGACCATTGTAAAAATCAGCAAAGCTAAAACTGGTTTTTCAAGAAGATAAGTAAAATAGACAAGCCATTAGCCAGACTCATCAAGAAACAAAGGGAGAAGAATCAGATCAACAGAATTAGAAATGAAAATGGAGAAATGACAATAGACAACACAGAAATACAAAGGATCATAAGAGAGTACTATCAGCAACTTTATGCCACTAAAATGGACAACTTGTAGAAATGGACAAATTCTTAGAAAAGTATTACTTTCCAAAACTGAACCAGGAAGAAATAGAAAATCTTAACAGACCTATCACAAGCCCAAAAATCAAAACTGTAATCAGAAATCTTCCAGCAAACAAAATCCCAGGACCAGACGGCTTCACAGCTCAATTCTACCAAAAATTTAGAGAAGAGCTAACACCTATCCTACTCAAACTCTTTCAGAAAATTTCAGAGGAAGGTAAACTTCCAAACTCATTCTATGAGGCCACCATCACCATAATACCAAAATCAGACAAAGATGCCACAAAAAAAGAAAACTATAGGCCAATATCACCGCTGAACATAGATGCAAAAATCCTTAACAAAATTCTAGCAAATAGAATCCAACAACATATTAAAAAGATCATACATCACAACCAAGTGGACTTGATCCCAGGGATGCAAGAATTCTTCAATATTTGCAAATCAGTCAATGTTATACATAGGTAAGAAATATGTGATCAATCAATGTGATACATAGGTAATTAGGCAAGAAATAAAAATCATCTAAATAAGAAAAGAAAAAGTTAAATTGTCATTATTTGCAAATAATATCATTTTATATAGAGAAAAATCCTAAATTCTCCACCAAAAAGTTGTTGGAGCTAATCAATAAATTCAGTGAAGATGCAGGATACAAAATCAATATAGAGAAATGAATTGCACTTCTATACATTAACAATGAAACATTTGAAAAAGAAAGTTAAAAACTTATCCCATTCAAAATAACAACAAAAACAATAAACTACTTAGGAAACAATTTATCAAGGAAGTAAAAGATTTACACAGTGAAAACTACAACACCTTGAAGAAATGCATTAAATAGGGCACAAACATATGAAAAGATATCCCATGTTCATGGATCAAAAGATTCAATTTTGTTAAAATGTCCATAGTACCCAAAGCCATCTATAGATTCAATGCAATCCATTTCAAAATTTGAAAGACATTTTTCACAGAAATAGGAAACAAAATCTCTAAACTTTACCTGGAACCACAAAAAGACCTCAAAGAGCCAAAGCAGTCATGAGAAAGAACAAAGTCAGAAGTATCATTTCTTGATTGCAAACTATAACTATAGTAATTAAGACAGTATCATACTGGCTTAAAAAATAGACACACAAGCCAATGGAACAGAATCTAAAGGCCAGAAATAAACCCATGTGTATGTGGTTAACTATTACTTGATGAGGAAATCAGGAACACTCAATGGGGTAAGAATACTCTCTTCAAAAAAAAAACAGCTTTGGTAAAACTGGACAACCACATGCAGTAAAATGAAATTGGGTCCCTATGATACAACTCACAAAAATTACTGAAAATGAATTGAAAATATAAACTTAAATCCTGATACCATAAAACACCTAGAAGGAAATATAGGGAGGAAATTCCTTGACATTGGACTGAGCAATGATATTTTCGATATGACAAAAAGCACAAGAAATAAAAGCAAAAGTCAACAAGTAGAATATAATGTAGCTGAAGCCATAGAAAATGTAGAATGCTGGTTACCAAGAACTCAGGGGTTGTGGAATTGGGGAGATGCTGGTCAAAAAGTACAAACCTGTAGTAAGAAAATGAATAAATTCTCGAGATCTAATGCACAGCATTGTGATTATAGTTAATAATGCCTCATTATATATTTGAAAGTTTCTTAAAGACTAGATCCTAAATGTTTTCACCACAAAAAGGAATGACTGTTATGTAGAATTAGCTAATACTACACCATACTGTAAGATATATCAAATCAACTTTTATACACCTTAAATTTACACAGTGTTATATACCAATCACATTTCCATTTTTTAAATAATAAGTTAAAACCTAAGAACTAGATCTGACAAGTATAGATGTGGAGTACAATACTTTTTTCATTCTTTCAGCAGTTTTCTGAATTTGTTATGCAAGCAGTTTCTGATTTATTTTGAAACAGCAAATAAGTCCATGAAGGCTACAGGCTGAGATTATATTTAACTACAAAATTGAAAGCAGTCCTGACCTCTGCCTATCAAATAGGAACCCCACCTCTTGCTTGTTCCAATTTTTCCAATAAAATTTTGTCTTAAATAAAATACTTTGAAAAAATTATCTAAAAATTTCAGTGAGGGATTTTGTTTCTATATACGTCTTCCTTAACACAAAGCAAGTAGAATTTACTCATCATGAATCTAGATTTAAAGATTTCTTAATTTCTATTTCAATTTTTACATAGATTTGTACCACTCATTCCAGCAAATGTGGAAAAAAAATTCTAGCTTTCATTTAAAATATATATATTTTTCATTTATTGTATTTTGTATGGGTCACAAGGTATCAACTTAAAAGACAATATCATGAACTCTTTTTCAGTCGTTCTAGATTATACTTCCTTTTGCTGGTCTATGCACTTTTTCAAATTAGTTTTTCTATCTCACTTCCTGAAATGTGTTCTTGTCACTTAACTTCAGCTTTTCTATATCTTCTTTATCAGTGGGAAAATTTTTTCTGGAAGTTGACCAACGTATACATTGAAACTGGTTTTCTTAGACATATTACAAACAGCATCAGCTACTATCCCCTATCAATCTTCCAAGTCAATATATCAATAACTCCAGTTTAGAATGAAGTAAGTCACAATAAGTTGTTAAAGCAAAACGTCTTTTGTCAAATCAAAATCCGATCTTTCACAAAAATGACCACCATACATTCTCCTTCATTCAATGCAGTGTTATATTTAGCAAACTAGCTTTCTTTTGTCAGGTTAATGATTCTGTTATGACAAGGGTTAGGGTTATTACTATTCATCCATTTACTTTCTGCCTGCATGTGTATGTGTGTGTGTGCTATGAATGTTACTTTCCATAAAATTTCAATTCCAGCCCTAATTTAGAAATATATAAATCTTTGGTTTAAGTTTGGCTTAATCTAAATGCTCATATCAAAATACCAAAAAAAAAAAAAAAAGTGAAGTGATATCGTTATCATAGGGAGAGGAGAGGAGAGGCAGAGAAAAAGAGAGAGAGAGACAGAGGGACAAAGAATCAGAGAGAAGAGAGAGACAATGAGAAACAGAGAGAGCATGCAAGAGAGCCCGCAAGCCTTTTCCTTCTAAAGATATCCTTACTGTGTTTTTGAAACGGGTAGGAATTGAATGAGGAATTCAGTTGTTGCTTTTGCCACAATCACCAGTATGGTAAAGAATGTCTATAGAATGGAATGTCAGTTTTTAAAATAGATATGTAGGAATATTATCAGCCATTAAAAATAATTCATTTGAATCAGTTCTAATGAGATGAATGAAACTGGAGCCCATTATACAGAGTGAAGTAAGCCAGAAAGATAAAGAACATTACAGTATACTAACACATATATATGGAATTTAGAAAGATTATAATGATAACCCTATATGCAAAACAGAAAAAGAGACACAGATGTACAGAACAGACTTTTGGACTCTGTGGGAGAAGGCGAGGGTGGGATGTTTTGAGAAAACAGCATCAAAACATGTATATTATCTAGGGTGAAACAGATCACCAGCCCAGGTTGGATGCATGAGACAAGTGCTTGGGCCTGGTGCACTGGGAAGACCCAGAGGAATCGGGTGGAGAGGGAGGTGGGAGGGGGGATAGGGATGGGGAATATAGATATGCAGTTACAGGGGTTTCCCAGGTAGCTCAGTGGTAAAGAATCAGCTTGCCAATGCAGGAGATGCAGGAGACATAAGTTTGAGCCCTGATTTGGGAAGATCCCCTGTGGGGAGAAAATGGCAACCCACTCCAGGATCCTTGCTTGGATCATCCCATGAACAGAGAAGCCTGCCATGCTATAGTCCATAGCATTGCAAAGATTATGACACAACTGAGCATGCACACATCTGATGCAATTACCACAGATGATAGAGTAATTACTGTGAAGACTTCAGTGATTAAGAAATCGCAAACACATAATGTTTTACTCACACGCTTTAGTTGCATACTCAGAAGATAAATAATACAATGTAGTAATAAAATTTTGGACCATTAGCAATGCAAATATAATACTTCATACTTTAAAATGTAAAATTATTTTATCCTTCTATTTCAGAACTTCATCCAATGATGATGATATCCAACATTGGCTTTAGTACTTGGCCACTTGTAATTCAGCCAAAATGGTATTCAGCACACTCCTGTTATGTACTATGAGAACAGTTTCAAGAGTGATACACTTTATTTGATCATCAGCTTCCCAAATTTTTAGTTTATGCCATAGGACTGTTTCCTACTACAAATTTCTCACTTAAATTTTCCCACTTAAAAAAAGTTATGTATGAAACCCCTGTTTCATAAGACTAAAACTTGATTCCATCTGAGTTCTAGTTTGCTAACTATCACTATCTCCTAAGTTTCTGAAGAGCAAAGTGAAAGGTTATTCTGACTTTGAAGGTTAAAGGATGTGAATTAACACTGATCCCTTTGAATCTCAGAAAAGGCAAATGCCAATTCAGCTCATTTTAATTCAGCCCCAGTTTTCTGCTTCCAGGTAGCTACAAGCATGGACTGGACTGGAATTTCAACTGTGGGAGCAACTGTGGTGTGACCTTGGGCAAGTGATGATTAAATGAGATAGGAAATATGTAGAGAGAGGGAGACTCTCAGAAAATGGCAACTATTTTCATTTTCCTATAACAAAATCATCTCCAGGTCAGAATCCGGAACAGGATGAGATCTCACTATTTTCAGAAGAGCCTGAAAGCATCTTGATTCCTTTGACTATCATGTTAAAAGTTACTGATTTTTCCAATTTAAATATTACACAAATCATTTGACTTCCTCATTCTCTACCACCAAACCTCCTTTTACTCTTATTTTCTAGACAAGATGAATTGAGTCTAAAAATATTTGAAGGATAAAAGTGCCATGTTTCCAACCAGAAGCACAGGGAAATTAAAGATGCCCTTGTCACTATCAGAGAAATACAAATTAAAACCACAATGAGGTAACATTACATGCCAGTCAGAATGGCTGCTATCCAAAAGTCTACAAGCAATAAACGCTGGAGAGGGTGTGGAGAAAAGGGAACCCTCTTACACTGTTGGTGGGAATGCAAACTAGTACAGCCACTATGGAGAACAGTGTGGAGATTCCTTAAAAAACTGGAAATAGAACTGCCATACGACCATATGACCCAGCAATCCCACTCCTGGGCATACACACCGGGGAAACCAGATCTGAAAGAGACACATGTACCCCAACATTCATCACAGCACTGTTTATAATAGCCAGGACATGGAAGCAACCTAGATGGCCATCAGCAGACGAATGGATAAGAAAGCTGTGGTACATATACACAATGGACTATTACTCAGCCATTAAAAAGAATACATTTGAATCAGTTCTAATGAGATGGCTGAAACTGAAGCCCATTATACAGAGTGAAGTAAACCAGAAAGATAAACACCAATACAGTATACTAACTCATATATATGGAATTTAGAAAGATGGTAATGATAACCCTATATGCAAGACAGAAAAAGAGACACAGTTGTATAGAACAGACTTTTGGACTCTATGGGAGAAGAAAAGGGTGGGATGATCTGAGAGAACAGCATCAAAACATGTATATTATCAAGTGTGAAACAGATTGCCAGTCCAGTTTGGATGTATGAGACAAGTGCTTGGGGCTGGTGCACTGGGATGACCAAGAGGGATGGGATGGGGAGGGAGGTGGGAGGGGGGCTCAGGATGGGGAACACATGTAAATCCGTGGCTGATTCATGTCAATGTATGGCAAAAACCACTACAATATTGTAAAGTAATTAGCCTCCAACTAATAAAAATAAATGAAAAAATAAATAAATAAATAAAGATGCCCTTGTGCATCCTAGATTATAGATATTTACTGATTAATAAATGCATGGTGAATGAATGGAGGTTCCAATTTGTCACAGCTACTATATTATGTGTCCCTTTATCTTTCAGCTGATAGCTTTGCATTTAAAAAATCACTTTTATGATTTTCACTGATCCTCACAATGCCCTGTAAAAGGAACAAGCATTGTTATTCCCAATTTACCAAAAGAGAAAGTAAGTCTCAGTAGCATTAAGTGGCTTGTACCTGTGTGTGTGCTGTCATGTCAGTCTGTACTACTCTTTGCGACCCTATGAACTCTAGGTAGCTTGCCAGGCTCCTCTGTCCATAGCATTCTCCAGGCAAGAATACTGCAGTGGATTGCCATGCCCTCCTCCAGGGAATCTTCCCAACGCAGGGATCAAACCCACATCTCCTGCATTTCCTGAATTGCAGGTGAATTCCTTACCACTGAGTCACTAGGGGAAGCCCATTAAGTGTCTTACTCAAGGTAAAATAAGGAACAGGGCTTGACCTCACGTCTTTTAACACTTGGGTCAGGATCCTCTCCACTATACCACTAGGCTTCTCACGTGGCCCTACAGTTAAGGGAGGCTGAGAAACATCTTCCTTGGAAGTTTCTGTAGCCCCAAATATTCCTCAAATATGTGCTTTTTCACTGTTCAACAACCTTGGCGCATATTAGCTTGTATGCCAATAAAGATCTAAGATGGAATTTCAAGTTGTAAACTGTAGATTGGGGATGATTCTATAAATTACTACTTCTCCAAGTATCACAAGTAATTCACAGAAAATTATCTATAACATCCCCCACCTGGATCATTAGGAACTAAAACTCAACCTTCCCTACTGAAGGCATTGCCCAGGACAAAGTTTCACTTGATAGAGATTTTTCAAAATGATCTCAACTCTAGCTAGATAAGAATATATAGTTGCCTTACTACCAGAGTTCTTGACTGGGATTTATCTCATTCCTAGGAATCCAGAGAAGAGTATTAAGACGGCCCCCACAGATGTTTGAAAATATATGCAAAAATACATGTCTCTGTAGCTCTAATTTTTCTAGAGATGCAGACCAGAGCTTTCATCAGATTCTCAGAACACACCTTAAAGGTTACAATCCCATGAGGAGTTTGGAACAGTAGAAATTAGACATGATTATTATTATTAATTTTGAAATGTTAAGTTTCTATTTGTAGTGCAAATTTCTATTACACTGTATCACTTTTAAAAAGCTAGACAATTTCACCAAATCTTATGAAATATATTTGAAATTCCTTTGGGACACTCTAGAGAAGCTTTTAAAATAAGAGGAAGCTACATTCTAGATCAGCTTGAAATCCTTGCAAGTGCCTGCTGCCTCCTTCATGTACACTGCAGAGTGTATAGAGGCAAGACTTTATATATTTAATGTTTTTAATAATTCTTCAGAATTTGTCAGTCAGTCATTTAAAATTTGTTAATGGTCTACTGCTTTAAAAAGTTATGCATGCTTTATATATGGATATATATTATGTATATTTATTATCTCATATGAACACTCATCTATAATTTTCCTACTTTTAACTCCACATCATAAATATCAGTTTTTTATTTTGTAAAACTATAATTTTATTTTCATTCTTTTATTCTATTAGTGCTAAAAAATTAAGAAATTTGTCACATTTTTATTATAACTCTCTTACTGCCTATATTTACATTCTTATGGTTACAACTGAAAAGTAAAAGTGAATTTATTTCATTTATCTGAAAAATACATTTCCACTTAAACTACACTTCCTCAGTTGGCTTGTAAAATCTGTGAAATCATCATTAAAAATTAAAAATAAGTCAATGTATTCATGCATCACCTTCCTCAATGGAACACAAAATAATCAGCTTCAAGACACCAGAACCATTTCTCTATGTACCACTGTCTTCACAATTTATCATTGTTCAAAAATACATTGCTGTATCTAATAGAAGTAAAAAAAAAACAACCCTTACCTGGCAGAAATTCACAGCACAGGAGAAGACAATTCTTTCACTATTTTACAACACTGTGTTCCAGCATTCAGAATCATTTCCTAGCTTGCTGACCTAGTAGCCTGGTTTCTTTAAGACAATACTCAGATGGAGGCCAAATGATTTTGAAATTTGTTCTAAGACTCATTCTGACCAGGCCTCTTGGCCAGATGTCTCACTCTACTATGTAATTTAGCGTGACCTAAGCTGATAGTCAAAACCCTGCTGCTATCAATTACACAGGCCACCTGAATTTAATTTAATAATATTCAAGAAGACATGATCTTTACATTTCTTACAGAAGCAATAAGTTCTCCAACTTGTATTTCTCTGATCATTTGGAAATATGTCTTTTACCTTTGAACATAAGCAAGAAATATTTCCAAAATTGAAAACAGGAAGAAGAAAAACATCTAATGTGCTTTTTAAAAATGTGTAGATATTTTTCCTTCAGCATGAAGACTTATGAATAAAAGGAATAATTGTCTTTCCAAAGATTTCATTCTACCTTTAATTTACACAACATCTAACTGCCAAGGCCTCTAAGTTTCGTAGAGAAAGAAATAAAAATAGTCATCAAAAAGGGCCCAGGCCTATCACAGAGCAACCAAGTGTACTGCCCTCCAAGATAGGAAAAGATGACTGTACTAAGCATTTAGATAGCCTACAGACTGAACAAAAATATAAACTAGACAGATAGTTTGACATATATATTATGTGTCAATATTTAGCATAAATAGATGTATTCCAGGAATTAAGGCATATATGCAATCAAGAAATTAGGGTGTGGTGAGTACTTTGAAGGATTCAAAGAGAAACTAAAATACCAAGAGCTGCCAAAAATATCAAGGAGGTTTTACAGTGTCTTGGTATAACATTTTTCATGTTCATAATATTTTTAACCTATACAACAGTTTCATAGGTGCAATGATTGGACAAGGAATCAGGGACCATACCATATTAAAATGACTGGAAGGAACAAACTTTTAAGAGAAAAAAAGAAAAAATTGTCAAGACTGTTCTAGAGAGAAATGTTAACATACCAAGAGATGACTTTAGCATTGATACAGAGTGTGATGATACCATCATCTCTCCTAAAGATTAGATCAAGGATTAACAGTTCAAAGGGGACTTGCAGGGTCCTTACATTTATATCTGTTGTCCATCCAAATCTTCTAACTGCCTTGCTAAATTGGAAACTAAAAGTCCTCTTGGATCTTGATCTTTTTTAAAAAACTATAACCTTGAGAGGTCATCTCATAACTCTTTCCTACTTTTATAGATGAGAAAAATGAAGTTTAGTACTGTATGTTTAAATTATTTTCCCATTTCCACAAACATGAATGAGACTGAGAAATGGGATTTGAATACAAGACTCCTTACTACTGGCTGTGGGCTTGGGCAATAGATCAAGAAAACTCAGTTCTGACATTAACTAGCCCTATTGCTCCTGGGTAATTTCCTTCTTTGAGTGTCAAGCATAAAATGGTGTGAAGGCAGTTTAAAAGAGTCACTAATTAAGTCAACAAATATTAATTGCATGCTTCTTATGTATAAGGCAATTTAGGAGCATTGGAGTTATAGCACTGAACAAGAGACACATTGTCTATAACTACATGGAGCTTAGATTCTAGTGTGGGGCAAAGACCAACAGACAGAAAAGGGAATAAATAGACAGATACACCCTAATATTAAACAAATGTAATTTCCTAAACAAGTTCATGTGGTACATAACTATTGCAGAAATTTTGTAAGAGAAGAAACTGAAATGCATGGAACTGAATTGACATAACCTTCCAAGGTCATATAGCTTAGTGAGAATTATAGCAGTCTTGAATCCAGGCTACACAACACCCAAAGTCAATGCTTTGTTGCTTGTTTTTAAATTAAAATACAATTAACATATAACAGTGTTTAAGTTTAAGATGTACAGTGTGCTGATGTGATACAGTTATATATTGCCATATGATTACTACCATAGCATTAGCTAATACATGTACCACATAATTATCATTCTATTTTTGTAGTGGGAAAAATTAACATCTAGTCTTTTAGTAACCTTGATGTTTATAATACAGTATTATTGACTATAATTTTGATTAAACTGACATCTAATAGCAAGAAGCATCCAGCTACATAAATATCAGAGAGAAGAGTAGACCAAAAAGAGGAAACAGCTTGTGCAAAAGCCCTGGGGCAGGAATGAACTTAGTGGATTTAAGGAGCAGAAAGAAAGCCAGTAAGAATGGAGAAAAATTAGTAAGGAAGAGAGTAATAAAATATGCTTAGAGAGATAAGCAGGGTCCAAAGCATACTGAATTAAATACTTTACATTTGAATGACATTTTACAGTTTAGAAAGCATTCTCACATAGATTATCTTATTATTCTTATCTTGTTTCACGCATGCTTAAAGATTAGCAAAAGCATGTTTTGAGAGGTACAATGATTAAAACATTAGCTCACAAAACCAACAGTGCAGGGTCTGGTATCAGATCCAATGCTACCTGATTTAGGTCTTCCCTTGTGGCTCAGCTGGTAAAGAGTCCGCCTGCAGTGTGGGAGACCTGTGTTTGATCCCTGGGTTGGGAAGATACCCTGGAGACGGGAAAGGCTACCCACTCCAGTATTCTGGCCTGGAGAATTTCATGGACTACAGAGTCCATGGGGTCACAAAGAGTCGGACAAGACTGAGCGATATTCACTTTCACTTTGGGTGTAATAATCAATTTATAAGCATCATACTCCTTCTACAATATTACAGTTGATAGTGACAAAAATTCTTTGATAATTAATTGTTTTTTTTAAATCTTCATGGAAACAACCAAGCTGGAGATAAAAGGGAAATGTAGTTATTCTTTCTTTTAAATTTTTATTTATTTACATATTTTTGGTTGTGCTGGGTCTTCGTTGCTGCGGGTGAGCTTTCTCTAGTTGCTGTGAGTAGGAGCTACTCTCTATTTGTTATGTGTGGGCTTCTCATTGTGGGGGCTTCTCGTTGCAGAGCACTGCCTCTAGGGCACAAGGACTTCAGTAGTTGCAGATCACAAGCTTAATTGCTCCACCACATGTGGGATATTCCTGGACCATCAATCAAACCCGCGTCCCCTGCATTGGCAGATGGATTCTAACCACTGGACTACCAGGGAAGCCCTAGTTATTCTTTTATTTACTTATTTTTTCATTTAAGGATAAATGCTTTATAGAATTTTGCTGTTTTCTGTCAAACCTCGACATGAATCAGCCATAGGTATACATATATCCCCTCCCTTTTGAACCTCCCTCCCATCTCCCTCCCCATCCCACCCCTCTAGGTTGATACAGAGCCCCTGTTTGAGTTTCCTGGGCCATACAGCAAATTCCTGTTGGCTATCTACTTTATATATGGTAATGTAAGTTTCCCTGTTACTCTTTTCATACATCTCACCCTTTCCTCTCCTCTCCCCATGTCCATAAGTCTATTCTCTATGTCAGTTTCTCCATTGCTGCCCTGTCAATAAATTCTTCAGAACCATTTTTCTAGATTCCATATATGTGTATTAGAATATGATATTTATCTTTCTCTTTCTGACTCACTTCACTCTGTATAACAGGTTCTAGGTTCATCCACCTCATTAGAAACTGACTCAAATGCATTCCTTTTTATAGCTGAGCCATATTCCATTGTGTATATGTACCACAACTTCTTTATCCATTCATCTGTCTATGGGTATCTAGGTTGCTTCCAAGTTCTGTTTTGTAAATAGTGCTGCAATGATCAATGGGACACATGTGTCTTTTTCAACTCTGAATTTCTCAGGGTATATGCCTAGAAGTGAGATTGCTGGGTCATATGGTGGTTTTATTCCTAGTTTTTTAAATCTCCGTACTATCTTCCATAGTGGCCGTATCAATTTACATTCTCATCAACAGTGCAAGATCATTCCCTTTGCTCCATACCCTCTCCAGCATTTATTGTTTGTAGACTTTTTGATGATGGCCATTCTGACCAGTGTGAGGTGATATCTCATTGTGGTTTTGATTTTCATTTCTCTAATAATGAGTGATGTTGAACATCTTTTCATGTGTTTGTTAGCCATCTGTATGTCTTCTTTGGAGAAATGTCTGTTTAGGTCTTTTCCCCACTTTTTTTATCAGGTTGTTTGTTTTCCTGGTATTGAGTTGTATGAGCTGATTGTATATTTTGGAAATTAATCTTTTGTCAGCTGTTTCATTTGCTATTATTTTCTCCCATTCTGAGGGTTGTCATTTCACCTTGCCTATAGCTTCCTTTGCTGTGCAAAAGCTTTTAACTTTAACCCGGCCCAATTGTTTACTTCTGTTTTTATTTCTGTTATTCTAAGAGGTGGGTCATAGAGGGCATTGCTTTGATTTATGTCACTGAGTGTTCTGTCTATGTTTTCCTCTAAGAGTTTTATAGTTTCTGGTCTTACATTTAAGTCTTTAATCCATTTTGAGTTTAGCTTTGTGTATGGTGTTAGGAAGTGTTCTAATTTCATTCTTTTGCATGTAGCTGTCCAGTATTGCCAGCCCCATTTACTGAAGAGGCTGTCTTTGCCCCATTGTATATTCTAGCCACCTTTGTAAAAAAAATAAGGTACCCATAGGTGTATGGGTTTATTTCTGGGCTTTCTATCTTGTTCCATTGGTCTATATTTCTGTTTTTGTGCCAGTACCATACTGTCTTGATTACTGTAGCTTTGTAGTATAATCTGAAGTCAGGAAGGTTGATTCCTCCAGTTCCATTCTTCTTTCTCAAGACTGCTTTGACTGTTCGGGGTCTTTTGTGTTTCCATATGAATTGTGATTTTTTGTTGTTATTGTTGTTCTAGTTTTGTGAAAAATGCCATTGGTAATTTGATAGGGATCACATTAAATTTGTAGATTGCTTTTGGTAGTATAGTCATTTTCACAATATTGATTCTTCCTATCCAGGAACATGAGATCTCTCTCCATCTGTTTTATGTTGTCATTGATTACTTTCATTAGGGTCTTATAATTTTCTGTGTACAACTCTTTTCTCTCTTTAGGTAAGTTCATTCCTAGATATTTAATTCTTTTTGTGGCAAGGGTGAATGGGATGGATTTCTTCATTTATTTTTCTGATTTTTCATTGTTTGTATATAGAAATGTCTATTGATTTTGTATTCCGCAACTTTGCTGAATTCATGAATTAGCTCCAGAAATTTTCTGATACTATCTTTAGGGTTTTCAATGTACAGTATCATGTCATCTGCAAACAGTGAGAGCTTTACTTCTTCTTTTCCAATCTGGATTCCTTTTATTTCTTTTTCTTCTCTGCTGTAACTAGGATTTCCAGAAATATGTTGAATAATAGTGGTGAAAGTGGACATGCTTGTCTTGTTCCTGATCTTAGGGGGAATGCTTTCAGTTTCTCACCATTGATAATAATGTTTTCTGTAAGCTTATCATATATGGTCTTTGCTATGCTGAGGTAGGTTCTTTCTATGCCCAATTTTTTAAGAGTTTTAATCATAAATGGGTGCTGAATTTTGTCAAAGGTTTTTTTCTGCATCTACTGGGATTATATTATGGTTTTTATCTTTCAATGTGTTAATATGGTGTATCACATTGATTGATTTGTGTATATTGAGAATCCTTGAATTCCTGGAATAAACCCAACTTGATCATGGTGTGTGAGCTTTTTGATGTGTTGCTGAATTCTGTGTGCTAAAATTTTGTTGAGGATTTTTGAATCTATGTTCATCAGTGATACTGACCTGTAGTTTTCTTTTTTGTGTGCTGTCTTTGTCTGGTTTTGGTATCAGGGTGGTGCTGGCCTTGTAGCATGAATTTAGAAATGTCCTTCCTCTTCAGTCTTTTGAAAGACTTATAGAAGGGTAAGCATTAGCTCTTCTCTAAACGTTTGATAGAATTCTCCTGTGAAGCCATCTGGTCCTTGGCGTTTGTTTTTTGGGAGATTGTTGATCATGGCTTCAATTTCAGTGTTTGTAATTGGATGGTTCATAGTTTCTATTTCTTCCTGGTTCAGTCTTGGGAGATTGGACTTTTCCAAGAATCTGTCCATTTCTTCCAGGTTATCCATTTTATTGCCATATAATTGTTCATAATGATTTCTTATAATCCTGTGTATTTCTGCATTGTATGTTGTAATCTCTCCTTTTTCATTTCTAATTTTATTGATTTGATTCATCTCTCTTCATTTCTTGATGAGTCTGGCTAAGGGTTTGTCAGTTTTGCTTATCTACTCAAAGAACCACCTTTTAGTTTTATTAACCTTTACTATTGATTCTTTCATTTATTTTTCTTTTATTTCTACTCAGATCTTTATGATTTCTTTCCTTCTACTACTAGTTGTTGTTGTTCTTCTTCTTCTTTTTCCAGTTTTAAAACAACTGGAATTGACAATAACAGTTGTAAATATCAGTATTTTTGTTGGACTGTTTTGACTTTGTTCATAGATGTGTATGTATATGTGTATATTCCATTATTTTAATTATTATTTGCCTGATTTTGTAACTGCCATTTGTATGGGGTTCATCTTTGGTTTCTCATTTTTGGATATTTGTTTTAATCTCACTTAATGCCACAAACCATTTGTGGAAGACACCTCAAAGGTGTAGAGTTAGGCTGTCTATTTGATGTTTTTCTTGTTCCTTGAAGTAGAACTGTATAGCTATAAACTTCCCTGTTGGAACTGCTTTGGCTGCATCCCATAGGTTTTAAGTTGTCTTGTTTTCATTATCATTTGCTTCTAGAAATATTTTGTTTACCCTTTTGGTTTCTTAAGTAACCTGTTGATTATTTAGAAACGTGTTTTTTAATCTTCATGTGTTTGTGTTTCTTACAGTTTTTTTCTTGTAATTGATATCTAGTCTCATAGAATTTTGGTCAGAGAAGATGCTTGATATGATTTCAATTTTCTTAAGTTCACTGAGGTTTGATTTTTGGCCCAAGATGTGGTCTATCCTGGAGAATGTTCCATGTGTACTTGAAAAGAAGGTGTATTCTACTGCATTTGGATGGAATGTCATGAAGATATCAGTGAGATCCATCTTATCTAATATATGATATAAGACTTGTGTTTCCTTATTAATTTTCTGTTTTGATGATCTGTCCATTCATGTGAGTGGGGTGTTAAAGTCTCCTACTATTATTGTGTTACTGTTAATTTCTCCTTTTCTGTCTGTTGGTGTTTGTCTTATGTATTGAGGTGCTCCTATGTTGGGTTCATAGATATTTACAATTGTTATGTCTTCCTCTTGGATTGATCCCTTGATCATTATGTAGTGTCCTTGCTTATCTCTTGTAATCTTCTTTATTTTAAGGTCTATTTTGTCTGATATGAGGATTACTACTCCAGCTTTCTTTTGCTTCCCATTTGCAAAATATTTATTTGCAAAATATAAAAGATGTATTTGAAAAATATATTTTTCCATCCTCTCATTTTCCATCTATATGTGCCTTGAGGTCTAAAGTGGTTTCTTGTAGACAGCATATATATGGGTCTTGTTTTTGTATCCATTCTGCCAGCCTGTGTCTTTTGGTTGGAGCATTTAATCCATTTACTTTTAAAGTAAGTATTGATATATATTTTCTTATTGCCATTTTCTTAATTGTTTGGGATTGACTTTGTAGATCTTTTTTTTTTTTCCTCTTGTATTTCATGACTATATAAGTTCATTTAACATTTGTTGTATAGCTGGTTTGGTGGTACTGAAATCTGTTAACTTTTGCTTGTCTGAAAAGATTTTGATTTTTCCATCAGTTTTGAATGAGGTCCTTGCCAGGTACAGTAATCTTAGTTGTAGATTTTTCCGTTTCAATGCTTTAAATATATCCTGCCATTCCCTTCTGGCCTGCAGAGTTTCTGTTGAAAGATCAACTGTTAAGCATATGGGGTTTACCTTGTAACTTGTTGCTTTTCCCTTGCTGCTTTTCGTATTCTTTCTTTGTGTTTAGTCTTTGTTAGTTTGATTAGTATGTGTTTTGGCATGTTTCTCCTTGGGTTTATCCTGTATGGGACTCTTTGTGCCTCTTGGACTTGACTATTTCCCTTTCCATGTTGGGAAAATCTTCAACTATCATCTCTTCAAACATTTTCTCATACCCTTTTTTTATTTTTCTCTTCTTCTGGGACCCCTATTATTTGAATGTTGGTCCGTTTGATATTGTTCCTTAGGTCTCTGAGAGTATCCTTAGTTCTTTTTATTCTTTTTACTTTATTCTGCTCTTCAGAAGTTATTTCCACCATTTCATCTTCCAGCTCACTTATTCGTTCCTCTGCTTCAGATATTCTGCTATTGTTTCCTTCTAGAGTATTTTTAATTTCAGTAATTGTGTTGTTTGTCTCTGCTTGTTAATTCCTTAATTCTTCTAGGTCTTTGTTAATTGATTCTCGCATTTTCTCCATTTGCTTTCAAGGTGTTTTTTTGTTTGTTTGTTTTTTTGTTTTTTAATCATCTTTACTATCATTATTCTGAATTCTCTTTTTCAGGTATTTTGCCTATTTCCTCTTCATTTATTTGTACTTCTGTGTTTTTAGTTTGTTCCTTCATTTGTGTAGTATTTCTCTGCCTTTTCATTACTTTTTTTTTTTTTT
>NC_057419.1:83898777-83986278 GCF_019320065.1 Cervus canadensis
AAAAAAGGAGGGAAAAAAAAAAAAAACTCTACAGAACTGCAAAGTCCCAACATATATGCAGAGATTTATAGCAACAATAAAAAGTGTGACTGAATATAAACACACACACACACACATATATATATATATATATACACCCGTAAGCAAAATCAAAACAGTCCATCAAAAATAATGTACAATAGCTTGACCTGGTGAAAAAAGGAAACCTAAAATTATATCTACCAGAACAAAATTAACTAAAGCACAAACTGGAAAGCAAAACTAAAGCAAGGTGCCAATTGGGAAATAATGCAATGAAAACAAATCTAAAAAATATGTTGAGAGGAAAGGAAAGAAAAAAAAGAAAGAATGCAAAGTTAAACAGAGATAGATGAAGAATATTTATATACATTGAAGATTAACTGCAAGAGGAAAAGAACAGTAGGAAAAGCAAACAAAGGTATAAATGTAGAAAAAATATAATAGGTTTAAGAAAATTAAAAATTCAAATCATGAAATAGACCAAGAAAAAAAAAAGATTAAAGAGAAAAGGAAAACTCCACAGAACTGCGAAGACCCAACATAGAGGCAGAGGTGTATAACAACAATAGAAATTGTGACTGAATATACACATATACATATACATCCATAAGCAAAATCAAAACAGTCCAACAAAAATAAAGTACAATAGACTGACCTGGCTAACAAAGGGAACCAAAAATTATGTCCTCCAGAACAAAACTAACTAAAGCACAAACTGGAAAACAAAAGTAAAGCAAGGTGCCAATTGGGGTATAAAGCAATGAAAATAAAACTAACAAATATGTTGAGACTAAAGGAAAGAAAGAATAGATATGCAAAGTTAAATAGAAGTAGAAAAGAAGGTCTACATATATTAAAGATTAACTGCAAGGAGAAAAGAATAGTAGGAAAAACACACAAAGGAATAAATGTAGAAAAAACAATAATAGGCTTAAAAATTAAAATTAAAAAAAAAAAAAAAAAAAAAAAAAAAAAACTCTCCCAGAAGTGGCAAAAGCCCTGATATAGAGGCAAAGGTTATAACAATAATAAAATGTGACTGAGGGAAAAAAAAAAATGTATGATGAAAGAAAGAATAAAAAAAGCTCAGGAGCTTAGTTAGATTTCATAGGCCAACAAAATCAACAACTGCAACAGAACGGGGAAGAAATAAAAATAAAACAAAGGAAAAAAAACAATCTACAGAACACGTCAAAACATTCCATAATCAATAAATGTTTCCTTGAGTCACTGCTGTCAAGTCCTTTCCGTGCTGGAGTCACAGTTCCACTTCAACCCTCCGCTGGATGCCCTGGAACACTGCTGATCTCTGGACCTTGTTGAGAGAGCACTCAGCTCTAATCGGCTCCTGCTCCTCTGTGTTCTTGGGGCTCAACAATCCACAGCTATCAGAACTAGTTGTTTTCTTTTGTGGGAGCTACTCAATGACCTTTTATATATTCCATAGACGCAGAGTCTAAACCTAGTGATCATGTGTTTATCTGCAGGCTAACAGCTTGTGAGAGGGTTTTGGATCTTCTTCCTTAGTCACATTGACCCTGGGTTTCTATTATGAATTTATTTCCACCTCTGGATGTGGGTTATCCACTGGGGTTTCCTCCTGAGGCTGCCCTGGAGGACCTGGGTTTGCCCCTGTGAAGGCCAGGCGTGGAGGTGGTGCAGCTCCTTGAGTCACAGGGGTTCTGGCAGCACCAGGTACTCAGGGGAGTTGGCAGCTGGGGCAGCTAGTGCTCTAGAAGGGTATGGCAACCAGTATTGGCAAATACACTCCAGTATTCCTACCCAGAGAACCTCCCCTCCCTGACAGAGGAGCCTGGCAGGCCACAGTCCACAGGGTCACAATGAGTAGGACACTACCAAAGTGACCTGTGCACATAGACACAAGACTTTTCTTGTCTGTGGCAGCTCTGCCCCAGTGAGAGTTGAAAGTAAAGACAGCACAGCTGCTTGGTTTGTGGGGGCCCTGGCGGCACCCAGTGTACAGACACACGGACTGTCTCCACCGCAGGTGTTATAGCCCTATCAGAGTATTTTTTTGAGCCTTTTGTAGTTGGCGATCAGAAGGCTTCTTTCTCCACAGCTCTGCCCCTCCAGGCACTTAGAGGGCTTCCTTGCCTGGGGTCCTTCCCTGCTGTTTGGCACATCAGGAACACAGAGCGGCCACACACCTGGGGTCCTAGTCTGTAGTTCAGTGTGTTAGGCGTTTGATGAGCCAGCCTCTCTATTGTTCAGCTGCTAATGCTGGCCTGTGGGGGAGAGAGGCTATGGTGATGGCTCTACCCCCTACGTGTGATTCAGCACTATCACTTTGCTTCCATGGCTGCCCGGCTTTCCTCCACAGGCATTTCCCACCACAGTCTCCTCCCTCACATCCCCTCTATCTGTCTCTCCACAGTCAACAGCAGCCCCCACCCTGGGATTGTTCCACAATCCCTAAACTCCAGCTCCCAGCCACAGTGCCGTCTAGGGTATGTATGGCTGCAGCAAGGACTGTCTGATTCTCATTCCATTTAGGCTTTCACAGATCAGTTGTTTCCCTCTCAGCCTTAAATGTTTCTCCTCTGACTCAGACAACTGCCCCAATGTGGAGATCGGATCCCTGCTTCAGTACCCCCAACTGCCAAGGGCAGGTCCAGTCCTACTGACACTCCTGTTTTTCCCCCTAGTTCCTTCATCCTACTGAGTTTTGTGTGGGCCTATATATTCTTTTCTGCTGGCCAGGTACTCCTGTCTATTCTCAGCTGGTGTTCTACATGCACTTCTGGGTCTGAAGGTATATTCCTGATGTATCCGTGGAGAGAAATGTATTCCACGTCCACCTACTTCGCCATCTTGTTCCTCCTAGCTCAGTTCAGTCTCTCAGTCATGTCTGACTCTTTGCGACCCCATGGACTGCAGCATGCCAGGCCTCCCTGTCCATCACCAACTCTGAGTTTACCCAAATTCATGTCCATTGAGTCGGTGATGCCATCCAACCATCCCATCTTCTGTCGTCCCCTTCTCCTCTCCCCTTCAATCTTTCCCAGCATCAGAGTCTTTTCAAATGAGTCAGTTCTTCACATCAGGTGGCCAAAATATTGCAGTTTCAACTTCAGCATCAGTCCTTCCAATAAACACTCAGTACTGATCTCCTTTAGGATGGACTGGTTGGATCTCCTTGCAGTCCAAGGGACTCTCAAGAGTCTTCTCCAACACCACAGTTCAAAAGCATCGATGCTTTGGCATTCAGCTTTCTTTATAGTCCAACTCGCACATCCACACATGACTATTGGAAAAAAACATCTTTGACTAGATGGACCTTTTTTGGCAAAGTAATATCTGCTCTTTAATATGCTGTCTAGGTTGGTCATAACTTCCCTTCCAAGGAGTAAGCATTTTTTAATTTCATGGCTGCAGTCACCATCTGCAGTGATTTCGGAGCCCCCTCCCCCCCCAAAAAAAAAGTGTGTCATTGTTTCCAATATTTCCCCATCTATTTGTCATGAAGTGATTCTTAAACTTAGTTATTCTTGTGGCAAATTTAAGTCTGTTTCACCAATTGTCACGATGCACAGATTACTCTGAAACACTTCTTTTGACCTCTCTCCTCTGTCTTATTCTGCTTTCTTTTTTTACTATCCTCTTTCCTCCACAATTCAGAAATAAATAGGAGGGAAATTTGAACAATCTCATGATTAAAGTTTATGACTGGACAAAGGGAATGTTTCCAAGATGTTGAATTTCTATGATTCTAGGCATAAGCCCAAGCAGGCAAAAAAAGAAAAAAAGACGATTTTGCCAGCACATTAAGAACTTGTAAGGAGAAGACTGTTGAAATGCAGATTTGAGCCAGGAAAATCCCTTTCCACTCTAAATTCTTACTGTTTTAAATCACATCAGTTTGATTAAGAGATGGCTAGGGGGAAAAAATGTAGAATAGATTTAGGGGTGATTATATGTTTTGTAATATGAAATATATAAATCTACAAGTCACAGCTAATTTTAGTTTATTCAAAACCATGTCTTTTCATCTTCTTCATGATTGAGTGTGGAGGGAGAGACAGTAACCTGCTCAAGTTGCCTAAAGTCTAGCTTTTAGAGAGTAATTGAGAGATAACAAATGGCAAAGAAACCCTTCCTGGCATGTCATTTATGAACAGAGAATTGAGAAAAACAGCATGGGTCAGTGGAAAGAGTATTATCTGAAGAATCAAGGGATAAAATTGAATGATTTTCCACAAAAGTACCAGAGACCTTGGGCAAGTTAAACAAAAACAAACAAAACACAAACATGATCATGGACAACTGAGAAGGCAGGGAGCAGCAAGAACATTAGTATAAAACCAAACTACCTGTGTTTATCAGCAGTGTCATTTATCCCTTGAGAAAACAGATTCTGCCACTTGCCACTATTTCCCCATATTTTTGTTTTAAGGCATTTTCTAAAATTTGATGTGATACATCCAAAGGGACTTTATGCAAATAGCAATTGGGAAGTTTTCTTCGACTATTGAAAAGCGGAAGCTAGGATAGGCACCAATGTCGGCAACAATTTTTATCATAAGATTCATGTAATTTTTCTATTGAACACAAATATGTTGACAAGAAAAAAAAATCCTTCAGAATTGTAAATCAAACCATAGTTTGCATCTTTCAGATATTCCAAAGCTTCCTTTATTACTGGTACTTAAGGAACTTGTACTGTGTTAATTCTTGTTTGCAAGAAAGAATGTATGAAAACCATGAGGATACTTATAAAAAGCTTTATTGAGATAGTGTACTTTTTAAAAGAGCAATTCGTAACTGTGACTTGTTAATGCCAAAGAATTTTTTTTTTTAAACTGCAAAATCAAACACATAGTTTTGAAAAGATAGCAACACTGTTCTTTTCTATAAATGAAGATAATCAATTAACATGTGAGATCAATGTTCACTTTTCTTCTTCACCAAACTCTGAGCTAATAAAATCTAATTTTCACTAAGGTGTTAAAGTCTCAATATATTATCTCTCCCTTCAGTAATTGCATTTGAAAATTGCTTTTTTGGTATAATGAGATTCTGTCATTTCCAGAAAGTAAATGGACATGGATTTGTCCAATCCCCCCTCCCAAATGAGTGTATCAAACATGAACGGATGAAAATCCTATATACTTGAAAATCATCATTTAAAATAAAAAGTAAACGTACAACTGACAAGTGGGTCTGTGAGAGTTTTTATATTTTCTGGATATTTGGTATATGATGTTGAAGCTGAAATTCCAATACTTCGGCTGATTCATTTGAAAAGACCCTGATGCTGGGAAAGATTGAAGGCAGGAGGAGAGGGGGACGACAGAGGATGAGATGGTTGGATGGCATCACCGACTCAATGAACATGAGTTTGAGTAAACTCCGGGAGTTGGTGATGGACAGGGAAGCCTGGCGTGCTGCAGTCCATGGGGTCGCACAGAGTCAGACATGACTAAGAGACTGAAATGAACTGACTGAACTGCAACATAGTAACAAAGCTAACCTTACAGGTAACCAGGGGGAAAAAAAAATAACATGGTTTGATTTGAGAGTTATCAAATATTTCACCACTGAAGCTTCACTCCTAACTGAAATATTCTGACACCTTAAGGTTCTTGTTTTAGGCTGTAAGTTAGCTGAGTCAATATATGAGAGGAATTTAGAGAACTACAAAACACTACCTATAACACAGTAAAAAGGATTAATTTTCCAGATTAACTCAAAAGTATACATTACCAATTTAGGAGAAATGTAGCTGTAGATAGATAAATTTTGTAGAAATGTAGAAACCGTAGGGTAAGGAAGTATGGCAAAGCTAAAACATATAAGACACTGCCTAAGCTGGATTTGGAAAATGAAATTTTGTGATTAGCAAACTCTTTCATTAGTTCACTTTTTATAAACAGAATCATTATAAGTGATGTGTTCATTGTAATAATTTCTAACATTTAGGCAAGGTGTAAAATAATGAAATCCCCAGGGCCATATTCCCCCCTCCTAATTCTAATCCCAAGAGGTAATTGTCATCTTATATAATTTGAAGTCTGTATTTCAGCTGGTAGACTTTTGAATTTATCTGCATATACAGAATCTTGTTAAGAAAAGGCTCTTACTTACACCACTGCTTATTGGCCATTCTACCTATAAAATTAGCACTATGCATTATTTTTACCTTTTAATCACAGGTAGGACACCTTAAAAGATGAAAGTCAATAAGATGCTAAAACCTAGTATTCATCATATTATTTTACATAGGCAGAGAATACACAGCAACTAACAACTCCATTGAAGAACAAAGTACTCTCACTGTGTCTAAGGGTGTGGGTGCTCAATTAAACAGGGGCATAAACACGATGTGTCATCTTCTTCAATGTTGGTAATTAAACTGCTTTAGAAACATCCTGATGATTAAACATTTGTCTCCAATTTAATAAAAGTACCAAGGCAAGTATTGCAGTAAAACAACTAAGAGGATGACTATAGTAGTAGCTTTTCTGGGAAGCTGGGAAGAGATCACATTAAAATAGAGAAAAAGTCAATGGAAAATACAGATACGGAAGATAAAACAATACTTCATTAGCTACACATAATTATAATTTTGGTTGCCTGTAGAAACAACTCTCAACATATTAAGCAATCATATGCAATTTAATTGCATTTTGTATTGCAAATTTAATCTTTATCAGATAATTAACTGATTGCTTGTACTGCAGCACCCAAAGAAATGTCTGAGTTTTAAATTACAATTTTGCAAAAGTTCACACATGTTTCTAAGTGGCTAAGAGTATATAAAAAGAAAAATAGCCAGTTTAGATAAAGTAGAATTAATTGTGTTCTTTTGATTTATAAGGCACAAAATAATTTTAATTTATTAAACTTTACTGGACTCTGTGACTCTTTTATTTTTAATATCTAATGAATTATGTACATAATCTTAATTTTATATAATGTATGAAACATTGAAACACATAAAAAAATTTTAGGTTTACCACAATGTACATGTCATAAGACAAACTTCTCCATAGTCTTAAATATTTATAGTCCCTAAATAACCACAAACGAATTGTGTTTGGGGGAGGGCAGTGTTTATAGTGTCTCATGTGGCTATTAAATTCCTCCCTTGTTTTCCTGAGAGTCACGTAATGTAAAATGGCACAGATTTACCATTGTTTCAAATTATAATGGAGACTCTTGGATATGTTTAAATAAAATAATCACCTCTAAACAATTTAAAGATGAAAACTTGATACAACTAGCCATGACTTTAAAACAGATGAAAATCTTATTACCACTAAAATACAACAAATTCCCTCTGTATAAATATGGTGTCAGAAAATTCACTCAGTAATTAATAAGCAGTTCAAGACCACGTGTTATTAATACCTCTGGGAGAAGAAAAACATAGATCAACATGAAGGTAACTTGAGTAAAGAGAATCCCAAACTTAACACCTCAGAGAAGGAGTAACAATTTTCAACAACACCTCTATATCTCCTTAAAACACTGGAGAACCTGAATCTTATCTCCCTTTGTAATTGTACTAATGGTATGACCATGGGTTATTTTTCTAAATTATGTGTATTTTTATTTTCTTTTTCCTTCATCTAAGAGTAGTTGATTGCTGTGGCCAAAACTTCCAAAACTATGTTGAATAGCACTGAAGAGAGTGGGCATCCTTGCCTTGTTCCTGACTTTAGGGGAAATGCTTTCAATTTTTCACCATTGAGGATAATATTTGCTGTGGGTTTACCATATATGGCTTTTATTATGTTGAGGTATGTTCCTTTTATGCCTGCATTCCGGAGGGGTTTTAGCATAAGTGGATGTTGAATTTTGTCAAAGGCTTTCCTCTGCATCTATTGAGATAATCATGTGGTTTTTATCTTTCAATTTGTTAATGTGGTGTATCACATTGATTGATTTGCAAATATTTAAGAATTCTTGCATCCCTGGGATCAAGCCCACTTGGTCATGATGTATGATCTTTTTTAATATGCTGTTGAATTCTGTTTGCTAGAATTTTGTTAAGGATATTTGCATCTATGTTTTCAGTGATATTGGCCTATTGTTTTCTCTTTTCATGGCATCTTTGTCTGGTTTTGGTATTATGGTGATGGTGGCCTCATAGAATGAGTATGGAAGTTTAGCTTCCTCTGCAATTTTCTGGAAGAGTTTGAGTAGGATAGGTGTTAGCTCTTCTCTAAATTTTTGATAGAATTCAGCTGTGAAGCCATCTGGTCCTGGGCTTTTGTTTGTTGGAAGATTTCTGATTACGGTTTCGATTTCCGTGCTTGTGGTGGGTCTGTTAAGATCTTCTGTTTCTTCCTGGTTCAGTTTTGAAAAGTTGTACTTTTCTAAGAATGTGTCCATTTCTTTCAAGTTGTCCATTTTAGTGGCATATAGTTGCTGATAGGAGTCTCTTATGATCCTTTGTATTTCTTTGTTGTCTGTTGTGATTTCTCCATTTTCATTTCTAATTCTGTTGATCTGATTCTTCTCCCTTTGTTTCTTGATGAGTCTGGCTAATGGCTTGTCTATTTTAATTATCTTCTTGAAAAACCAGTTTTAGCTTTGTTGATTTTTGCAATGGTCTCCTTTGTTTCTATTGCATTTATTTCTGCCCTAATTTTTGTGATTTCTTTCCTTCTACCAACCCTGCGGTTCTTCATTTCTTCCTCTTCTAGTTGCTTTAGGTGTAGAGTTAGGTTATTTATTTGATTTCTCTCCTGTTTCTTGAGGTAGGCTTGTATTGCTATGAACATTCCCTTTAACACTGCTTTTACTGAATCCCATAGGTTTTGGGTTGTTGTGTTTTCATTTTCATTCATTTCTATGCAGATTTTAATTTCTATTTTGATTTCTTTTCTGATTTGTTGGTTATTTACAAGTGTGTTGTTTAGCCTCCAGATGTTGGAATTTTTAATAGTTTTTTTTTTCTTGTCTTGTAGTTGACATCTAATCTTACCACATTGCAATCAGAAAAGATGCCTGAGTGATTTCAATTTTTTTGAATTTACCAAGGATAGATTTATGGTCCAGGATGTGATGTATCCTGCGGAAGGTTCCGTGTGCACCTGAGAAAAAGGTGAAATTCATTGTTTTGGGATGAATCGTCCCATAGACATCAATTAGGTCTAACTGGCCCAAGGTATCATTTAAAGTTTGTTTTTCCTTGCTAATTTTCTGTTTAGTTGATCTATCCATAGGTGTGAGTGGGGTATTAAAGTCCCCTACTATTATTGTGTTACTGTTAAATTCCCCTTTCATATTTGTTAGCATTTACCTTACATATTGTGGTGCTCCTATGTTGGGTGCATATATATTTATAATTGTTATATCTTCTTGAATTGATCCTTTGATCATTATGCAGTGTCCTTCTTTATCTCTTTTCAAAGCCTTTATTTCAAAGACTATTTTATCTTATATGAGTATTGCTACTCCTGCTTTCTTTTGGTCTCCATTTGTGTGAAATATCTTTTTCCAGTCCTTCACTATGTTTGTGTACCTAGGTTTGAGGTGGGTCTCTTGTAGACAGCATATATATAGGTGTTGTTTTGTCTCCATTCAGCCAGTCTTTGTCTTTTGGTTGGGGCATTCAACCTATTTACATTTAAGGTAATTATTGATAAGTATGATCCTGTTGCCATTTATTTCCTGTTTTAGATTCGATTTTATAAACATTTTCTGTGTTTCCTGTCTAGAGAAGATCATTTAGCATTTGCTGGAGAGCTGGTTTGGTGGTGCTGAATTCTCTCAGCTTCTGCTTGTCTGTAAACCTATTGATTTCTCCTTCGTATTTGAATGAGATCCTTGCTGGGTACAGTAATCTGGGTTGTAGGTTTTTCTCTTTCATCACTTTAAGTATGTACTGCCATTCCCATCTGGCTTGAAGAGTTTCTATTCAAAGATCAGCTGTTCTCTCTGGGAAACCCCTTGTGAGTTATTTGTTGTTTTTCCCTTGCTGCTTTAAATATTTCTTTTTGTGTCTGATCTTCATTAATTTGATTAATATGTGCCTTGGGGTGTTTTGCCTTGGGTTTATCCTGGTTGGGACTGTCTGGGTTTCTTGGACTTGGGTGACTCTTTCCTTCACCATTTTAGGGAAGTTTTCAACTATTATCTACTCAAGTATTTTTCATGGCCTTTCTTTTTGTCTTCTTCTTCTGGGACTCCTATGATTTGTATTTTGGGTCGTTTAACATTGTCCCAGAGGTCTCTGAGTTGTCCTCATTTCTTTTCATTCTTTTTTCCTCTCTGATACATTTATTTCCACCATTCTATCTTCCACCTGACTTATCTTATCTTCTGCCTCAGTTATTCTACTGTTGGTTCCCTCCAGAGGGCTTTTGATCGCATTTATTGCATTATTCATTGTTGATTGACTTTTTTTTTTCTTCTAGGTCCTTGTTTAACTTTCTTGCATATTCTCAGTCCTTATCTCCAGACTATTTATCTGTACCTTCATTTTGTTTTCAAAATTTTGGATCATTTTTGCTATCATTATTCTGAATTTTCTTTCAGTTAGACTCCGTATCTCCTCTTCTTTTGTTTGGTTTGGTGGTCTTTTATCGTGTTCCTTTACCTGCTGAATATTTCTCTGCCTTTTAATCTTGTTTAGGTTGATGCCTTTTGGGTGGCCTTTCTGTATGCTGGAAGTTTGTGGTTCCTTTTTATTGTGGAGGTTCCTCCCTGTGGATGGGGTTAGACAAGTGGCTTGTCAAGATTTCCTGGTTAGGGAGGCTTGTGTTGGTGTCCTGGTGGGTGGAGATGGATCTCTTCTCTCTGGAGTGCAATGAAGTGTCCAGTAGTGAGTTTGAGGTGTCTATGGGTTTGGTGTGACTTTTGGCTGCCTGTATTTTTGTGCTCAGGGTTATGTTCCTGCTTTATTTGAGAATTAGCTTGATATGTCTTGCTCTGAAACGTGGTGGCTTTTGGGTGGAGCTTGGTTTCAGTGTAGGTATGGAGGCTTTTGGATGAACTTTTGTTGATTAATGTCCATGGAGTCAGGAGTTTTCTGGTGTTCTCAAGTTTTGGATTTAAGCCTCCTGCATCTAGCTTTCAATCTTATCCTTATAGTAGCCTCAAGACTTCTCCATCCATACAGTACTGATGATAAAACATCTAGGTTAATGGTGAAAAAATTCTCCACAGTGAGGGACACCCAGAAAGGTTCACAGAGTTACATGAAGAAGAGAAGAGGGAAGAGGTAGATAGAGGTGACCAGGAGGAAAAGAGGGGGAATCAAAATGGGAGAGAGCAATCTAGCCAGTAATCAATTCCCTATTTGCTCTCCACAGTCTGGAACACTCAGAGAGGTTCAAGGAGTTCCATAGTGAAGAGAAGAGGGAGGAAGGAGATAGAGGTCACCAGGAGGAGAGGTGGGGGAGTCAAAAGGAGAGAGACCAATCTAACCTGTGGTCAGTTCCCTAAGTTTTTTCCACAGCCTGGGACACCCAAAGAGATTTGCAGTGTTAAGGAGAGAAGAGAAGGGAGAGGCAGAAGATAGAGGTGACCTGGGGGAGAAAAAGGAGAGTCAAAATGGGAGAAAGCAATCAAGCCAGTAATCACACTCCTAAGTAAAAATGCGTACTTAAGATTGAATTCTTAAAGGTACAGAATTGATAACAAATACCAAAAACAAAGGTTAAAATCTGGAGTAGAGGTTAGACTCTCAAAAATACAGTGTTAAAAAAAAATCGCAAAGGTTATATTAAAAAACTATTAAATTTGCTTTAAAATAACGTATTTTTTTCAAGGTAATAGTAGGTTTTTAAAACGAAACTTAAAGTAGTAATAAAGAACTTAAAAATAAAAAAAAAATAAAAATAAAAAATGACAATAGTAAAATATATCTAGGAATTTCTCTGGAGCTGTTGAGGGCAATGTGTGGTCAGTTCAGTTTCAGATAGTTCTTTGTTCCACCTTATACTTCTTCTCAAGCTCAATAGGTCCCTTCCAATGTAGCCAGTGCTAAGTACAGAGTTTTAATCTGTTGCACCTGTCACTTCCAAAGCCGTTCCCTCTTCTCTGGTTTATTTTGGCTTCCTCTGTGCAAGTCTCTTTTGTATGTAACTTCTGCCCTGACACAAGGGGGCAAAGGTGGTCATTTATTTAGGCTCACTTGTTCAATTGTGCTGTACGGAGGGAGGAACACTGCAAACAAATACCACTGGCATGTTTGGGGAGTGCTGGCAGTGTCTGGGACACACTGGGTTTGCCCTCGCTCATGGCGTGTATGTATGGTCTCCCAGTCTGCACTGCTCAGGCTCCAGGTTGCTCTTCTGGGGAAGTGTCTAAGGTGGGCTCTGGCTTGTGTGCACTTCCCAGATCGACGCTGCTCAGGCCCAGGAGTACTGCTTGGGTACTCCACAAAGGCACAGACTCAGTTGGACCTGCCTTTTTTGCCCTTCTTAGGTCTGAGCAGCTCAGGTGACCAGGTGCTTGGTGAGCACACCTTTCCCAGCTGAGCGGTGCATCTTATCACTTCCCCTGTCCCAGCAACTAGGTTTCCTGGGTGCGCAGTGGGAGTGCATTCTCAGATATGCCATGTGTCTCTTCTGGAGTGCTGATCTCTGGCTGCCACCCTCCTGACGGATGTCAACTGTTCAGGATCCCAGGAAGACTTGGTTAGCAACTGGGAGCCTGCTTGCAACTTGGTAGGGGATGCAGTCTCTGGTGCCAAGTTTGCCCCTTCCCTTCTAACTCTGGCTGTCACCCACCTGCCTCCCTCCCTCCGGTGGGGGATGGACCTGTCCACAGCCTGCTAAATCCCTTCTGGTATTCGCTCAGTCCTTTGTTCTTTAAGAGGTCCAGGAAGTGCCTTCAGTTCAGTTCAGTCGCTCAGTCGTTTCCGACTCTTTGCGACCCCATGAATCGCAGCACACCAGGCCTCCCTGTCCATCACCAACTCCCGGAGTTTACCCAAATTCATGTCCATCGAGTCGGTGATGCCATCCAGCCATCTCATCCTCTGTCATCCCCTTCTCCTCCTGCCCCCAATCCTTCCCAGCATCAGGGTATTTTCCAATGAGTCAACTCTTCCCATGAGGTGGCCAAAGTATTGGAGCTTCAGCTTCAGCATCAGTCCTTCCAACGAACACCCAGGACTTATCTCCTCAGGATTGACTGGTTGGATCTCCTTGCAGTCCAAGGGACTCTCAAGAGTCTTCTCCAACACCACAGTTCAAAAGCATCAATTCTTCGGCACTCAGCTTTCTTCACAGTCCAACTCTCACATCCATACATGACCACTGGAAAAACACAGCCTGACCAGATGGACCTTTGTGGCAAAGTAAAATGTCTCTGCTTTTTTATATGCTCATCTAGGTTGGTCATAACTTTCTTCCGAGAGTAAGCGTCTTTTAATTTCATGGCTGCAGTCACCATCTTGCAGTGATTTTGGAGCCCAGAAAAATAAAGTCAGCCATTGTTTCCACTGTTTCCCCATCTATTTGCCATGAAGTGATGGGACCAGATGCCATGGTCTTAGTTTTCTGAATGTTGAGCTTTAAGCCAACTTTTTCACTCTCCTCTTTCACTTTCATCAAGAGGTTCTTTAGTTCTTCTTCACTTTCTGCATAAGGGTGATGTCATCTGCATATCTGAGGTTATTGATATTTCTCCTGGCAATCTTGATTCCAGCTTGTGCTTCTTCCAGCCCAGCATTTCTCATGATGTACTCTGCATATAAGTTAAATAAGCAGGGTGACAATATACAGCCTTGATGTACTCCTTTTCCTATTTGGAACTTAGGTTAGAGCTTTTCAAGGGGAAGTTCTCTCTCTCTCTCTCTCTCTCTCTCTTTTTCCCTCTCTGACTATCCTATGATTTTGGTTGCTATCTCAAGTTAGCTCCCTCAGATTGCCCACAGGGCATTCAGGCCCAGTCCTTATCCTATGCAGTGCAGCCCACGCCACCCTGTTCAGCCCCCGCTTGATGGTGGCGAACACGAGTGTCTGGGCTACTTATCAATGGGAGTTGCAGTTAGGCGTGTAATCTGTGGGTTTTATTTATTTATTTTTTCCTCTTGGTAATGTTGCCCTCTGAGATTCCAAAACTCCCCACAGACCTGCCGGTGAGAGGGTTTCCCAGTGTTTGGAAACTTCTCCTCTTTTAAGACTTTCTCCCCGGGATAGGTCTCTGTCCCTAACTCTTGTGTCTCTTTTTTATCTTTTGTATTTTATCCTACCTCCTTTTGAAGACAATGAGCTGCCTTTTTGGGTGCCTGGTATCCTCTGTCAGCATTCAGAAGTTGTTTTGTGGTATTTGCTCAGGGTTCAAATGATTTTTTGATGAATTTTTGGGGGAGAAAGTGGTCTCCCCGCCCTATTCCTCTGTCATCTTAGGACCGCCCCCCCCCAAAAAAAATGCTATAATATTTGAAGGAAAGAAGAAAAACATAACGTTTGTAATTCAAAATTTGAAGCCAAACAAGATTGTTATTTTAGAAAAACAAAATTGTAATATAACACATTTCCTTGAATCCTTTGAGGCAAACAACTTATTGAAAACAGAAATTTCATCTATTGAGCCATACTTCACAAAGGATGTAAAGTATTGTTCTAAAGAATATGTATATATATATATAAAATTTAGAAATGCCTCATATTTGTGCCCCGATATTATCTTTATGATTCAGAAGAAAAAAAACAAAACAAAACAAAACCCACAGTTCAGTGCTCCAGTATTGCTCTAACCCATTATCATGACTTGACCAAATAAGCTGAAAGTGAAAGTCACTCAGTCATGTTCAACTCTTTGTGACCCCATGGACTATATATTCCATGTAATTCTCCAGGCCAGAATACTGGAGTGGGTAGCCATTCCCTTCCCCAGGGGATCCTCTGAAACCAGGGATCAAATCCAGGTCTCATACAGTGCAGGCAGATTATTTATCAGCTGAGTCACCAGGGAAGCCCAAATAAGGTACTGTTGAGTAAATACTGTGATATATTTTCATGTATACCTTAATTTTAACTGCCTCTGCTAGCCCAAGGGAGGCAGATGAAGTTAGACATGATTTGAAGTCTCTGGCCAATCCAAGATACAAGCTCCTATATTGCATTCATAGGAAAAAAAAAATGAAGTTGAAATATATTTGATAGCACTAAATCTTATCTCTTATCTCACAGAAGTACTAATAAAATGACAAGAAGTGGAATAAATTAAAATTAACATAATTATATTATCAACATTTTAAAAATCACTGAACTAAAATGGACTGGAATGGGCGAATTTAATCCAGATGACCATTGTATCTACTACTGTGGGCAAGAATCCCATAGAAGAAATATATGGCAAAACCAATACAATATTGTAAAGTAAAATAAATAAATAAATAAACATTAAAAAAGAAAGGAAAAAAAAGTGGTGTAGCCCTATAGCCAACAAAAGTGTTTGAAATGCAGTACTTGGGTGCCATCTCAAAAATGACAGCATGGTCTCTGTCCATTTCCATGGCAAACCATTCAATATCACGGTAATCTAGATCTGTGCCCCAACCATTAATGCCAAAGAAGCTGAAGATGTTTCCTTCTGTGATGACCAACAAGACCTTCTAGAACTAACACCAAAAAAAAAGATGTCCTTAACATCATAGAGGAGTAGAATGCAAAAGTAGGAAGTCAAGAGATACTTGGAGTAACAGGCAAGTTTGGAGTTGGAGTACAAAATGACAGAGGGTAAAGGTTAATAGAATTTTGACAAGAGAATACACTGGTCATAACAAACATCCTCTTCCACAACACAAGCGATAGCTCTAGACATGGACATCACCAGATGGTCAATACTGAAATCAGATTGATTATATTTGCAGACAAAGATGGAAAAGCTGTATACAGTCAGCAAAAACAAGACAGGGAAATGACTGTGGCTCAGATCATGAACTCTTATTGTCAAATTCAGACTTAAATGGAAGAAAGTAGGGAAAAATCACTAAAACATTCAGGTATGACCTAAACAAAATCCCTTATGTTTATACAGCAAAACTGACAAATAGATTCAAAGGACTACATCTGATAGAGTGCCTGAAAAATTATGGACAGATTTTGTGACATTGTACAGGAAGCAGGGATCAAGACCATCCCCAAGAAAAAGAAATGCAAAAAGGCAAAATGGTTGTCTGAGAAGGCCTTACAACAGTTGAGAAAAGATAAGTGAAAGGCAAAGGAGAAAAGGAAAGATATACCCATCTGAATGCAGAGTTCCAAAGAATACCAATGAGATATAAGAAAGCTTTCCTCAGTAATCAACACAAAGAAATAGAGGAAAACAACAGAATGGGAAAGACTAGAGGTCTCTTCAAGAAAATTAAGATACCAAAGAAATATTTCATGCAAAGATGGGCTCAATAAAAGAAATGGGATGGACCTAGCAGAAGCAGAAGATATTAAGAAGAGGTGGCAAGAATACACAGAAGAACTATACAAAAAAATCTTCATGACCCAGATAACCATGATGGTGTGATCGCTTACCTAGAGTGAGACATTCTGGAGTCTGAAGTCAAGTAGACCTTAGGAAGCATCACTACAAACAAAGCTAGTGGAGGTGATGGAATTCCAGCTGAGCTATTTCAAGTCCTAAAAGATCATGCTGTGAAAGTGCTGCACTCAATATGCCAGCAAATTTGGAAAATTTAGCAGTGGCCACAGGACTGGAAAAGGTCAGTTTTCATTCCAATCCTAAAGAAAGGCAATGCCAAAGAACGTTAAAACTACCACAGATTTGCACTCATTTCACACATCAGCAAAGTAATGCTCAAAATTCTCCAAGCAAATCTTCAACAGAATGTGAATCAAGAACTCTCAGATGTTCAAGCTGGATTTACAAAAGGCAGAAGAACCACAGATAAAATTGCCAACATCCGTTGGATCATAGAAAAAGAAGAGAGTTCCACAAAAACATCTATGTCTGTTTTATTGACTACATCAAAGCCTTTGACTGTGTGGATCATAAAAAACTGTGAAAAATTCTTCAAGAGATGGGAATACCAGACCCCCTTACCTGCCTCCTGAGAAATCTGTATGCGGGTTAAGAAGCAACAGTTAAGACCAGACATGTAAAATAGACTGGTTACAAACTGGGAAAGGATACGTCAAGGCTGTATGTTGTCACCTCACTTATTTAATTTATATCCATAGGTACATCATGTGAAATGTTGGACTGGCTGAAGCACAAACTGGAATCAAGATTGCCAGAAGAAATGTCAATAATCTCAGATATGCAGATGACACCAACCTTATGACAGAAAGTGAAAAGGAACTAAAGAGCTTCTTGATGAAAGTGAAAGAGAAGAGTCAAAATGTTGGCTTAAAACTCAACATTCAGAAAACTAATTTCATGGCATCTGGTCCTTCACTTCATGGCAAATAGGTGGAGAAACAATGGAAACACTGACAGACTTTATTTTCCTGGGCTCCAAAATCACTGCAAATGGTGACTGCAGCCATAAAATTAAAAGACACTTGCCCTTTGGAAGAAAAGAGATGACCAACCTAGACAGCATATTAAAAACCAGAGACGCTACTTTGCCAGCAAAGGTCCATCTAGTCAAAACTATGGTTTTCCTGCAGTCATGTATGATTGTGAGAGTTGGACCACAAAGATAGCTGAGTGCCAAATAACTGATGCTTTTGTGCTGTGGTGTTGGAGAAGACTCTTGAGAGTCCCTTGAACTTCAAAGAGATCAAGCCAGTCCATCCCAAAGGAAATCAGTTCTGGATATCCATTGGAAGGACTGATGCTGAAGCTGAAGCTCCAATACTTTGGCTACCTGATGCGAAGAACCTACTCATTGGAAAATACCCTGATGCTTGGAAAGATTGAAGGCAGGAGGAGAAGGGGACAACAGAGGATGAGATGGTTGGATGGAATCACCAACTAGATGGACATGAGTTCATGTAAACTCAGGGCTTGGTAATGGACTGGGAAGCCTGGCCGTCTGCAGTCCAGGGAGTCGAAAAGAATAGGACAGGACTGAGTGACTGAACTGAATTGAACTCTAGACTAAATTATGACTAGATTAATTTTAAGGCATGAATCATTTCACAGTTCTCATGTATATTCCCATTTCTGTTCACTCTTGATAAACAGTTCTCAGATGTACTGCAAGAGGAGAATGGGATTACTTACAATAGGCAGGGCACAGAAGTAACTTAAGTGTCCATCAACAGAGAAATGGATAAAGAAGATGTGGTACATATATAAAATGGATTATTACTATTAAAATTTTCTGGAATTCTCACTCTTGTCTATGATCCAGAAAAAAATCTACTACTACATTGTCTATGCTAAACCCTTTGACTGCGTGGGTCACGAGAAGGTGGAAATTTCTTAAAGAGTTGGGAATACTAGACCACTTTTTCTACTTCCTGAAAAACTTGTATGCAGGTCAAGAAGCAACAGTTAGAAATGGACATGGAACAATGGACTGGTTTAAAATTGGGAAAGGAGTACATCAAGACTGTATATTGTCAACCTGCTTATTTAACTTATATGCAAAGTACATCATGGGAAATGCCAGGCTGGGTGACATACAAGCTGGAATCAAGATTGCTGGGAGAAGTATCAGCGACCTCAGAGATACAGATAATACCACCCATGGCAGAAAGCAAAAAGGAATAGGCCTTTAATGAAAGTGAAAGAGGAGAGTCAAAAAGCTAGTTTAAAACACAGCATTCAAAAAACTAAGATCATGGCATCTGGTCCCATCAGTCAGTCAGTCAGTCAGTTCAGTCAATCAGTCGTATCCTACTCTTTGCGACTCCATTGACTGCAGCACGCCAAGGTTTCCCTGTCCATCACCAATTCCCGGAGCTTGCTCAAACTCTTGTCCATCCAGTCGGTGATGTCATCCAACCATCTCATCCTCTGCCGTTCCCTTCTTTTCCTGCCTTCAATCTTTCCCAGCATCAGGGTCTTTTCCAATGAGTCAGTTCTTTGCATCAGGTGGCCAAAGTATTGGAGCTTCAGCTCCAACATCAGTCCTTTCAATGAATATTCAGGACTGAGTTCCTTCAGGATGGACTGGTTGGATCTCCTTGCAGTCCAAGGGACTCTCAAGAGTCTTCTCCAACATTACAGTTCAAAAGCACCAGTTTTTGGCTAACTTTATGGTCCAACACACACAATCATACATGACTACTGGAAAAACCATAGCTTTGACAAGACGAACATTTATTGGCAAAGTAATGTATCTGGTTTTTAATATGCTGTCTAAGTTGGTCAAAGCTTTTTTTCCAAGGAGCAAGTGTCTTTTAATTTCATGGCTGCAGTCACCATCTGCAGTGATTCTGGAGCCCAAGAAAATAAAATCTGTCACTGTTTCCATTGCTTTCCCATCTATTTGCCATGAAGTGATGGGACCAGATGGCATGATCTTAGTTTTCTGAATGTTGAGTTTTAAGCCAGCTTTTTCACTCTCCTCTTTCACTTTCATCAAGAAGCTCATTAGTTCTTCTTTGCTTTCTGCAATAAATGTGGTGTCATATGCATATCTGAGGTTATTAATATTTCTCCTGGCAATCTTGATTCCAGTTTGTGCTTCATTCAATCCAGCATTTCTCATGATACACTTTGCATATAATTTAAAGAAGCAGGATGGCAATATACAGCCTTGACGTACTCCTTTCTTGATTGGGAACCAGTCTGTTGTTCCATGTCCAGTTTGAACGGTTGTTTCTTGATCTGTATTCAGATTTCTCAGGAAGCAAGTGAGGTGGTCTGATATTCCCATCTCTTTGAGAATTTTCCACAGTTTGTTGTGATTCATACAGTCAAAGGCTTTGGCCTAGTCAATAAAGCAGAAGTAGATGTTTTCCTGGAACTGTCTTGCTTTTGTAAGAGCCAACAGATGTTGGCAATTTGATCTCTGGTTCTTCTGCATTTTCTAAATCCAGCTTGAACATCTGGAAGTTCATGGCTCATGTAGTGTTGAAGCCTGGCTTGGAGAATATTGAGCATTACTTTACTAACATGTGAGATGAGTTCAATTGTGTGGTAGTTTGAGCATTCTTTCTTTGAGCATTGCCTTTCTTTGGGATTGGAATGAAAACTGACCTTTTCCAGTCCTGTGGCCACTGATGAGTTTTCCATATTTGCTGGCATATTGAGGGCAGCACTTTTGCAGTATTATCTTTTAGGACTTGAAATAGCTCAACTGGAATTCCATCACCTCCACTAGCTTTTTTCATAGTGATGCTTCCTAAGGCCTACTTGACTTCTCACTCCATGATGGCTGGCTCTAGGTGAGTGATCACACCATCCTGATTACCTGGGTCATGAAGATCTTTTTTGCATAGTTCTTCTGTGTATTTTTGCCACATCTTCTTAGTATCTTCTGCTTTTGCTAGGTCCATTCCATTTCTGTTGTTTATCGTGCCCATCTTTGCATGAAATGTTCCCTTGGTATCTAATTTACTTGAAGAGATATATAGTCTTTCCCACTATTTTGAGTGGTTTCTTTTTTTTCTTTTTCCATTTATTTTTATTAGTTGGAGGCTAACTACTTTACAATATTGTAGTGGTTTTTGTCATATGTTGACATGAATCAGCCATGGATTTACATGTATTCCCCATCCTGATCCCCCCTCCCACCACCCTCTCCACCCGATTCCTCTGGGTCTTCCCAGGCCCGAGCACTTGTCTCATGCATCCAGCCTGGACTGGTGATCTGTTTCACACTTGATAATATACATGTTTCGATGCTGTTCTCTTGAAACATCCCACCCTCGCCTTCTCCCACAGAGTCCAAAAGTCTGTTCTGTACATCTGTGTCTCTTTTTCTGTTTTGCATATAGGGTTATCGTTACCATCTTTCTAAATTCCATATATATGCATTAGTATACTGTAATGGTCTTTATCTTTCTGGCTTACTTCACTCTGTAAAAGGGGCTCCGGTTTCATCCATCTCATTAGAACTGATTCAAATGAATTCTTTTTAATGGTTGAGTAATATTCCATTGTGTATATGTACCACAGCTTTCTTATCCATTTGTCTGCTGATGGGCATCTAGGTTGCTTCCATGTCCTGGCTATTATAAATAGTGCTGCGATGAACATTGGGGTGCATGTGTCTCTTTCAGTTCTTGTTTCCTCAGTGTGTATGCCCAGAAGTGGGATTGCTGGGTCATATGGCCGTTCTAATTCCAGTTTTTTTTTAAGAAATCTCCACACTGTTCTCCATAGCGGCTGTACTAGTTTGCATTCCCACCAACAGTGTAAGAGGGTTCCCTTTTCTCCACACCCTCTCCAGCATTTATTGCTTTATTTTGTTTTCATCTATTTCTTTGCATTGATCACTGAGGAAGACTTTCTTATGTCTCCTTGGTATTCTTTGGAACTCTTCATTCAAATGGGTATATCTTTCTTTTTCTCCTTTGTCTTTTGCTTCTCTTCTTTACACAGCTATTTGTAAGGCCTCTTCAGAAAACCATTTTGTCTTTTTGCATTTCTTTTTCTTGAGGATGGTCTTGATCACTGGCTCCTGTACAATGTCACAAACCTCCATCCATAGTTCTTCAGGCACTCTGTCTATCAGACCTATTCCCTTGAATCTATTCATCACTTTCACTGTATAATTGTAAGGGATTTGATTTATGTCATACTTGCATGGTATAGTGGTTTTCTCTACTTTCTTCAATTTAAGTGTGAATTTTGCAGTAAGGTGTTCATGATCTGAGCCACAGTCAGCTCCCAGTCTTGTTTTTCCTGACTATATAGAACTTCTCCATCTTTGGTTGCAAAGAATATAATCAGTCTGATTTTGGTATTGACCATTTTTTGATGTCCATGCCTAGAAGTATTACCTGTGTTTTTGGAAGTGGGTCTTTGCTATGACCAGTGCATTCTCTGGGTAAAAATCTCGTGGAAAAACTCTGTTAGCCTTTTCCCTGCTTCATTTTGTACTCCGTGGCCAAAATTGCCTGCTTCTCCATGTATCTCTTGACTTCCTACTTTTGCATTCCAGTCCCCTATAATGAAAAGGACATCTTTTTCTGGTTTTAGTTCTAAACGGTCTTGTGGGTCTTCATAGAACCTTTCAACTTTAGCTTCTTCAGCATTACTGGTCAGGGCAGAGTTGTATTATTGTGATATTGAATGGTTTGCCTTGGAAATTAATAGAGATCATTCTGTAATTTTTAAAATTGCACCCAAGTGCTGCATTTTGGACTCTTTTGTTGACTATAAGGGCTATGTCATTTCTTCTAACAGATTATTCCCACAGTAGTATATATAATGGTCCTCTGAGTTAAATTATCACATTCCTGTCCATTTTAGTTCACTGATTCCTACATTGTTGTTGTTGACTCTTGCCATCTCCTTTTTGACAACTTCTAATTTGCCTTGATTCATGGACCTAACATTCCAGGTTCCTATGGAATATTGTTCTTTAGAGTATTGGACATACTTCCATCACCAGTCACATCAACAACTGGGCATTGTTTTTGCTTTGGCTCCATCTCTTCATTCTTTCTGAAGTTATTTCTCCAATTTTCTCCAGTAGTATGTTGGGCACCTACCGACCTGGGGAGTTCATCTTTCAGTGCCATTTTTTTTTTTTTTTTACCTTTTCATACTGTTCATGGGTTTCTTAAGGCAAGAATACTGAAGTGGTTTGCCATTCCCTTCTCCAGTGGGCTGTATTTTGTCAGAATTCTCCACCATGACCCACCCATCTTAGGTGGAGCTACATAGCATGGCTCATAGTTTCACTGAGTTAGACAAGGCTGTGGTCCATGTGATCAGTTTGATTAGTTTTCTGTGATTGTGGTCCCATCACTTCTAAGCAAATAGATGGGAAAAGTTGGACACTGTGGGAAATTGTGTTTTCTTGACCTCCAAAATCACTACGGACAGTGACTGCAGCCAAGAAATCCAAAGACCCTTGCTCCTTGGGAGAAAAGCTATGACCAACCTAGTCAGCACATTAAAAATCAGAGACATTACTTTGCCAACAAAGGTCCACATAGTCAAAGCTCTGTTTTTTCCAGTAGTCATCTATGGGTGTGAGAGTTGGACCATAAAGATGGCTGAATACTGAAGAATTGATGCTTTCAAACTGTGGTGCTGGAGGAGACTCTTGAGAGCCACTTGGGCAGCAAGGAGATCAAACCAGTCAATCCCAAAGGAAATCAACCCTAAATATTCATTGGAAGGACTGATGCTAAAGCTGAAGCTGCAATACTTTGGCCACCTGATCTGAAGTGTTGAGTCATTGGAAAGTCCCTGACACTGGGAAAGATTGAGGGCAGAAGGAGAAGGTGGAGATAAGCATGGGATGTTTGGATGGCATCACTGCCTCAATGGACATGATTTTGAGCAAACTCCAGGAGATAGTGAAGGACAGGGAAGCCTGGTTTGCTGCAGTCCATGGTGTCGCAAAAACAGAACTTAGCAACTGAACAACATTGCTGCTGCTGCTGCTGCTGCTGCTGCTAAGTCGCTTCAGTTGTGTCCAACTCTGTACGACCCCATAGATGGCAGCCCGCCAGGCTCCCCCGTCCCTGGGATTCTCCAGGCAAGAACACTGGGGTGGGTTGCCATTTCTTTCTCCAATGCATGAAAGTGAAAAGTGAACGTGAAGTCGCTCAGTTGTGTCCGACTCAGCAACCCCATGGACTACAGCCTACCAGGCTCCTCTGTCCATGGGATATTCCAGGCAAGAGTACTGGAGTGGGGTGCCATTGCCTTCTCTGGAACCACAACATTACTCATCCATAAAAGGGAAGAAAACTATGTCATTTGAAGAGACGTGGATGGACCTAGAAATTGTCATACAGAGTGAAGTAAGTCAGAAAGAGGAAAATATCATATATTAACATATATATGTGGGATCTAGGGGAAAAATACAGATGAACCTATTTGTAAAGCAGAAATAGAGACATAGAGGTAGAAAATAAACTTAAGGGTACAAAGAGGGAGAGACAGAAGATAAATTGAGTGACGTTATTGACATATATGCACTGCATGCTATGCCTGCTGAGTCTCTTCAGTCGTGTCCGACTCTTTGTGACCCTATTGACTGTAACCCAGCAGGCTCCTCTGTTCATGGAATTCTTCTGGCAAGAATACTGGAGTGGTTTGCTATGCCCTACTCCAGGGGATCTTCCCAACCTTGCATTGGCAGGCAGGTTCTTTACCACTATCGTCACCTGGGAAGCCCATATATACACTACTATGTGTATAATGATAAATGATGAGACCTACTGTATAGCACAGGGGGGAAGAAAAGAAGGTACAATCTGTCTGTAGGAAATAAAGTAAGTTAACCCTAAAAATGCATTCCAATATAAAGAAGGTGCAGACAAATACTGTCTGATTCCACTTACATGAGGTACTTAGAATAGTCAAATTCATAGAGTCAGAAAGTACATTGGTAGATGCCAGTGGTTGGAAGCAGGTGGGGAAGGGGAAATGTAGACATTGTGTTTAAAAGGGGACAGAATTTCAGTTTAGGAAAGTAAAAAATTTAAGAGATGGATGATGGTGAGAATTTCACAACAATGTGAATGTACTTAGTACCACTGAAATGTACAGTTAAATGTGGTTTAAATTGTATGTTTTCTATTATGTGACTTTTACCACAATAAAAAACAATTTAAAAAGAGGAGAATGAAAATCAAATCTGGAAATTTTAAGTGTTTGGGAAAAAAAAAAAGATTAAGCTCATACTTTTTATAACTATTTTGGCTAGGAAGAGTCAGAGGCAGCTGGGAGGTTGTTGGAAGGAATATATGTGAACTTCTTGAAATGAACATTCTGGCAGGTAGACTAATGGTCAGTTCATTCATGTTATATATAGCATGGCTTTTAGTGACATCAGTGAGAAAGTCAGTGTCCTCTTCCACAAGGATAGTGTCTTTTATTCTTTACTACAGAAAGTGACTGCCAATTGAAATACTCAATAATTTGCTTTCTATTCTAAAATATTTAAAGAATAGTCAAACTGTGTTTAGAGGTTAAGAAAGTTCATTTCCTTAAGCTATTTTTCCATGAGTGTATTCAAGTGGAAAATTTTATTTTAAAAATTGTAAGTGTGTTTTGGCTCAGGTTGCAATGAAACAGTTTTCTTCTCTAGTCAAATTTCAGTGCTTATCCTGGAAACCAGTCTTTTCACTATACAAAAATAAATATCTTCAGTTAGTGGAAAAAGTAAAGAATATTAAAATCCTTCCTAAATAGTTTGAAAACTTTGGGTTTTAATTATATCATCATAGTCCAGCCATAGTTCTAAGGACAAGTTTAATGGCTACTAAGCAGAGATATGACTCTTAGCATAGTTCTTAAACATCGATAGGAACAAAATCAGTAGGTTCATCCTTGAACTTCAACAATTATAAGGAAAAATCAGAATGTTGCAATTAAATTCAAGTCTACAAATGCTGCCAAATATAAGTCAATTCAAAGGAACACAAAATGAGCATCCCACAGAATTCAGATATTTTTAATATTAATAAGTTTGCTTATGTTTCTTATAGCAATCTTTGCTATACAAAGCTGGACAGTTCCATTGAATTTGTTTTAAAGGATTCGTGCCCATTGAAAGTATATGCAAAAATGTCTTATCAACTGAGTTTTTATTATTTGGTTTGGAAGGGCCTATCTCCAAAATCATTTTCTCAAATGATTTTCTATTTATCAAATAAGCTGTACAGAGTTATTAAAGCACAGGTCTTAGTTAATAGTAACAAGCTAATGTTAATTTCCTGGTTTTAACAAATGTACCACAGTGATGCAAAAAGTTAACAATGAGGAAACCAATTAAGGGAGATACAGGAAACCATGTTGGCATCTTGATCTTGGACTTACCAGCCTCCAAAGCTGTGAGAAATAGATTTTTGTTGTTTATAAACTACCAAATTTGTGATATTTTGTTATAGCAGTTAAAACAGCCTAAAACAGCCTTATTTAAAAAAATCCTTCAGTAGTTTTGTAGTTTTGCATTTTATATGTAGGTATATAAGAGTAAGTCTTATAAAAACCAGTTTATTTTGGAATAATTTTAGATTCATAGAAAAGTAAAAAACAAAATAACATTTCCTATAAATGAAAGACTCCTTTTCCCCAATGAGAACCCCTCTGTGAAAATAATAACATAGTAGTTTGACATTTTATGGAAAATCAGCATTATTTGAAAATCATCTAAGTTGTCTGTGTTCTGAAAAGAGAGGCAAAATAGAGTGGAACCGCCAAGCGTACAAAGGAAACTCAAAATACAAGAAGCCCATCACAAATCATAGACGTTTGTCCTCAGAGATACAGTTCAAAAACAAGTAAACAAATTAGAGTGGTTAGCATGAATGTTGTTGTTCAGTTGCCCAGTCTTGTTCAACTCTTTGCAACCCCATGGACTGCAGCACTCCAGACTTCCCTGTCCATCACCAACTCCTGGAGCTTGCTCAAACTCATGTCCATTGAGTCAGTGATGCCATCCAAACATCTTATCCTCTGTCATCCCCTTCTCCTTCTGCCCACAATCTTCCCCAGCATAAGGGACTTTTCCAATGAGTCAGCTATTTGCCTCGAATGACCAAAATACTTAGCATGAATACAAAAAGTAAAATCCTGCAAATAGTATTGGCCTTAATTAAAAACTATTCTTCTTACTCTCATGAATCCATCTTGAGAACTTAAGAGGATTTCTACATTCTGGAATAAAAATGTATTTTCATATTTAGATGTTGCCTCGATCATTACCAAATTCTTTTATAAAAGTAAATATCTTTGACATAATCTAAGTAATTTTACTTTATTCACACAATTTGTACAGCATTTTTATCATGCCAGGAATCCCAATTTTCAATTAGTGATTCTATGAATATTTCATAGTAAAAACCATTCTGTTTAAAATTTGTTTGGGGGGAAACTACTTTACAGTGTTGCATTCATTTCTGCCATACAATGCAAATCAGCCCTAACTGTACATATATCAGCTCCTTCTTGAGCCTCTCTCCCCTCCTTCCAATAATTTTTGATTAATTAGCCATAAAATTATTTATTCAAAAGATACTTATTGAGTACCTACTATGTGTCAGACACTGTTATAAGTGCTGGAGATCTAGCAGTCAGCAAAAGAGGATGAAATAACACTGCCCTCAGTGGAGTTTACAATCTATTTACACTCTTCTTAAAAAGTAATGAGAAAATATAACAAGGAAGTGGTTTCACTAAAACTGAATCAAGTTCATACCTTCAGGCTCTTTTACAGGGAAACCTAATAAGAAACAGTATGTTATTTTTTGATGTTAAGGAACACCTTATTTTAGCTCTGCTGTAAAAGACACTTGGGAGTAGCTTGCCTATGCCACACAATGACACTATCTGACAAGAGAGTATCACTGTAAAACTCCCTCTTCCATCGACCAAACTCTGATAAAGGAAGGTTCTAAAAAGGTCAGTCTTTAAGATCATCCTATGTACTTATCAATAATGCACATAGTTTTATTTGTTATTCATGCTTAACTTGAAATTCTTCTCTTTAATCCTTGAGAGTAGATTATTAGATCCAGGAGTGTTTTGAATATTGGGATAAATTAGCTTCCCTTTCTTCAGTATCTCATCCAACTGTGTATTTTGACATCTTTCTCTTTAATATTATCCTCAATATTAATTCATCTACTTTTTCTTTCCTGCACATGTATTTTCAGTTCAATTGTACGTAAATGTGTATTGTAAACCATACTGATCACAGTGGATAGCATATTACTACTTTCAATTCAGTTTAAAACAAATAGGAAAGAGAAAAAAATTCCCAAATTCATTCAAAGTTCACATTCTCTACATCCTCCAAATAAGGAGACTTCAACCATAAGCTTCCTTTCATTTCCCAGAGAGTTATTTCAGATACTATAAGACCTATCCTTTCTGTCTGTGACATTCCAGTATTGAAAGCATGAAAGATTTTGCTTTTCTTCTGGTTATTGCTCCCAATCACCACTCTAAGCCACCCTCCTAAAAAAAGTGATAAAATAAGAAATTTTTAAAAAGTGTACATGTCCACATCTCGATATAGAGGAATAAATTTAAGTCCTTCATCCAGCTTATTAGTTTGGGATCTTGGGTTTAGTTAACTACCAATTCTCTAACATCATGGTGAATCCAATTAGTGAAAGCACAGAAGGAAAAAATACAGGTTACAGTGGAGATTAATGCTTTCTTTCAACTGGCAAGTTTTAAGAGAAATAACATTAAACAAAGTGACTTATAGAGAAAATATGTGTTCTATTGTCATTCAGAAACAATAAACTGCACCCTCACAAAACTATAGAAGAGTATTACTAATGTTCACAGATCACTCAGTTATAAATTCCTTTTACAATTAATTTACTTTCTTTGATTTTGTACAAGTAAATAACAGAATATAGATTTTCCATTCCTGAATGGTGCAAAGTAATGCAGGCTTTTCAAACACATAGCTTTAAATACAGAGAGTAATCAGTAACTGAATTAATGTAGCTGTTTAATGCTGCACATATGATTATTTAAAATAGCATGCACATTTACATTAAAAGTGCAAAACAAAACCAAAAAAAGAGATAGTATAATTAGGAAAATAAGCATATCTTCACTAGAGAGGGTTCTCCTTTCTTGCACCACTTTGAATCTTCAAAACTTCAGGGCTGTTTGGCCAATATTTATACGAGTGAGTAGAATAATCATTTTTTATTTAGTTCATTGAGCTACCCTTGGGCATTTTCACTTATGAAAAGGGAGAACTATAGATTTTTTTTTTCATCTTGTTGCTTTGAATTTTGGAAGCTATTTGATAGTGATACTTCTTAACTATCGAATTGTTTAAAAATTCTACTGGGCTTTCATAAACAATTTGTCAGTTATTCAAAAAGTTAAGGATAGAATTACAACATGACCAAACAATTTGACTCCTAAGTATATATCCAAAAGAACTAAAGGAATAAGTTTACATAAAAACTTGTACATGGATATTCATAGCAGCATTATTCATAATATTATTAAAATTTGGATAAAATAATGTCCAACTGATGAATGAATAAATAAAATATGGAATATCCATGCAATGGAATATCATTTGATGTTAAAAATGTAATGAACTATTGATACATTCTATAACACGAATGAAACTTGAAAACATTATGCTAAGTGAGAGAATCCAAGCAGAAAAATGTCTCATATTGTTTGCTGTCATTTATGTGAAATGCCCAGGATAGGCAAAGCTACAGAGAAAGAAAGTAGGTTCATGGTTGCCAGGGATTGAGACGAGAAGGGAATGGAAAGTGATTGCCATGAAAATGTTCTATAATTTGATAGTGGTGATGGATGCACACCTTTGTGAATATACTGAAAAACTGTACACTTAAAAGGGTGAATTTTGTGACATGTAAATGATACCTCAATATAAAAATACTGTCACATACATTAAAAAAAAAAGCACAACATTAAAAAAAATAAACACCTCATTCGGTTCCTCTATTTACTGGTTGTGTGGATTTAGGCAAATTATTGAGCCTCTCTGAGTTTGATTTTTGTTATCTACTTAAGAGACATGCTGTTGTTGTTCATTGCTAAGCCCTGTCCAACTCTTTTGTGACCCCATGGACTGTAGTCCGCCAGACTCCTCTGTCCATGAAATTCTCCAGACAAGAATACTGGAGTGGGTTACCATTTCCTTCTCGAAGGGATCTTCCTGACCCAGGGATTTAATTTCCATCTCCTGCATTGGTGGGCAGATTCTTTACCGTTAAGCTACCACAAGTAATATCAAATATGAAGGGGACAATAGAGTATGAGATGGTTGGATGGCATCACCGATTCAATGGAGAAGAGTTTGAGCAAACTCCAGGAGATAATGAAGGACAGGGGAGCCTGGAGTGCTGCAGTCCATGGGGTCACAAAGAGTCAGACATGATTGAGCAACTGAACAACAACATGGTTAAGTGATAAAATGAGAAAATCTTGAGATGTAGTAAATACTTATAAGTGGAGCTATTATTGTTGTCATTGTCATTATTACTATTATTTTCAAACCAAGGATTAGAAAATGGCTCATAAATCTCTAACTCCTTTAATTAGCTAATGAAATGTGTTATTTTTCTGCCCTGGGTTCTTTCTTCTTATGCTAAATATGTCAAAGTTACTGCAAATCAATACAAAACACAGGTATATGTATACACACATGCATTACACACATCCATATACTAATATACTTATGTAAAATAATATCCAAATAAAACTTTGTATTAATTTTCTCAATAAACTAGCTTTTATTGATATAGAATATCTTCCAGTGACACTCTATTCATATCAGAAAAGGCTATGCTCTTTAAAATATAAACAAACAAATCCATGTATGCAGATTATGGTACTCATTGGATGTCAAGTCAAGATGTTGTCCACTTTGGGTTGCACTTACTCTTAACTTACTGAAACAAGAACCTGTAGTTATCTTTTTGTCTACTTTTAAACATAGAGACAAGCCATTTAACCATTTAAGCTATGGAAGTGGTTTTATTTTTTTAGTCACTAAATTTCTAAGGATGATACTATCTTAGTGTTTATATGTCAACATGTTAAACTATATAGCCATTTATACGTAGGGCAAGATAGTTCAAAATATGTTCTACCTGTAAATTAGGTTTCACTAACCACCTGAAAAATTATACTATTTCTAGAATGCCTGCTTGAAACTAAGTATATTTCATATAATAATATTAATATTTTATATAAAAATTATTGTTATTATTTAGAGTAATTGCATTCATTGAGTGCAGTGCCCATGCACTCACTGAATATAATTTTGCTAAGAACTTTAAATGAGATAATGTTAGAGAGAATACTTAGCAAAGATGAAAATATCATATTGTTCTTTTATAATGGTACTTTATATTTGTACAATGCCTCACAGTTTTAAAAAGAGATTTCATATACATGATCTTAATTAGTGATACAAAATCAGCATGAGACTGGTGAATAGTGGAGCATGTATATTCATTTCAAGAAGCATTCTATATGCAAACACATTACTTTAGTAACAAATAGCTAATGATATATATTCAGTATTTCTCATTCCTTTTCACAGATGGAAAGACTGAGATACACAAAATTTAGATAACTTATATATGGATGCTGAGAATAAATTGGATATGAAAGTTATCTTCTTTATATTTTTCTTGCCAAAAATATAGTTAACTGAAAGCAACATGAAATGAATTCTCAGACATTCAAAAGGAAAAGAAAAAAGAACATCAGACATTGAAAGAAGGGCATGATTCTGATATGTACAGAACATTCACAGGTAAAATAAACTGTCATCTGTGATATTGCTCTTTATACTCAGCATTTCTCAAATTCACAGATAAGGAGTATATCAATTTTAATGATGGATAAAACACAGTAGTTTCACTCCCAAAGATTCATCTCATTAGCTCCCAGCCCACGTGGCTTTGAGAATCACTGTGATGTACAGACAAGAATATTGTATTCTGGGAGAGGAGTGAATATTGAGTAGCTAAGAACTCTATTCAAAGTATATGGTTTGTAGAGAGGAGTGGGAAAGAAAACTATTATGGAGTGAGGTAAGTCAGAAAGAGAAACACAAATACTGTATATTAACACATATATATGGAATTTAGAAAGACAATGCCAACAATCCTACATGCAGGGCAGCAAAGGAGACACAGATGTAAAGAACTGACTTTTGGACTCAGTGGGAGAAGGTGAGGGGGGGATGATTTGAGAGAATATCATTGAAATATGCATATTACCATATGTAAGATAGATGACCAATGCAAGTTTCCATGCATGAAGGAGGACAACCAAAGTCAGTGTTTAGGGATAACCCAGAGGGATAGGATGGTTAGGGAGGTGGGAGGGGATTTCAGGGTGAAGAGAGGTGGACACATGTATACCTGCAGCAGATTCATACTGATGTATGGCAAAAACCATCACAATATTGTAAACTAGTTGTTCTCCAACTAAAATAGTGAAAGTGAAGTTGCTCAGTCATGTCCGACTCTTGGTGACCCCATGGACTGTAGCCTACCAGGCTCCTCCATCCATGGGATTTTCCAGGCAAGAGTACTGGAGTGGGTTGCCATTTCCTTCTCCAGGGGATCTTCCCAACCCAGAGATGGAACCTGGGTCCCCTGCATTGTAGGCAGACACTTTTACTGTCTGAGCCACCAGGGAAGGTGGCTCAACTAAAATAAATGAATTACAAAAATAAATAAATGTGTTGAACAATGCTAAATTTGATGATCATATAAAACAATGTTTCTCCTAGGAAACATAGAAATATCTAGAAATAAAGGCCAGAATGTATGCAGTTCACTCACAATTATATGTATATATACATATATATGACAGAATAAATTTGTATAAAACCAATGGCGAATCTGTGTTATTGAGGGGGAAGAGGGGAATACATTGAACTGCTCTTATCTAATGAGGTAACTCTCATTGGTGGACAGTTTGTGTGGCCCAGCCTGCCAACCCAGAGCACCAGGGCTTAGAGTGCCAGGCAGATCCCGGCCCGTCCAACCCCCACTCGCTCCCCAATCTTCGACCCTGAACCTCCCGTCTCTGTCTTCTCCCCCTTCCATTCCCAACCCCATCCCCTCCTCTCTTCACCTACTCCGCCCCTCCCCCTCTATCGTAAACCCCGCTGCCTACCACCTAGGTGAGACCCGCCCTTGGAGACACTGAGTTGCGTCATCAGTGTGGCCCTTGTGACCTCACGGAGCTGGTCCTCGCCTTTCCCCGGGGCCCCAGTGTAGTCGGCAGGGGTGAGCAGCTGAGGCTGGCAGCTCGGGGCGAGTGTGGCTGTTTCACCGGGAGGCGGTGTCTCCGGGTGGTGCGTCCTCCCAGCTGCGCGGCCTCCAGGCGGTAGTCTCCAACTCTGGACAGCGGGAGGAGGCGGTGGCCACGAACTACTAGCGTCCAGTAGCTCATCAGGTCTGGTCAAGGGCTCTTCTCCCTCCCTCCTCAGTTACCTTCTCCACCACCCGTCCGCCTCCCATGAAGCCCGCCTCGACCCTCCCGCAGCCAGCCTTCAGCCCACCCATCTGCCTGCGTGGTCTGTCACCGCTCCTTCCACCCCGTGAGCATCCTGGTGGCCTTCTTCCTGTCGCCAGGCCTAGAGCCAAAGACTGGTCACGTGTAGCAGACGATGGCCCTAAAGCACATCTGTAAGGAGATTCTAGACCTGTGCTGCAGACACCCCGTCCCTTCCCTGTCAATGTTCGGCAGGGCCAGTGGACGATGACATGTTCCACTGGCAAACGAAGATAGTGGGGCCCAAGGACAGCCCGTATCAGGGAGGAGTCTTCTTCTTAAGGATCCAGTTCCCTTCCAACTATCCTTTCAACCCACCGAAAATCACGTTCTCCACCTGAATTTACTATCCAAACATTAACAGAAACGGAAACATCTGTCTGGACATTCTTAGATCTGAGTGGTCGCCAGCACTGACCATCTCGAAAGTACTGTTATCCATTTGTTCCATGTTGTGCTATCCCAACTCAGGTGATCCTTTGGTGCCTGAGATAGCTTAGCTCTACAGAAAAGATAAGGGGAATTTGATGGAATTGCTCTGGAATAGACTCAGAAATACTTTAAAAATAAATGATAATTCCATCGCCCTAATAAAGTTGGCAGTTCAATTGGTTATCTTTTGTCTGTTTTGTATGAAAGGAGGTCTCCTCATTCTTCTTGGCACATTTGGTACAGCTTCTATATCAGGGTGTGGAAGGGGTGAAGGGAGTCTAAGGATGCTGGCAGGTGGGAGGAGGGATTAGTGGGTGGGGATAAAGTTGAGGGTTTGGGCATACAAACAGGTTTAATCCAGTTTTAACTAAAAGTTTGCTTTGTTTAGCATTGGGAAAGCAAGAATAAGGAGTCAGTGGCTTTAAGATAAGGAGAGCAGTTTTCACCAACCTGAGAGATAATTTTTAATGTGGAGTCTTTTAGAACTGACAATGCTGAGGAAAAACAGTGAAGATTACAAAGCTAGTTAGGTATCCATTTTATTCTGAAGAAACTTTAGGTATTTTGGTTTTGACCATGATTAATATTAGCCTATATCCTTGTAATGGAGCAGGACCCTATGAGGCCTTCCCAGGACAGACCCCTACCCCCATTCTCTCTGCCTGCATCTTATTTGTAGAAAAGCCAGTCTCTCAGGCCTCTCCTGAGTCACAAAAGCCTGACACAAGAATTAATGATTGAAAGAATGTGACCATATAATTACAAAAGTAGCAGTTAGACCAGGAGAACTGGTAACAATTTAAATGGTAAATCAGCCATGTGGCAGTTACAGAATCTTTAGCTCCTCCCTGAAATACATAGATAACAGTATCTGAAGCATATATCCTGAGTTGTTTCACAGATGATAAAAACCCCGCCAAATGGAAGAAGTTAACTACTTGACGACCATGAACATGTAGACTCTGACCTACTGGAGCCTGAGCATTGATGATAACCCCTGTGACACTACCTTCTTACCTCACCATCAACCAGAGAACTGTGCACAAGCTGATCACACATCCTGCAACTCCTATCCTTCAGCTTGCTTTTAAAAATGCTTTCCCAAAACCTACTAGGTAGATCAGAAACCTACTTAGTGTGATCAGGGAACTAGATTTTTATTCAGTTTTAATTAATTTTAAATTAAAATATTAAATTAATAACACTGGAATAGACATGTATGACCAGTTGCTACTGCATCATGAAAGAAATTGAGGATTTAGTGACATAGGGACATTTTTCAGAGATAGTGTGGAAAAAGCATGAGAGCTTGGAGCAAAAGCCTGTGTTCTAATCCAGGCTCCACCAATAACTGTTTGTGACTCTAAACATGTTTCCTTACCCACATGAGGGCTTCCAGTGTCTCAGTGGTAAAGAATTTGCCTTCCAATGCAGGAGACACAGGTTAGATCCCTGAGTCAGGAAGATCCCCTGGAGGATGACATGGCAACCCACTCCAGTATTCTCGTCTGAGAAATCCCATGGACAAAAGAACCTAGCAGGCTGCAGCCCATGGGGTCGCAAAGAGTCAGACATGACTGAACAGGCATGCAACCCCTATGAATCTTAGTTTCTTCAAATACTAAATAAGAATATGGTCTATTACACTTCCTAGTTTTAAGAGTAAGATTATATTTGAAAAACACTTAACCACTAACATTGAATACACATTTAATAATTGGAGTTGTATTTATTATTTCTCTACATTGCATTTATCCTTTTAGGTAACCTTGTGCTGGGCAGCCAGCAAGATGATTCCACATGTCAAATCTGTACTTCAGATATTCCTAGGAAGGTTGGGGGGAAGGAAGGGACTAAGAAAATCTGTATGTTTAATTGATTTGGGAATTCATGAAAGGGTGCATTCACAAGGATGTCAAAAAATATCCTTTCTCAACTTTTTTTTAGAAATATATACAAACTTTAGAGTACAAAAAAAAAAAAAAAAAAAAAATTCAGTTTGAAGGCTTGTTACAAATGCAAATTCCTGGGCGGTCCTAAGATGGCAGAGGAATAGGATGGGGAGACCACTTTCTCCCCCACAAATTCATCGAAAGAATATTTGAATGCTGAGCAAATTCCACAAAACAACTTCTGAATGTTGGCAGAGGACATCAGGCAGCCAGAAAGGCATTGTCTTCGAAAGGAGGTAGGACAAAATATAAAAGATAAAAAGAGAGACAAAAGAGGTAGGGACGGAGATCCGTCCTGGGAAGGGAGTCTTAAAAGATAAGTTTCCAAACACCAGGAAACCCTCTCAGGGGCAGGTCTGTGGGGAGTTTTGGAATCTCAGAGGGTAACATAACCAGGAGGAAAAATAAATAAATAAAACCCACAGATTACATGCCTAATGGCAACTCCCAGTGCTCTCAGCTGCCACCAGCAAGCGGGGACTGAACAGGGAGGCATGGGCTGCATTATTTAGGGTAAGGACCAGGCCCGAATGCCCTGAGGGAAATCTGAGGGAACTGAGGTAAATAGTAACCCAAACTGTGGGATAGCCAGAGAGAGAGAGGAAAAAGAAAAAGAGAGAGAGAGAGGGAGAGGGAGAACTATCCCATGAAAAGCCCTAACCTAAGGCACAGCCAGACCTGCTCACAGAACAAAGGACTGAGAGAATACCAGAGAAGAGTTAGCAGGCTGCGGACCGGTCCATACCCCACCGGAGACAGGCAAGGGGCAGGCAGCCAGAGACAGAAAGGGGCACATTTGGCTCCAGAGAGGCATCCTCTACAAAACTGCAAAGCAGGCTCTGTTGCTAACCAAGAGTTCTTGGGATTCTGGATGGTTGACATCCGCCGGGAGGGTCGCAGCCAGAGATCAGCTCCCCAGAAGAGACACACGGCACACCTGAGAGGGGCGCGCTCACAGCCACCCAGAAAACCTAGCAGCTGGGAAGGGGGAGGGAATAAGACCCCCCCCCCATCTGGGGGAGGCCGCATTCACCAAACACCTGGTCTCCTGAGCTGCTTGGACCTGGGAAGGGCACAAAACACAGGCCCAACCGAGTCTCTGCTTTCGCAGAGTACCTGAGAACCTGAACCTGAGTGGCTTAGACCTGGGAAGTGCACGCAACCCAGGGCCCACTCCCTGCAGAGCAACCTGAAGCCTGAGCAGTGTAGACTGGGAAAGCACACACGCCATGAGCGGGGGCAAACCCGGTGTGGCCCAGACACTATGAGCACTCCCCACACATGCCAGTGACATTTGTTTGGGGTGTTCCACCCTCCCCACAGCAGGACTGAACAGGTGAGCCTAAATAAGTGACAACATTTGCCCCCTTGTGTCAGGGTGGAACTTAGACACTGAAGAGACCAGCAAACAGAAGAAGCTAAAATAAACAGAGGGAACCGCTTTGGAGTGCAACAGGTTAAAACCCTGTAATTAGCACTGACTACATAGGAAGGGGCCTATAGATCTTGAGAAGCATAAGCCGGATCGAGGAACTATCTGAAATTGAACTGACCCCACACTGTCTGCAACAGCTCCAGAGAAATTTCTAGATATATTTTTACTATTATCATTTTTTAAATTAAAATCTTTTTAAAAATTTTAAGTCCTCTATTACTCCTTTAATTTTCATTTTTATAACCTACTATTACCTTGCAAAAAAAAAAAAGACCCTATTTTTAAAGAAAACTTCATATATATATTTTATAATTTTAGTGACTTTGTTGTTGTTGTTTTTAATATTATATTTTTGAGAGTCTAATCTCTACTCTAGATTTTTCATCTTTGCGTTTTGGTATTTGTTATCAAACTTTGTACCTTTAGGAACCTAACCTTCACTACCCATTTTTACTTGGGAATGTGATTACTGGCTTGATTTCTCTCTCTCCCTTTTGAATCTCCTTTTCCTCCACCAGGTCGCCTCTATCTCCTCCCTCCCCCTTCTCTTCTCTACCCAACTCTGTGAATCTCTTTGTGTGTTCCTGGCTGTGGAGAACACTTACGGAACTGATTACTGGCTAGGTCAGTCTCTCTCCTTTTGATTCCTCCTTTTCTCCTCCTGGTCACCTCTGTCTCCTTCCTCCCTCTTCTCTTCTCTGTGCAACTCTGTGAAACTCTCTGAGGGGTCCAGACTGAGGAGAGCACATAGGGAATTGACTACTGGCTAGCTTGCTCTCTCCCCATTTGATTCCCCCTCTTCTGCTCCTAGTCACCTCTATCTCCTTTCTCCCTGTTCTCCTATCCATATAACTCTGTGAACCTCTCTGTGTGTCCCTCACTGTGGAGAAACTTTTCATCATTAATCTAGATGTTTTATTACTGGTGCTGTATAGATGGAGAAGTCTTGAGGCTACTGTAAGAATAAGATGGAAAACCAGAGGCAGGAGGCTTAATTCCAAAACCTGAGAACACCAGAGAACTCCTCACTCCAGGGAACATTCATCAATAAGAGCCCATCCAAAAGCCCCCATACCTACACTGAAACTGAGCACCACCCAAGAGCCAACAAGCTCCAGAGCAAGACATACCATGCAAATTCACCAGCAACTCAGGAACATAGCCCTGAGCTTCAATATACAGGTTGTCCAAAGTCACATCAAACCCACAGACATCTCAAAACTCACCACTGGACACTTCATTGAACTCCAGAAAATCCAGTTCCACCCACCAGAACACCGGCGCAAGCTTCCCTAACCAGGAAACCTTGACAAGACACCCATCCAACCCCATCCACAGAGAAGAACCTCCACAATAAAGAGGAAACACCAATTTCCAGAATACAGAAAGGCCACCCCAAACATAGCAATATAAACAACATGAAAAAGCAGAGAAATACTCAGCAGGTAAAGGAACAGGATAAATGCCCACCAAGCCAAACAAAAGAAGAAGAGATAAGGAGTCTACCTGAAAAAGAATTCAGAATAATGATAGTAAAAATAATCCAAAATCTTGAAAACAAAATGGAGATACAGATACATAGCCTGGAGACAAGGATTGAGAAGATGCAAGAAATGTTTAACAAGGATCTAGAAGACATAAAAAAGAGTCAAAATATAATGAATAATGCAATAAATGAGACAAAAAACACTCTGGAGGGAACCAACAGTAGAATAACAGAGGCAGAAGAAAGGGTAAATGAGGTAGGAGATAGAATGGTAGAAATAAATGAAGGAGAGAGGAAAAAAGAAAAAAGAATGAAAAGAAATGAAGACAACCTCAGAGACCTCTGGGACAATGTTAAACACCCCAACATTGGAATCATAGGAGTCCCGAAAAAGAAAACAAAAAGAAAGAACGTGAGAAAATACTTGAGGAGATAATAGTTGAAAACTTCCCTCAAATGGGAAAGGAAAGAGTCACCCAAGTCCAAGAAACCCAGACAGTCCCAAACAGGATAAACCCAAGGTGAAACACCCCAAGACACATATTAATCAAATTAAAAAAGATCAAGCACAAAGAACAAATATTAAAAGCAGCAAGGGAAAAACAACAAATAACATGCAAGGGGGTTTCCATAAGGATAACAGCTAATCTTTCAACAGAAACTCTTCAGGCCAGAAAGGAATGGCAGGACATACTTAAAGTGATGAAAGAGAAAAACCTACAGCCCAGATTACTATACCCAGCAAGGACCTCATTCAAATATGAAGGAGAAATCAAAAGCTTTATAGACAAGCAAAAGCTGAGAGAATTCAGCACCACCAAACCAGCTCTTCAACAAATGCTAAATGATTTTCTCTAGACAGGAAACACAGAAAGGGTGTATAAACTTGAACCCAAAACAACAAAGTAAATGACAATGGGATCATACTTATCAATAATTACCTTAAATGTAAATGGGTTAAATGCCCCAACCATAAGACAAAGACTGGCTGAATGGATACAAAAACAAGACCCCTATATATGTTGTCTACAAGAAACCAACCTCAAAACAAAAGACACATACAGACTGAAAGTGAAGGGCTGGAAAAAGTTATTTCACGCAAATAGAGACCAAAAGAAGAAGAGGTAGCAATACTCATATCAGATAAAATAATCTTTGAAATAAAGGCCATGAAAAGAGACAAAGAAGGACACTACATAAAGATCAAAGAATCAATCCAAGAAGAAGATATAACAATTATAAATACATATGCACCCAACATAGGAACACCGCAGTATGTGAGGCAAATGCTAACAAGTATGAAAGAAGAAATTAACAATAAGACTATAATATTGGGAGACTTTAATACCTCACTCACACCTATGGATAGATCAACTAAACAGAAAATTAACAAGGAAACACAAATTTTAAATGATACAATAGACCAGTTAGACCTAATTTATATCTATAGGACATTTCATCCCAAAACAATGAATTTCACCTTTTTCTCCAATGCACATGGAACGTTCTCCAGGATAGATAACATCCTGGGCTATAAATCTAGCCCTGGTAAATTCAAAAAAATTTTAAATCATTCCAAGCATCTTTTCTGATCACAGTGCAGTAAGATTAGATGTTAATTACAGGAGAAAAACTATTAAAATTTCCAACATATGGAGGCTAAACAATACGCTGCTGAACAATCAACAAATCACAGAAGAAATCAAAAAAGAAATCAAAATATGCATAGAAAGAAATGAAAATGAAAACACAACAACCCAAAACCTATGGGATATTGTAAAAGCAGTGCTAAGGGGAAGGTTCATAGCAATACAGTCTTACCTCAAGAAACAAGAAAAAAATCAAATATATAACATAACTCTACACCTAAAGCAACTAGAAAAGGAAGAAATGAAGAACCCCAGGGTTAGTAGAAAGAAAGAAATCTTAAAAACAAGACAGAAATAAATGCAAAAAAAAAAGAGAGAGAGAGAGACCATAGCAAAAAATCAACAAAGCTAAAATCTGGTTCTTTTAGAAAATAAATAAAATTAACTAACCATTAGCCAGACTCATCAAGAAACCAAGGGAGAAGAATCAAATCAACAAAATTAGAGATGAAAATGGAGAAATCACAACTGACAACACAGAAATACAAAGGATCATAAGAGACTACTAGCAGCAACTATATGCCACTAAAATGGACAACTTGTAGAAATGGACAAATTCTTAGAAAAGTATTACTTTCCAAAACTGAACCAGGAAGAAATAGAAAATCTTAACAGACCCATCACAATCACAGAAATCGAAACCCAAAGCAATCTATAGATTCAGTGAAATCCCTATCAAGTTACCAATGGTATTTTTACAGAACTAGAACGAATAATTTCACAATTTGTATGGAAATACAAAAAACCTCGAATAGCCAAAGCAAGCTTCAGAAAGAAGAATGGAACTGGAGGAGTCCACCTGCCTGACTTCAGACTATACTACAAAGCTACAGTCACCAAGATAGTATGGTACTGGCACAAAGACAGAAACATAGATCAGTGGAACAAAATAGAAAGCCCAGAGATAAATCCACCCAGCTATGGACACCTTACCTCTGATAACATTTCACCAAGGAGACAAACACATACAATGGAGAAAAGATAGTCTCTTTAAAAAGTGAAGAAGGGAAAACTGGTCAACTAAGTGTCAGAGAATGAAATTAGAATACTTTCTAACACCATACACAAAAATTAAACTCAAAATGGATTAGACCTAAATGGAGGACCAGACACTTTAAAACTCTTAGAGAAAAATGTAGGCAGAACAATCTCTAATGTAAATCACAGCAAGGTCCTCTATGACCCACCTCCCAGAATAATGCAAATAAAAACAAAATAAACAAATGGGATCTAATTGCACTTAAAAGCTTTTGCACAATGAAGGAAACTATAAGCAAGGTGAAAAGAAAGCCCTCAGAATGGGAAAAAATAATAGCAAATGAAACAACTGACAAAGAATCAGTCTCCAAAATATACAAGCAGCTCAATACCAGACAAATGAACAGCCCAATCTAAAAGTGGGCAGAGAACATAAAGAGACATTTCTCCAAAGAAGACATACAGAGGGCTAATAAACATATGAAAAGATGTTCAACATCACTCATTATTAGAGAAATGCAAATCAAAAACACAACGAGGTAACATCTCAAGCTGGTCAGAATGGCCATCTTCAAAAAATTTACAAACAATAAATGCTATAGAGGGTGTGGAGAAAAGGGAACCCTCTTAAACTTTTGGTGGGAATGCAAACTGGTACAGCCGCTATGGAGAACAGTGTGGCGATTCCTTTAAAAAACTGGGAATAGAACTGGCATATGACCCAGCAATCCCACTGCTTGGCATACACACTGAGGAAACCAGAAGTGAAAGAGACACATGTACCCAAATGTTCATTGCAGCACTATTTACAATAGCTAGAATATGAAAGCAATCTAGATGTCCATAAGCAGATGAATGGATAAGGAAGTGGTGATATACATACACAGTGGAATATTTGCTCAGCTTTAAAAAGGAACACATTCGTGTCAGTACTAATGAAGTGGATGAACCTGGAGCCTATTATACAAAGTGAAGTAAGTCAGAAAGAGAAAGGCAAATACTATATATTAACACATGTATTTGGAATTTAGGAAAACAGTGCCAACAATCCTACATGCAGGGAAGCAAAGGAGACACAGATGTATAAAACAGACTTTTGGACTCAGTGGGAGAAGGCAAGGGTGGAATGATTTGACAGAATACCATTGAAACATATTTATTACCATTTGTAAAACAGATTACCAGTGCATGTTCGATGCAGGAAGCAGGACACCCAAAGCCAGTTCTCTGGGACAATCCAGAAGGAATGGGTGGGGAGAGAGGTGGGAGGGGGTTTCAGGATGGGGGTAAGTAAGCTGGACTTACTGTCTTGCTTAAAACAATTATCACAAATAGAATACACCAGAGAGAATGTGATGTTCCTCATTTATTTATATAAGATGTTACTGAGCAGTGCTGAAAGCACTTATTTGATGCAAATAATAAGAGAAATTATTCAAGGTTTTTTAACGTACAGAAATTATACCTGGGATACCTATATTATGGTATTCGTAAATCAAGTAAGTTTTTTCTTACAGTTTGCCATATTTCAAGGAATGCTAGCTTTAAAATGACCTATTTTTTATGTACTGTAGTTTATAAATGGATTCCTTAATCCCAGTGATTAAGAGGAATTTTGCTCATATCAGAGGCAGAATAGGTTTTACTTGACATTATTCAGTGGGCTAATAGATATGTACTTTTTGACTTCTGTTGGCATCACATCTAACTTCTTTCTCCCTCTATTTTATGCTATTAATATAACATACTATGGTATTATTATTAAATTTGGGGTAAGACAAATCAGTCATTTCAAGGGATGTTGGGATTATATTTGGGCACGTTTGAATTTCATATATTTTTGGTGATATTAAAAGAATGTATGAATGTATATGGCTACAAAAAAAAAGGAAAAAATAGTATGGCTTGGACTAAACTAATCAGGTTAGTATGCTAAACTAATTAATTGGAGTTTTATACTAAAGACAGCTGTGTGATATTCCAGGTGATGTTAATAGATGTTTTGACGAAACAAAGAGGATTCTATGGTCAAATATGCTTGGAAAATATTAGATTAAGTGCTGCAGCATTTCCTGGAGGCTTGATTATTACATTGTCAATTGCCAAAGTGTTATAATATACAACTAGTGTTCTCAAGCACACCACTAGCACACTCATTTGCACATGAGGGCAAAGATCAGCATTGTGTTCTATGTCTGGCCCAAATTAAGTGCTCAATAATTTGCTGCATGAATGAAAAAATGACTGAACAGCTGCATGATCAGTAAATATCCTATAAATATTTGCTGAATTTACTTTTGAGAAGGAAGAACAGGCTTTGGAAACTGATTAGATATAAATGGTGAGAGGGAGAGAGAAGTCAGTAACAAGGAAAAGACTAATTACCAGAATTTGAGGTGTGAGAAGAGGGTAGTCCATCTATCTATCAGTGTGCCTCACTGCATCTTGGTTTCCTGCTCTCCAAAATATCTGTTATACGTGTTAGTCACTCAGTTGTGTCTGACTGTAATTCCATGGACTGTCGCCTACCAGGCTCCTCTGTCATGGAATTCTCCAGGCAAGAATACTGGAATGGGTTGCCATGCCCTTCTCCAGGGGATCTTCCCAACCCAGGGATCGAACCCAGGTCTCCTGCATTGTGGGCAGATTCTTTCCTGTTTGAGCTACCTGGGAAGCCCTGAAATTATCTCCCATAGCTCATCAACTTTACTCCTTCTATTCTGTCTTCAATCTTTTGTCTCCCATATATTTTCTTCCAATTTTCCTTTTGTATTTTCCCAGCCTTGGAAGAAAATTAACATGAGAATTTTCCTCTCAGTCATTCCACAGTTATGGGTAAGTTCTGTCACTCGTGGTTTACTGGAGTTTCCTGATCTTTTCTGAACTGTGAAACATATTTCTGACCCACTGTTCCTCATTGACACAGGAAAGCTATGGAAATCCCCCAACATTCACTCTTCTAGATTGTTCTGAAATTTTGTAAATATTTAGTTCCCTGTGTAAATCCCTTTCTACTTGAAATACCTAGAGATTTTTCTTTTTTTCCCCACATTTTTTGGATGAAGAAACTGAGGTTCAGAGAATTTAATTAACTTGTCCAAAGTTATATAGACAGAATAACAGCTACAGCAATAATAGTTTTAATCTGAATTTTAAAAGGCGTGTACCTGAAATCCAAAGAGAAAATTATTTACCTTCCATCTTAGATTCCACGGACCATTATTATAATTACTCTCTAAACCTACATCTTGAACTACCTTGACCTGCTATGCCTCCAATGTACTCATATAGCTAAATCCAGCTGTTTTCCTTCTCTGTACCAAACTTGAGGAGCTGAATACAAAAGAGAAAATATCCAATCATGCTATTACTTTTACTTTAAATTTATGAACACAAACACCAAGCAACTTCTTAGTGTAGCCTGGAAATCATACTCAATTCCCTTGTCAAATAACTTGCTTAACTCTCTGAGGAAAGTATATATCATCTTAATAATCCTCAAATACATAACACTTCTTCCCTCTTCTTATTCTTGGCTAATCTCATTGCTTATGGTTCACTACATACTATAACTGAAGAGATTTTTTTTCATCTTCCTGTACTGTTTTGAACATTCTATCTTTCCTTAGACCCATATATTCTGCTTTGTCTCTGTCATAAGTGAAGTTCTCTACTTGTTTACTGAATATTACCCTCTCCTACCCCCTTTACATCTACAATCATCCCATTTTTTCTAGCATCAATAATTCTAGTTTTTTCATCTAAATCAACAAACATAGTTCAATACTCCCTATTTTTAAAAAAGCTTTCTGTTGGGAAAGACAGCCATTTCAGCTAGTCAGCCTTTTCATTTGCACATAAGAGCAGCCTTGGACCTGAAACATATCCTTATAAGAGACAAAGAGCCTGTGCTGGTAGCACCTCATTGTTTGGGGATTCCTTTCACTGTTCAGGGCTTGATGTATGTCTAAGTTCTGTTTAAGTATAGGGCACTTAGCCAACTCCACTGCTATATCTGTTTCTAGTGGGAAAGGCAAAGGGTCTTTCTATTGCAGCAAAATGTAGGGTGTGTGTAGGCACACCGTTGATATTGGCTGTTGAGTGGTTCTGCAGTCTGTGAGAGGTCAGTGCATTGCAAGAGGCTGGATATTGTGCACTCTCTTCTCTTGCTCTAAGTAAACACTGTACCACTTGTGACTGGTGTGCATGGCACATGTTCTCAGGGACCTCAATTCATGCACTGGTCTCTTTGGGTGGCATTTATATAACATAACCTTTTAACCTTGGCTGCACTCATGTTGGGCTTTCCTGGTAGCTCAGCTGGTAAAGAATCTTCCTGCAATGCAGGAGACCCCAGTTCAATTCCTGGGTCAGGGAGATCCCCCGGAAAAGGGATAGACTACCCACTCCAGTATTCATGGGCTTCCCTGATGACTCAGCTGGTAAAGAATCTGCCTGCAATGGGGGAGACCTGGATTCGATCCCTAGGTTGGGAAGATCCCCTGGAAAAGGGGATGGCTACCCACTCCAGTATTCATGGGCTTCCCTGGTGGCACTCATGTTATACTCTATCTTGTGGCACAGCCTGACTGTTCACCAATGAACAGTAAAACACCCTCCCATGGTTCCAGGATGCAGAGTCAAAATCTTTATTAAAAATAATTTCTCCATAAATTAACTGCCCTATACACATGCCTCTATTTCACTTGACAAGCTGCTGTTTCAAAAAGACCTTAAGATCTGTTACTGTAGGAAATGACAAAACCAGCAAGAATGCAGTGATGTATCCAATATATTTACAAGGCTTGAACATATTCTATTCAATAGTGTACTGAATACTAAAAACCTAAAAACTCAAATATTGAAAGATTATTATATGTCATATGCTATAAGAAATATTTAACATAAAACCTTTTCATTAATCCTCATATTAATCTTATAACTAGAGTATTTTACATTGTGATTGAACCCATTTTATAGATGATAAAAACAAGGCACACAAATACTACACATATGCCCAAGATCACATAGATATTAAGTGGTGGAGCTGAGAATTTGAACCTAAACAATGTGACTCCAGAGATTTTGCTCTTTAACCATTACCCTATATTGTGAATGCATAACAACTTTTTCTTACCACCACTCACTGTTCTTGCTGAGTTTAGAATTCAGGCAGATGAACTGAGCCAAATATAGCTCACCTATGCTACTCAATAACTTCTTGATATCACAAGCTAAATTAGGAGCTTCCTCCACAACTAAGTATCAAGACAAACTTTATTAACTGACTGACTAAGATGCCAATTAAGGATCATGCAATTGAAAGCCTAGAGAATACTCAGAAGTGTTGACAGTAGATGTGACAGCAAGTAGGTATTTAAAAGCTAGTAGCATTCTCTCCTTTTGGCTCTGTGTTTGAATTAAGAATTCAGTGACACAGATTCAAGCGATTAGATTCCATGACTTTCTCATGAAATAGTCTTCAAAGTATTATTTAAATAATTCAGATGCAAAGATATTATACCTGAGTTCATAGATTCAAAATGGCTAATAATTTTTATCAATTCTCAGGATGACCTGTCATCACTGGGACCTCACTAAGTTTTCTATGAAACAGCTCTATATTTTCTTTTTTTTCCCCCTTTTATTTTTATTAGTTGGAGGCTAATTATTTACAATACTGTAGTGGTTTTTGCCTTACATTGACATGAATCAGCCATGGATTTACATGTATTCCCCATCCCGATCCCCCCTCCCACCTCCCTCTCCACCCGATCCCTCTGGGTCTTCCCAGTGCACCAGCCCAGAGCACTTGTCTCATGCATTCAACCTGGGCTGGTGATCTGTTTCACCCTTGATAATATACGTGTTTCGATGCTGTTCTCTCGAAACATCCCAGCCTCACCTTCTCCCATAGAGTCCAAAAGTTTGTTCTATACATCTGTGTCTCTTTTTCTGTTTTGCATATAGGGTTATCATTACCATCTTTCTAAATTCCATATATATGCATTAGTATACTGTATTGGTCTTTATCTTTCTGGCTTACTTCACTCTGTATAATGGGCTCCAGTTTCATCCATCTCATTAGAACTGATTCAAATGAATTCTTTTTAACGGCTGAGTAATATTCCATGGTGTATATGTACCACAGCTTCCTTATCCATTCATCTGCTGATGGGCATCTAGGTTGCTTCCATGTTCTGACTATTATAAACAGTGCTGCGATGAACATTGGGGTACATGTGTCTCTTTCAGATCTGGTTTCCTCGGTGTGTATGCCCAGAAGTGGTATTGCTGGGTCATATGGCAGTTCTATTTCAGTTTTTTAAGGAACCTCCACACTGTTTTCCATAGTGGCTGTACTAGTTTGCATTCCCACCAACAGTGTAAGAGGGTTCCCTTTTCTCCACACCCTCTCCAGCATTTATTGCTTGTAGACTTTTGGATAGCAGCCATCCTGACTGGCGTGTAATGGTACCTCATTGTGGTTTTGATTTGCATTTCTCTAATAATGAGTGATGTTGAGCATCTTTCCATGTGTTTGTTAGCCATCTGTATGTCTTCTTTGGAGAAATGTCTGTTTAGTTCTTTGGCCCATTTTTTGATTGGGTCATTTATTTTTCTGGAATTGAGCTGCAGGAGTTGCTTGTATATTTTTGAGATTAATCCTTTGTCTGTTGCTTCATTTGCTATTATTTTCTTCCAATCTGAGAGCTGTCTTTTCACCTTGCTTATAGTTTCCTTTGTTGTGCAAAAGCTTTTAAGTTTCATTAGGTCCCATTTGTTTATTTTTGCTTTAATTTCCAATATTCTGGGAGGTGGGTCATAGAGGATCCTGCTGTGATTTATGTCAGAGAGTGTTTTGCCTATGTTCTCCTCTAGGAGTTTTATAGTTTCTGGTCTTACATTTAGATCTTTAATCCATTTTGAGTTTATTTTTGTGTATTGGTGCTAGAAAGTGTTCTAGTTTCATTCTTTTACAAGTGGAAAATATGAATGACCAGTGAAAACTGGTCATTCATATTTTCTTAAATAACTTTAGGGAAACAAACACCATCACAGATCATCAAGGAAATAATTTGAGGTAAATATTCTACCTAAATGCAAATGCAAATTACTTGAAAATTACTTGTAGTAGAGGTAGAGATTGTTGTTTTGGTAAATTAGTTATATTTTAGAATATTTGGGTATGTGGGAGCTTTAAATACCCATTTGGTATGTAAATTTAAAAATTAATTAGTAAAAGAAACATTTTAATTCAGATGAATATTTATGAAGTAGCTTGTAGCTCAAAATGGCTGCCAAAGAAAGTCTGTTAACAAAACCTAATAATTTTTGAAGTACATGAAGTTTGTTTATAAAAGCCCTCTTTGGGTGGTATGAAGCCAAAAACACATCTTTTCTTTCCTCTCTATGTATTTTGAAATATACAGAGCAGTTTTTATCACAAAGTATTTCACTACTTCTCTGCAATCAAAAAGGTCTTTCCAACAAAATGCTTTTTTGTGATTACCCTTTTATACAAAGGTTATTTTGCACTGCAGTACAAAACCTAATTACGTATAGTACATTGCTCTCATCCTGTTTGAACAATAGTTTGGAGACTTCTAATGACTCAGGTATTGTATGCAACTGTTCCAGTATTTAGTAGCAACATTCCATAATGTCAGCATGACTCTGGCACTTCTAGTTTAATGAATAAGACTCTAGATCTTCAATATATCTTACTTTATATAGTTTTCAGTAATAGTATTTGATAGGATAAATTCTGTTTCAGCTGTTCCTTTCAAGAGATTGCATACATAATATTGTCATGGTTTTATGCCTAGAATTAGATTCTTCTTCATTATAAGAATATTGTCTAAATAATAGAGCATAATTGCTAAATGAGTTCTAGAGAAAATTAGTGTTTTTTTAAGAGCTGGGAGAAATGATTTCACATCTACTTATTTCGTTTATAGAGAAAAAATGGATTCATAGAAATGTGTGCATTTGCACACTGCTTTTGGTTTTATCCATAGAGAAATCTGATATTCAATACAGGTCTTGAAATAACAATAAAAACACGTTTCAGAGGTTTGCCATGACCAGATATTCTGAAACAGAACATTAAATTTGATCTCCATAAGAGCATCACACTATGATGCTGGTGCACATTATTGTGCACAGTATGAACAACAAAAGCATCCTTCTGAGATCCCTAGAGATATGGTGTTTTAAACTCCAATATGTTAAAAACAAAGTAAATAATTCATGCCATATTCACACATTTTGGGATATATTAATGGAATTATATAAAACTGTTTGGAAAAAAGGATACCTACAAAGAAAATCACTTTAAATTACAAAAGATGTTCATATTTATAAGCTGTAAATTGTATCTTCCATTGGCATAAAAGATTATCAATCCATTGCTTCAGAAGCGGGTCTAGGCATCAGAGTTATCAAAAAATCTGACCAAAAATTCTGTGAAACTTTGTATCCTTTGACCAACATCAGCAAAGTTTCAGTTATGCAAGGTGAATCTATTCTAATATAAAGCTTGGAGATTACAGTTAAGAATGCTCTATCATATACTTGAAATTTCCTGAGAAAGTAGAGTTTATATTAAGTCATTTTATCCATCCCCCAAGCATATACAAACACAAAATTGTAAACCTGTGAAGGTGACGGATATATTAAATAGCTTGATCATGGTTGGTGATCATTTCATAATGTATACATATCAAAACATCAAGTTGCACATGATAAATGTATACACATTTCATGTGTCAATTAAACCTCAATAAACCTGCTAAAATAATCTCACAAGAGAAAAGGAATATGTTGCCTGGGCCCTCTTTACTGCCTAAGAAATTAATGTACCACAGAATAACTATACTTCTTTGGCCATTTATCACTTTTTCATTAGGGATATATTGCACATGAACTAAGACAATCAATGTTAAAAACTGTTAGTAATATTTGGTGATTCATTTTAAGGAAAAACATGAAGATAAAAAATGGTAAAATTTATTTTAGTAGATATTTTATAACACAAATTATGTACACAAAGTAAGTTAATATCCTAGAGCTTTGTCTACACTGGTGGTGGGAACGTAAACTGGTGCAGTCACCACAGAAAACAGTATGGGAGTTCCTTAAAAAACTAAAAACAGAGCTACCATATGCCCGTGCAATACCACTCCTGAGCACATCCAGAAAAGACCAGGGCTCGAAAGGATACATGCACCCCAATGTTTACTGCAGTACTGTTTACAATAGCTAAGACATGGAAGCAACCAAAGTGTCCATCAACAGATGATTAGTTTAAGAAGATACACACACACACACACATAATGCAATATTACTCAGGCATGAAAAGAATAAATACTTCCACTTGCAGCAACATAGAATAACCTAGAGAATATCATATTGAGTGGCATCAGACAGAGAAAGACAAATATTATATAAGATCATTTAAAAGTGAAATCTAAAAAAATAATAGAAATGAACAAATGAATCTATTTACAAAACAGAAACAGACTCAAAGGCATAGAAAACAAACTTATGATTACCAAAGGGTGAAGGTGTGTATGTGGGGGAACAAATTTGGAGTTTAGTTTTAACAGATACAAACTATTATACATAAAATAGATAACCAACGATGATTTACTATGTAATACAGGGAACTATATTCAATATCGTATAGTAACCTATAATGGAAAAGAACCTAAATATATACATATACATATACATAAAACTGAATCACTTTGCTATTACCCTGAAACTAAGAGAATATTGTAAATCAACTACACTTCAATAAAATTATTCTGGCGTTTTGTTTTATTCTTTATTTTCTCGGTTAAAGGCCTTTTTTTTTTTTGCAAGTAAGCATTAAATACACCTTACTATTGAGAAATATACTGAATACAATTCTTGTCGTTATGATTACAACTGTTAAATTTAACTTATCTGTTAATTAGAAATTTGTTACTGTATCAATAGGTAATAAAGCTTATATGGAACATGTTCAGTTTATATTCTTTTGATGTTTAGTTGTATTACTAGTTCTTCTTGATTTAAATATTATCAAACAGGGCCAGGAAGCTCTTCTCATTCTTCATCTTGGGACTGTTTGTCATCTGACTTAAATTTAACTTACTTGTTGTTATATTTTTTATTTTTTTGTTTTTATTCATTTATATTAGTTGGAGGCTAATTACTTTACAATATTGTAGTGGTTTTTGCCATACATTGATATGAATCAGCCATGGATTTACATGTGTTCCCCATCCTGAACCCCCCTAAATTTTATATCAGAGAAGAGTTGATTTACAATGTTGTGTTAGTTTCATGTGTACAGCAAAGTGAGTTCATTATGCATGTCTATTCTTTTTCAGATTCTTTTCCCATATAGATTATTATACAGTATATGGTCCGCTGTGTTATACAGTGGGTCCTTGCTAGTTATCTATTTTACATATAATAGTGTGTGCATGTTTTTTAAAAAACAATTACTGGAGTATAGTTGATTTACAATGTTGACTCCTTCCTGGCTGTTGCCTTTCTGTATACTCTCCCAGCTATTCTCTTCCTCCTCCTCTGACCATTCCCTCTCAGTCTCATGCATGATACTGTATGCTTTTCTGGTCTCATTTCTTCCTTCTACAAAAGCATGATGTATGTGTTCTGGGAGTTTTGTTTTTTTTTTCTTAGTTCTCTTTTCTATACTTAACAGATATAAACTGGCAGTCTCTACACCAAACATGAATTACAGGATCTGTTTGTTAAGCATTCAAATTGAGCATGTATTCTCTAGTATACCACTGTGCTATAACTGATCTATTTTGCACACTTATTTTTGCCAATCAGTCTCAAATACTTTGTCTTCCATGTCTTTAGTCTCATATATTCTCTTGAGTTCTAAATCTATGTTTTAAAACTTAGCATTACCCATTTCTTTATCTTTTAGCATGTAAAGCTATGCTTCTAAAAATCAGCTTACCAACATAAATCACAGCAAGATCCTCTATGACCCACCTCCCAGAATATTGGAAATAAAAGCAAAAATAAACAAATGGGACCTAATTAAACTTAAAAGCTTTTGCACAACAAAGGAAACTATAAGCAAGGTGAAAAGACAGCCTTCAGAATGGGGGAAAATAATAGCAAATGAAGAAACAGACAAAGGATTAATCTCAAAAATATACAAGCAACTCCTGCAGCTCAATTCCAGAAAAATAAATGACCCAATCAAAAAATGGGCCAAAGAACTAAACAGACATTTCTCCAAAGAAGACATACAGAAGGCTAACAAACACATGAAAAGATGCTCAACATCACTCATTATTAGAGAAATGCAAATCAAAACCACAATGAGGTACCATTACACGCCAGTCAGGATGGCTGCTATCCAAAAGTCTACAAGCAATAAATGCTGGAAAGGGTGTGGAGAAAAGGGAACCCTCTTACACTGTTGGTGGGAATGCAAACTAGTACAGCCGCTATGGAAAACAGTGTGGAGATTTCTTAAAAAACTGGAAATAGAACTGCCATTTGACCCAGCAATCCCACTTCTGGGCATACACACTGAGGAAACCAGATCTGAAAGAGACACATGCACCCCAATGTTCATTGCAGCACTGTTTATAATAGCCAGGACATGGAAACAACCTAGATGCCCATCAGCAGATGAATGGATAAGGAAGCTGTGGTACATATACACCATGGAATATTACTCAGCCATTAAAAAGAATTATTTGAATCAGTTCTAATGAGATGGATGAAACTGGAGCCCATTATACAGAGTGAAGTAAGCCAGAAAGATAAAGACCAATACAGTATACTAATGCATATATATGGAATTTAGAAAGATGGTAATGATAACCCTATATGCAAGACAGAAAAAGAGACACAGATGTACAGAACAGACTTTTAGACTCTACGGGAGAAGGCGGGGATGGGATGATCTGAGAGAACAGCATCAAAACATGTATATTATCAAGTGTGTAACAGATCACCAGTCCAGGTTGAATGCATGAGACAAGTGCTAGGGGCTGGTGCACTGGGATGACCCAGAGGGATTGGATGGGGAGGGAGGTGGGAGGGGGGTTCAGGATGGGGACCACATGTAAATCCATGGCTGATTCATGTTAATGTATGGCAAAACCACTACAATATTGTCAAGTAATTAGCCTCCCACTAATAAAATAATTGGGAAAAATAAAATAAAATAAAAATCAGTTTAGCTCTTCCTCTCTAAAACTCTTCTTTCTATTATTTTAATTCATGCTGTGTCAATGTCATCCTACTTAATATCTTCCCTTTGGTTTAAGCTTGAAACTTCAGTTTTATCTTTGAATCCTTCTTTGCCACACAAAATTAATTTTTTTTCAAGTCCTATTGCTTCAAGTTCCATAACATATTTTTGCACTGTTCCTTCCTCTTCATTGCCGGAGCAAGTACCCTAGGTTAGGTTCTCACTGTCTCTCCTCTTGATCAGTGCAATAGCTTCCCTATGACCTAAACTGGACACATAGAAAGCTTCTGAAGAAATATCAAACGTTTAACTTGGAATAAACAAAAGTAGATAGCCTTGAAAGCTGCTTTTAAATATCTGAAAAGCTGTCATGGAGAAAAGTGATTAGAATTATCCTGTGTGGTCTTCAAGAAAGCCAGAACCCCAAGGGGAAAAAAAGATGTATAGTTTTGGGGTCAGTATAAAGAAGCTTTTTTCTAATATTTACTTAAGGAAATAAACTCTCTTTTACTCTATGTACTTGAGCCCACAGTGGAAGATAAGAAGTCAAGAATGCTGCGGTGGGATATCACAACTTTGAAAATCCCTTCTTGTTAGAGCATATGATTTTAAGATTTATAAATATGCAAGACTGCTAAATTTATAAATCCAAATTACCTGTACAAAACTTAGAATGATATTTCTTCATTGTTTAAATTGTCAGTGACTATGGTGGCTATGAGTTAACTTCTTTGAAGATTCAGCTGTTTTGATAACTTTTAAAGAAGGAACTGTAGTTTAAAATACAGTAGTGGTAAAATTTTGTGTTTATACCTATACTTTTATTTACATTTTCTAAACGTTTTCATTAACATGACTTCATTTGAATTATCAGAACAAACTTGAGGAGAACAAGACTGATATTATTGAATATAATTTTTTAACTGATTAGAAAATTGAAATCCAGTAGCGTTATTCCTTACTAAAGTGGTATGATTAGTCAGCAAGAGACATTGCTTTCCTTACTAAAGTGGTATGATTAGTCAGCAAGAGACATTGCTAAAATTATATTTTCTAATTCCTAATTCACTGTTCTTTCCATTCAAACATGTTGCTTTCCATTAGTGTGTGGTTTGGGGCATGAAAATTAAAATAAATATGATGATACAGATTGAGTTATAATAGTGGAGAAAGAACTTTAATTAATTTAGAAATGAATAATACCTGATGGGATTTATTTGATTTACTAATGTTTAATACCATCAGACAAGGTTTCACCATGGCAAGCAAAATTGGTCATGCAAATAAGCCTCTTATTGGCAATAAGTATCTCACTGAAAGAAGAATTTCCTGAACTTATTTCTATCCTGAAAAAAATCTCTTTTTAAAGGAATTTTCTCACTAAAGAAAGGCTGTTTTTTCAAATATAGGTGTTCATTAAATACATTTACATATTGTATTAATTAATGGGAAGTAGTTTTTATTACTTGGTAAATGACTTACTTTCTCCATAAAATTCTTGTCTTGAGTCTGTTTTGAAGGGAAAAAAATCAAACTTGGCAATATACTAGAACTATCATTATATAGCATTGGTTTCATTAACTAAGGCAGGATTTAAAGATATGAGTTCATTATCGGGGTTTTTTTTTAAAGTGATTTAAAAATAAATAGTTAACAGTGGTTGTTTTAACTTAGTACTGACTTACTGATATGTACTGCTCCTTATGATCCTTACAGCTTAAAACTATAAATGTAAATAGGATAAAATTCATATCCTCAGCATGCTGCACATTTCAAGACTAATTGTCATGGCAGAACCATCTGCTACAACAATTAGACACAATAGTCCAGCAGTTGTCCAGCTGTTGCCATCATACAGAGGATTCAATAGTCCAATAAACTGGCACTGAAATGGCAAGAACAATTGAAACAGCTATAGGTGCCATCCAACAAGGAGGAGGAAAGGCACTTGTACTTGTTATTGACTCCTTAGGTATCAATAGAAAAAGTGTCCTTTAGTCTGTGTGGTAAATTAGCCTATGCTGCAAGTTTATATTGGATGTCTGTTGCTTTCTTTTTAAAACTTTTTCACACTTGTATCTTCATACCCAGTTGACATTTTACACTTTCCTGTACTGGCTAACATGCCTCTATATTCCATCATAGCTGGAATTTTTCTAATCTGAAGACATCTACTTTAAGATATCTAAAACAAACTCTGCCTATAAGAACTTATCCAACTAAAACTTACAACAAAATCTTAGTAATCAACAAATATTTATTGATCACTGAGTATCATGCACAGGAAGGTACTGAGCATAACAGGTGATTTTCATTTACTTTTTATCTAAAATTTGTTCACTTTCTTTTTTATTGGAAACCTATACAGGGCACATCAAAGGTGGGAAGCAGCATGTTACTTGCCAGCAAGACCTAAGAAAACAGCAGCCGTGGTCAGGACTACCACCACAGTCAGGCCTAACCCGAATACCATGCAGGTGTGAGCAGACAAATTTCACTCCTCCATACCATGGTCTTTGGCATTTCCCTGGCAGATCAGTGGACCCACAATAATACAACTTATTGGAAGATAACAATGCACTAGACCCCATGACCATTTCATAATACATACAGATATCAAATCATTATGCTATACACCTGAAAGTAATATAATGTTTTATGTCAATTATACCTCAATAATTTTTGAGCTAATGAAAAGACAATTCAACAAAACATCAGTTGAAGGGGCTACCTGCACTGTCAAATATGGTAGCCACTAAGTATATGTGATTGTTTCATTGTTGTTTACCAGCTAACTCACTAAGTCATGTATGACTCTTTTGAAATCCCATGAACTGTAGCTCACCAGGTTCCTCTGCCCATGGGGTTTTCCAGGCAAGAATAGTAGAGTGGGTTACCATTTCCTTTTCCAGGGGATCTTCCTGACCCAGAGATTGAAACTGCATCTCCTGCACTGGCAGGCAGATTCTTTACCACTGATCCACCAGGGTTTAAATTATTAAAATTAATTTAAATCAAAACTTTAAACTTTTGATTTTTAAATAAAAAATTTATTCCCAACAAACTGGACTTCCCCAATAGCTCAGTTGGTAAAGAATCTACTTGCAATGCAGGAAACCCTGTTTTGATTCCTAGGTGGGGAAGATCCACTGGAGAAGGGATAGGCTATCCACTCAGGTATTCTTGGGCTTCCCTTGTGGCTCGGCTGGTAAAGAATCCGCCTGCAATGTGGGAGACCTGGGTTCGATCCCTAGGTTGGGAATAACCCTGGAGAAGGGAAACGCTACCTACTCCAGTATTCTGGCCTATGGAGTCGCAAAGAGTCGGACACGACTGAGCGACTTTCACTTTCAAATAAAAACTTTAGTTCCCCAGTCCCACTAGCCATATTAAAAAATCAACAAATCATATATAGCAATATTAAAATAATACACCACTAGAAAGGGGGTTCATTCCAGATATGTAAAACTGCTTCAATATTTGAAAATCAATCACTGTAATCCACCATTTCAATAGGCTAAAAAAGATAAATCATGTCGTATCAATTGAAGCAGACAAAGCTTTTGACAAAGCCCATTCATAATCAAAGTTCTCAACAAATTAGGAATGGAAGGAAAATGTTTCACCTTGATATAGAGCATTTACCAGGAAACCTACATTTAATATTCTAAATGGGACAAAACTTGTCTGTTTTCCCTCTAGGTTCAGAAACAAGTCAAAGACATCTGTTATCACCACTCTTGTTCAACACAGCACTGGGTTTTCTAGCCACTTCATAAAGAAGGAAAGATAAATAAAGGATATCCCAGTTGGAAAGGAACAATAATCTAATAAATCAAAGTATAAAATAATCTATTGTTTTCCACTAATTTCTTGTTGAAATGGGCTACCTTATTTGAAATACTACAAGATGCTGAGACAAGAGGAACAGACATATAAAATTTCAATTATAAAGATTTAAACTTAGAATCTCCCATTCTTATTCTTTGTGGTAAACAGAAGAATATTGACTTTTTATCTTTAAATAGAAAAAAGAACAGAACTGATAAAAATAGTAAGAATGAATGTTTCTTTGACTGGGGCAGTATAAAAGATAAGAATATTTACACATGGGAATTAAAGGATATGTGACTTCTATTATCTTTCTATAGGATGATAAGCCAATATGTAATAGGTTTATATTTTGACATTTTGGCAAAACTGGGTGTCTGTGTGTAAAAGAATGAAACTGAATGCTTATCTTATACACAAAAATGAAGTCGAAGTGGATCAAAACTAAAATGCAAGACTTGAATTCATAAAATTCCTAGAGGAAAGCAGAAAGGAAAATCTTCTTTATATTGGTCTTGGCAGCGATTTCTTGAATATGATGCTGAAAGTACAGGCAATGAAAGCTGACATAGGTAAGTAGGATTACATCAAACAAAAAAGTTTATGTTCAGGAAAAGAAACAGTTAACAAAATGAAAGGCAATTTGTACAATGGAAGAAAATATTTGCAAACCATATATCTGATGCAGGGTCAATATCCAAAGTATATGAGACTCTTAGAACTCAATGGTAAAAATCAAATAACAACATTAATAAATGGGAAAAGGGTGTGAATAGACAATTCTCTAACAAAAACATTCAAATGGTCAACAGGTATGTGGAAAGGTGCTTAGCATCACTAATCATCAGGGAAATGCAAATCAAAAGCACAGTGACATATCATCTCACACCTGTTATTTATATTGGCTATTATTCAAAAAACAAAATATATCAACTGCTGGAGGATGTTGAGAAAAGACAACCTTTGTACAATGTTGATGAGAATGTAAACTAGTGCAGCCACTCTGGAAAGTGACATGGAGAGTCCTGAAAAACTTGAAATAGAACTGACATATGAGCCAATAATCCCACTTCTGGGTATGTATTTAAAAGAACTGCAACCAGGATCTTGAAGAGGCAACTACATTCTTATGTTCATGGCAGCATTATCCACACTAGCATTATCCATACATTATCCACCATGCAACCTAGATATCAATGAAATGAATTGATACAGAAGATGATGGTGTATTACAAACAAGGGAATATTCAGTCTTACAATAGAAGGGAATCTTGTCATTTGCAATAACATGGATGAACCTGGAGGATATTATCCTAGGTGAAATAAACCAGACACAGAAAGATAAATATTACATGATATCACTTACATAAGGAATCTAAAATAGTCAAACTCATGAAAGCAGAGTGTTGCCAGGGACGTGAGGCTAGGGGCTAAGGGGTAAGGGGTAGTGTTGCCAGGAGCTAGGGGTTGCCAGGGGCTGGAGAAAAGGGAAAATGGGAAGTAGCTATTCCATGTATATAAAGTTTCAGTCATGAAAGATGAAAAAGTTTTAAAGATATGTTGTATAAAATTGTGCTTATAGTTTAAAATGCAGTAATGTGTATGCAGGGCTTCCCTGGTGGTTCAGTGGTAAAGAATCCACCTGCCAATGAAAGAGACATGGGTTTGATCCCTGGGTCGTGAAGATTCCCTGGAGAAGGAAATGGTAACCCACTCCAGTATTCTTACCTGGGAAATTCCATGGACAGTGGAGCCTGGCAGGCTACAGCCCATGGGGTCACTAAAGAGTTGGACATGACTTAGTGACTAAACAATAGTAACAACAGCAATGAGTATGCAGCATCAGTCTATAATGTTTGTTACAGCTGTCTGTGAATCTTCAATTATCTTAAAATCAAAATCTTGCCACATTTTAGTGGGAAATAAGTTGAAAGACAATTCACTGTTTTTTTTTGTTTTTTGTTTTGTTTTTTTTTTTAATTAGTCTCACCTTAGGGAAAGAGTAGGCATCTCCTTGCACCCTACTGCTTTGAATCAAAAAGAAAAATACAATTAGCCAATTGTAAGAAGTATCTTGGCCAATTAAAAGAGAACAACCAGAATGAATTATTTGTCAAACTACTTAAGGAGTAATAAAACACTTCCTTTAATTAACTTATTCATTCTTTCAACAAATATTGTTGAATATTTACTATGCTGTAGATACAACAGTCAGTCCAGTAGCTCACTCGTGTCCTACCCTTTGCAACCCCATGGACACATGCCAGGCTTCCCTGTCCATCACCAACTCCCTGAGCTTGCTCAGACTTGGGTCTATTGAGTCGGTGATACCATCCAACCATCTCATCCTCTGTTGTCCCCTTCTCCTGCCTTCAATCTCGCCCAGCATCAAGGTCTTTTCCAATGAGTCAGTTCTTTGCATTAGGTGGACAAAGTATTGGAGCTTCAGCATCAGTTCTTCCAATGGATATTCAGGATTGAATTCCTTTAGGATTGAATGGTTTGATCTCCTTGCTATCCAAGCAACTCTCAAGAGTCTTCTCCAACACCACATTTGAAAAGCATCAGTTCTTCACCTGTCAGCTTTCTTTATGGTCCAACTCTCACATCCATACATGACTACTGGAAAAACAATAGCTTTGACTAGATGGACCTTTGATGGCAAAATAATGTCTCTGCTTTTTAATATGCTGTCTAGGTTGGTCATAACTATTCTTCCAAGGAGTAAGCATCTTTTTTATTTCATGTCTACAGTCACCATCTGCAGTGATTTTGGAGCCCAAGAAAATAAAGTCTCTCACTGTTTCCATTTTTTCCCCTATTTGCCATGAAGTGATGGGACCATCATGATGCCATGATGTTAGTTTTTTGAATGTTGAGTTTTTAGCCAGCTGTTTCATTCTCCTCTTTCACTTTCATCAAGAGGCTCTTTAGTTCCTCTTCACTTTCTGCCACAAGGGTCGTGTCATCTGCATATCCAAGGTTATTGATATTTCTCCCAGCAACCTTGATTCCAGCTTGTGTTTCATCCAGCCTAGCATTTAGCATGATATACTCTGCATACACATTAAATAAGCAGGGTGTCAACATATAGCCTTGACATACTCTTTTCTAATTTAGAACCAGTCCATTGCTCCATGTCTGTTTCTAACTGTTTCTACTTGACATGCACACAGATTCCTCAGGAGACAGGTAAGGTGGTCTGATATTCCTGTCTCTAAGAATTTTCCAAAGTTTGTTGTGATCCACACAGTCAAAGGCTTTGGCATAGTCAGTGAAGCAAAAGTAGACGTTTTGATGGAATTCTCTTGCTTTTCTATGATCCAACAGATGTTGGCAACTTGATCTCTTGTTCCTCTGCCTTTACTAAATCCAACATGAACATCTGGAAGTTTTTGGTTCACATACTGCTGAAGCCTAGCTTGGAGAATTTTGAGCATTACTTTGCTAGTGTGTGAGATGAGTGCAAATGTGTGGTAGTCTGAACATTCTTTGGCATTGCCTTTCTTTGGGATTAGAATGCAAACTGAGCTTTTCAGTCCTGTGGCCACTGCTGAGTTTTCCAAATTTGCTGGCATATTGAGTGCAGCACTTTCACATCATGATCTTTTAAGATTTGAAAGAGCTCACCTGGAATTATCCACTAGCTTTGTTCATAGCGATGCTTCCTAAGGTCCACTTGACTTCAGACTACAGGATGTCTGGCTCTAGGTGAGTGATCACACCATCATGGTTATCTGGGTCATGAAGATCTTTTCTGTATAGTTTTTCTGTGTATTCTTGCCACCTCTTCTTAATATCTTCTGCTTCTGTTAGGTCCATCCCATTTTTGTCCTTTATTGCACCCATCTTTGCATGAAATGTTCCCTTGGTATAGCTAATTTACTTGAAGGGATCTCTAGTCTTTCCCATTTTATTGTTTTCCTCTATTTCTTTGCACTGATCACTTAGGAAAACTCTCTTATCTCTCCTTGGCATTCTTTGGAACTCTGCATTCAGATGGATAGTTCTTTCTTTTCTCCTTTGCCTTTCACTTTTCTTCTTTACTCAGCTATTTGTAAGGCTTCCTCAGACAACCATTTTGTGTTTTTTCATTTCTTTTTCTTGGGGATGATTTTGATCAGTGCCTCCTATACAGTGTTATGAACTTCCATCCATAGTACTCCATCCACATACAACAGTATACGAGACCAAAAAAAAAAAAATCTACTCATATAGCTTACATTCTAACATAGGAAAGTTTATTCATAAAGGTTGTAAACCATGATACAGAATGACACCAAATTTATGTATATATTTTAGGCAGTACCAAACACCACAGTTAAAAAAAAATGGAGTGTGTACTTTGAAGGAAACAGAGAAAACTCTATGAAAAAAATGAAATTTACCTGATCCTTTAAAGGAATATTGAATCTTTTCTTCTGGGTATGGTTTTTAGTTAATATGCTGGAAATGAATTCATACATGATTTCACTGTGCTTTCCAAGATTATTACCACACTGAGTTGTGTGGAAAAAAAAATGTGGTGTTTTCTCATTGTCATTCTGGCTGTACTGTGATCTTCTCAAAAGTAAAGTTCTCCTCTAATTCACATTTGCATTTTCCCAAGCCCCTTTAAGGCACATATTAGGCACTCAGGTATTTGTTAAATTCAATTTATTATATTCTTCTTCAGAGAAATTTTCCCAATCTAAGGCTAAGACTTTATAATAGATAAAAACAGAATAATTTCCCATATTCTTTCTCCTGTGAAGAACTGCCTAATACAGAGTCCAGATCACTTATTTTCCTTATTTTGGCTAAATGTCAAATGTATAGATGGAATAGTCAAATCAGTTCATGACTCAATTTCTTGTTCAATAATCTTCACATTTCACTCTATGGTACTAACCAAACATCAAGAAAATAAAAAAGACCCAGCACTATAGATATTCATGGAGCGAGAACAGAACTATAACCGTAGGCCCTCTTTTGAGGAAGACAGAAAACTCTCACTTGAGATTTATTCTTTTACTAACTGTGCTGCCTGCCCTCTAGACACTATTTCACAACTCTCAATTTAATCAAGCTTTAACTTCCATCATCTGGGAAATTTCAGAATGTGTTCTGCAATGGTTTGAGGAGCTAAAAAGCATAGAAATTATCCTCATCACTGTTAACACAAAATCGTGGAATCAAGGCATCAAAATGAACTGCAAGAAGTTATCTAGGTCTCTAGACAACTCCTTGCCTCCTAATTTTTCACCCCTTGCAGAATCAAGCAACACCCACCCATGATTTTCATAACAGATATCTAGGCGACCTGGGACAGTACAGCCAGAATGACAATGAGAAAATACCACTTTTTTTTTCACACAACTCAGTGTGGTAATAATATTGGAAAGCACAGTGAAATCATTTATGAATTCATTTCCAGCATATTAACTAAAAACTATACCTAGAAGAAAACCATACCCCATGAACTATACACAGTCCATGGACTCGAAAGTCACTAACCATTTGTAAGGAGTTACTTACTAAAGCAAAACTTGCTAAGAGGGAGAGTTATCAAGATCTACAGTCAAGATAGGTCAAAATTCCAAGCTCTATCAATGTGTTGCCTGCAGAATCTTCTCTGTAACATTGTAAGACAGATTGTTAGTGTTGTGCTAAATAGATTATATTTCCTTCCTTGGCATCTAACTCTGAGAGTCACAAAATTTCCTCTATACACACATTCACAGACCTCCCCATTGTTTGTTTGTTTTTTTTAACCACTATACTAGGAATAAATATATATTCTCTGCTATGGTGGGAGAAAACACCTTCAATGTGAGAATCATTTACCTGCTAATTAAGAATCAAGTCATCCCTTGAATGTTTCCACCAAGTATAAAAATATGCAGCTTTATCTGACCCTGTTAGTAGATTGATAAAGTAGAATCCTTTGCTACAAAGTAACAGATTCACCTGATTTGTGCTAAAGGAATAAGCTGAATTTCACTAGTATATGAAGAATGGGTTATACCCTACACTGCCAGTGAAGTGCAGAAACAATTTGAGCAAGCCTTGATGTCTAACTGAATCAAATTTAATCTTAGCCAATTTTATTTGAGGAACTTGAGGTCTAATTATGTAGATTATTGATCTATATGTAAAATATGAATAATAATACCTATCTACAATGGATACTGAGTGCACAGTTCATGGCACATAGGCACTGGATAAAGAAATTTGCTATCCATTTTATCACAGCGGGCAAAATATATTATGACAAACTTTTTTGTGTGTGAAAATGCAAGTTGCTCAGTCGTGTCCGACTCTTTGTGACCCCATCAACTATACAGTCCATGGAATTCTCCAGGGCAGAATATTGGGGTGGGTAACAATTCCCTGCTTCAGGAGATCTTCCCCACCCTGGAATCGAACCCAGGTCTCCTGCATTGCAGGCAGATTCTTTACAAGTTGAGCTACAAGGAAAGCCCATTATGTGTAGTGTTTGTGCATAATAATTTTAAAAAGTGGCTGTTACTACCTTTTGTAGCTTTTACCTCTTTCTCACCGCTCTTTAATTCTAACCCCAAAGGTAACAAAATCATTTTTAATTAATCATAAAAACGTTTATACTAAAAACCCCTTGCTATTATTTGAAATAAATATATCAAAGCATACAATTTTCTGATCTAAGAACTTGAGTTATAAAATCCAGCGATTTAAATTGATACAGAAAAAATACAACTTCATAAACTGCTGAAAGTGTGGAGGAGTTGGACCTTGGCCTTAATTTTGGAAATCAAGCAATTGGAAAATTTTCAGTAGGTTTGACTTTTTATAATCAACTAGATGTTTCTAGAAGGAGAAAAATATTTTTCTATTTGCTTCATTTTATGATCCAAATACATGCTTGCTCATGAAGAGTGCAGAAAATAGGGAAAGATAGAGCATCTAACTACATATTTATATATCCAAGGTAAATGAGAACTTGATTATGAGAATGTGGGGATAGTGATATCATTTTAAACTTTACAATTCTCTTTGATTTCAAGTTGTATGAGTCACTGCATTTTATCTTTGACAGATAATAACCCAGTCACATGTCTTTTATTATTCTGGGAGGCCTTAGGATTTGGGATATTAAAAATAGAAAAAGTACTTTAAAAAAAAAAAAAAAAAAAGCCCTGGTAAGTAAATACAAACGCCTTAATGGTTTAGCTTGTCATTTTTTTTTTCCTCTTTCCTGTCTGAGATACAGAGATGCAACTATGTGCATTATCAAAAATTAAATCAAAAATTAAAACATCAGGGAGTCTGAATGTCTGCTTCCAGTGACACAACACTTAGTCAATATCGTTTGGTTTTGCTTAGGGAGCCCATGTTTCCCTGCACTTTGTAACCATTTCTGCATTAAATTACATTTAAAATAGAAAGACACCATAGGAAGTGGATGTTTGGTAAAGTGAGCCATGCATCTTGGAACCTCTTTCTCAAGTTCTATTTAATCTGGTCATCAATAAAATATACAAGAGCCGTTTTTATTCTATATTATCACTCACTACTTTCATCTTTACATCCGATTGACATTTTACTGTAAGTTTTAAAGGAAGCACAATTGTTATGACTGATGAAGGTAAAAAGATTTTCAGTTACATTGAAAATAACATATAAATGCAAAAGGTTTAAATGGATCTTAAAACAGGATTTATAATTTCAATTGGGAAAGAAATAGCAAAGTAATAGTGTCAAGGTGAGAACTGAATAAACAAATTTTAACCTAAAGGGTGCTTGAACAACATTTAAAAATATTCAAACAAAAATTTTCAGTCTCCATCTGACTTGTGATTTTTAGTGGAGCAAACCACTAATCCCCAAATAAAGAAGAAGTACTGCTGAGCATTTGAGAATGTATCAGTTCTCTCATTTATCTATGTGTTTATGGTCAGCATCATTCCAGAATGCTTTCATAAAAAAAGAGTAAGAGAAATATTGTCATGACCTTTGCACCCAATATATTAAATATATTTCTCAGAAATAGTGAAATAATGAATGTGATTTCCACTATGACTTTCACTATCCTTTATTAAAATTAAAAAGTGCTATATACATATATATGAACCACAGCTGAATTCCCATTCAGTCACTAAAATTATTAAAATCTAAGGAGATCAAAAGGTAACATTTTCTTTTTTTCTCCTAAGTTCAGGAGTTCTTTCTGGATAACTAACCAATGAAAGAGTAAAAGTGATGTCACAAATATTTGTCTCTATTATCAAAGAAAAAAAAAGTTTCCTCAATTGTACTTCAGCTGAACAAGCTTTATTTTGGCATTTCCCTCCCTCTCTCTACTCATATTTTCCTTCCTTCCTTTCTTCTTTTCTTCCTTCAGCACTTATTGAATACCCCCTTGATATCTATCATTGTGACAGGAGAAGGAGGAATAAGCAATGGGGAGCCGAAACAGATACAGTGTCTTACGTGGCTGACCATCTTGTTAAGAGAAATGACATGAATAAAATTATCACACCAATAAATATAAAATTAGAATTGTGAAAACTGATATGAAGAAGAGCAAAACAGTGCTATGGGAGCATATAGTATGAATTTAACCTAGTCAGGAAGTCCAGGGAAAGTTTCCTCGAGGAAATTTTACTCAATTTCAGAAATAAAGGAGAAGTACAAATTAAATGGGTAAAGAAGAAAAGGGACACTCAGAAGAATGCAAACCCACTGAAAGAGAGAAACTGATTTAGAGGGGCCAGAATGAAGTAAGCCGCAAAGCACAATACTTAACTGTAGAGAACAGCTGGTAGACTATATAAAGAGTTAGGGGAAATGTATTGAAGTGAAAATTGAGTCTAAAGCAGATGTGAAACACAATTACTTAAAAATCAGTTTTATAAAATCAATCTTAGTAATTATTTGTGCAAATATTTTGATATTTTCATTTCATTGTTATTGAACCACTTCTGTGATTATGCATGATTATTCAATAAATACTGTCTAGACAGTGTAAGCCATCTGTTTAATATTGAAGATTGGATAGATATTCCCAACTTATCAACTAAGTCTTTCATTTTCATATATACACATTCACACACACACACATGCACACACATACATATGTCAATTTAGGAGATGATTAATAGGTTTTATAATTATTTCCATTTTATAATTATAATCAATTACTTGCTAACGAATTATCTATCCAACATTCTTTGCTTTTGTGCTATTTCTATTCCAACTTTCCAATTTAAACAATGTTAAAGAATGTTTAAGTAAACAAATAAATGTATTGGTAGTTTCCCCTAGAGAAGAGATAGTCTACCCACTCCAGTATTCTTGCCTGGAGAATCCCCATAGACAGAGGAGCCTGGTGGGCTACAGTCCATGGGGTCACAAAGAGTCAGACACGACAAAGCAACTAAGCAGACTGGTAGTTTAAACGTGTCCTACTTGGCATGAAGAAATACAGTTGTTTTGGCTTTTCAATAAAATGGTAAACTGATTTGAGTTAAAAACATGATAGATCCTTGGAGTGGGAAGCATAGAAAACTCAAAACCTTAAATACAAATGTATAATTTGATTTCAATCTCACTTTCCAACTCTCCTATTGATTGTTTGAAAGAACAGCTTCTAGAAGGCTCTGAGGACTCTGTCCTCTCTAAGGGTTGGCATGAGAGAGGAGTGCAGAGTGTGATAGCTTTCCCTACTGTTCTTTTCTTTGCATCCCTCTGGGCTTGAGTCACAGCTTAAATCTTTCTTGTTATTAGACAATGACTTGAACATGAAATAACCATCTATCTAAGGGTTTACAGTCATATTTAACAATGACTGAATTCAACCACAACTAACCACAAAAACTTTTCATATCACATTCATGCTTAATCCCTCAGTTGTTGTCTGACTCTCTGCAACCCCATGGACTGTAGCCCACCAGGCTCCTCTGTACATGGAATTTTCCAGGCAAGAATACTGGAGTGGGTTGCCATTTTTTTCTCCAGGGAATATTCTTGACCAAAGCATTGAAGTCGCATCTCCTGCATCTCCTGCACTGGCAGGTAGATTCTTTACCACTGCACTACCTGGGGAGTCCTCTTTTTGTATATCCAGGTATCTTAATGCTCAGCTTCCTTTTTAGATTCGATTTATAAATTCAGAAATTATTTGATTTATAAATATAGACATTTCAAGTAAAAGCCTCAGTGGATGAGCATAAATTCTCATTAGAATTTGGATTTACCACATTTCCAAGGAGATATGTTGACCAAAGCAGAAACACCGTCACCTTATAATCCCTAGTGTAATAACTAAAGGGCTTCCCTGGTGGCTCAGATGGTAAAGAGTCCACATGCAGTGTGGGAGACCAGGAATTGCCCTGGGTTGGGAGAGCCTCTGGAGAAGGGAATGACAACCCACTCCAGCATTCTTGCCTGGAGAATCCCCATGGACAGGGGAGCCTGTAGGTTACAGTCCATATGGTCACAAAGATTCTGACACAGCTGAGAAGCTAAGCACAGCACAGCACATAACTAAATAACTGAACGTATCCTTTTCCTTAAAACACTATATTCTGAATCGCATCCAAAGGAAAATAAATTATAGACTAAAAACCTCTACAAATAAGATTCAAAATATTTCCCCAGATAAATTATTAAGTTGATAGCTAGCTGGAATAGATGACTGCCAGAGATGTGAGGAGAAAAGGAAATATAACCATAGGAACAGAATGTTTCACCAAGGTAATTTGCAAGGCCCTAATGCTTGGGTCCTAATGCTACAGAAACAACAAGCCAAAATGTTCTCAGTCAAAATCTATTCCAATTCACAAAATATGTTTTAATCAAGGCATTTGACTTGAAGTATAATTATTACTCTAAGTCTTCCAGGTTTTCATAGCCGTAGATAGGCTATATTCTCCACTACACGAACCTGTTTTTATTTTAATATCAATCTTTTAGTTTATGGCTCCCCAGATAAAGAAAAATTTGAGCTCTTGAAATGAGAGAAATAATGAGAAAATTATACTTTGGGGAATATTCTTTAAATTCAGCTGAGTATGAACTGGTGAGACTGGGTGATTAGCTCGCCAGACACATTACTTTGCTAGAGTAAATACTACATAGATCATATGTCTAAAAACAATTTAGTTTTAAAATTGTTGTTATTCTTTTTCTTTTAATGTAAGTTAACAGTATTCTATGTGTTACATGCCAGCATAATGCATTGTCTGTTTTACTTTTTTTGCTTAAAAGTACATCATGTACATATTTTGTTGCTGTCAAATGTTTTGGTATGCTAAGCTCCAATTCCAGAGAACTGAGTATATGTATAGAGCAATACAATTATTAAACTTGAAATGATTAATTTCATTATCTCTCTCTCTCTTTTTTAGTAGGGAGAAATTTAGGCAGACTATTTGCTGTCTATACATATATAGATGCTATTTTGAAGTGTTTGAAGTTATTTTGAAGTTAGGAAACCCATGGCACATTCCAAAAGTCATTTAAACATGCATATGACTATGATGTGCTTTGTATTTTTGGAATGTTTAAGACTTCAAAGAACTTGGAAATGTTGTGATGTAAACAGTAAAATCTGGAAGAGCTAGAGAACTAAAGAGTAAATTCTCAAAGGAAGTAATACTTGTAATTATCTCTCATTGTATTATACCAGGGTTAAAAATCTATCTGTTTCCTATGTTAAACCAAAAGTTCCTTGAGGATAAAAGTCATATCATATTCACTTTTGAACCTAGAAACTCATGGTAGTAAATTAGTTAACATGAAAATTTAACTTCACAACCCATTCCAATCTGGTCCTTAGTTCAACAGGAACGTTTACATAAATCCAGCCAACCATTCTTGTTTTCTTTTTGCTTAGTCTCTCTCCATTAAAATGGGCTTCCCAGGTGGGAATTATTTAGTCATAAAGAATCCGCTTTCCAATGCGGGAGTCAGATGCAGGAGAGACCAGTTAGATCTCTGAGTTAGCAAAGATCCCCTGGAGGAGGAAATGGCAATCCATTCCAGTGTTCTTGCCTAGAAAATTGCACAGACAGAGGAGCCTGGCGGGTTGCAGTCCATGGGGCCTCAAAGCATCAGACACGACAGCACACACACATCTCCATTAAAACTTCCTATAAATAGAGATATGGCAAGAATTAATTATATATTTGGTTCAAATATCACCTTTTGGTAACTGAGCTGCTGTGAAGAAAATAATGCAAATATTCCTTTTCCTATTGAGGAGCCGTGTCAGGCAGAATAAGACATTTGACACAACTTAACTACTCTTTCTTTTGTTGTTTTGTTTTAAACTGTCTCTTGCATTAGGCTTCCTTGGTAACACATTGCCCTGACTTTTTTCCTACATTTTACCATTTGGGGAATAGCTTCTCTTCTTGACTGTTTGCCATTTTTTTCTATTTAGTGCAATCATTCTTTATAGTTTTGGCTTCAATTCTTTTATCTTACTATCCCTGAATAATTTCATTTACTATCAGTGCTTCAATTACCATCAATATGCTAACAACGCAAAAAATCTTAATCCTCCCTCCTCCCAGACCTTTTTTTTGAGATTAAAATAAATAAATCCAACTTCAATTGGACATTTTCACCCACATATTTCTCAAAGTTAAAACGACCAAAATTAATTACATTATCATAACCTCCTTCCTTATACTTGTGTTTTCCTATATCTCGTATCCTGATTAATGTCTTACTATGTCAAGTCATTTCTTAGGAATCATTTCAAAAACCTGCCTCAACCTCCACATACCCAACTGACTTAACATCCTTCACATTGGTTATGTCTTCTCTTCTCCATCCTCAGCACTGTAAGTCAGGCCTTTGTATTCTTATTGTCTAGATAATTGCAACTGTTTTTTTTTTTCAGACTCATTTTTGCATCTATCCAAAGATCCTCATTTATCCATCAAAGTAATCTATATATAATATCCATTTGACAATGTCATTTTCCAGCTTAAAATTTTTCAAAAACTCCCTCCATGATGCTTCTCCTGATCTAAACTTGTGGTAGAAATTAACTACTCCTAACTTTGGAATATCCACTGTCATTTTACTACTAAAAATTGTTACTATTGTTGGTATATCTCTCTCTTCAACTTGACTATAATAACTTTATGTTTAGAGAGCTTGCCTTTTTTTTTTTTTTCAATTTTGTATCTCCCAGAAAACAGCAATTGGCAGAGTATTTACTCAATAAATGTTTGATAATAATATAAATGAAAGAAACAAAAAGATCATTAGATACCCAAAAATGCATTAAAAGTAACAGATTCAGCCTTAAGCACACCATTTGTTAATATCTTGAAGATCTGCTAGTATAAGCAAACAAAAAAGCTGTATGATATTTTGATAAACCACTTAAAATGTACTATATGGTATAAAAGAGCATAAGCTACTGTACACATTGACTGGCTAGAAGGTGAACATCAGTAATGGCTATAGCTAATGTGGAAACTGGTACTTTATTAATTTCTAATATGCAAAAATTATTGCTGACTCCATTTTATACCTTATCCTTTGTTTCCACTTGATGACATGATTTAGGGACTTTTCAATCAGAGAGTTATTTTATATTCTCCACTTCCTCTGATTTGGAAAACGACATAAATAGAAAAATCAAACATTTCTATGAGAAAAGTAATTCAGTATAAATTAATATAAAACCAACAAGTAAGCCAGTTATCTTACATTGAATAAATCATGTTAAATTTACTATTTTTCTTTTTCATCTCCATACCTCAAAATTTTATGGCAAGTTATGAGGAAACTGAAGAAACATATTGCATTAATAAAAAATAAGAATTAAGAAGCTGAAGACTGTTTTAGAAAATGAGATCAGAACACACAAAACTAGGTTCTCTGTACTAACCTGATCAGATCTTCATGATAAAACAAACTGAGAGGATAATGCTCTTCTAGGTGTAAATTCCACTTTCATTTCAATTATGACTTAAACCAAAACATGCATTTGTCTTAAAATGGTACTACTCTCAACAAACTCCCCTTGCTTTGAGAAAATACTTGGGAAGAAGTCTAAGAAAATAATTATTAACTATACTTGCTTATTAGTTTATGATAATTAGTGGTATTCTTAGAAATCTATTTTAATGTAAACTGTAACATGCTCTTAGATTATCCCAAATGAAATATTAAATTGCCACTATAATTTCAGGGTGTCTTCTTTAGCTTTCTGAAGTGAACATGTGTTTAGCCAATATGCTGTCACTAAAAGACTCTCATTAAACTAAGATATTTTGAAGGCCACAAGACACTATATTAATTATAATTATATGTTGTCCATCCTGAATTTTACAATTACTATAATGAGCCAACATGTTCTAGAATATTTTTAAAAGAAGTCACTTTTATTTCCTCTACAATATTGTAGTGGTTTCTGCCTGTATTTCATATTCCATCTTGCATTGCTTCTTACTTTTAGGGGCATGGATGCATGTAATAGGGAGAAGGCAATGACAACCCACTCCAGTGTTCTTGCCTGGAGAATCCCAGGGATGGGGGAGCCTGGTGGGCTGCCGTCTATGGGGTCGCACAGAGTCGGACACGACTGAAGTGACTTAGCAGCAGCAGCAGCAGCAGCATGCATGTAATAAGAACACAGAGATTTTGTTTTTTTTTAAGCCTAAACTTTAGTGGGCACTGTATAGTGCCTAGACAGACAAGAAAGACAGTATGCAGGAAGAAAAACTGGAGAAAGGAGGTTTGTTTATTGAGATGTCACTGGAATGTTCTGATGGAAATGTGAAGTTGGAAGTTTAATGCATTTGACTTGGAATTCTGTAATGAGTTCAGGTAGAAACTTTGGGGTTGTAGGCATAAAAGTGTAGACATGGGCATATCTGTGGTTATCCAAGAAGAAGCCAAGGAGTAAAAAGTGCAGGAGGTGAGGCTGGGTCTCTGAACATCAACATTTTAGGGATGTCCATGCAGAAGTACTTGAAAAGAGAGTAAGATAAAAATGCCAGAATGATAGAGAAAAACCAGTAGAAAAGTGTATCATAGAAGCAGAGGAAGGAAAGTCTCAAGAAAGAAATAGTGGTCAAACAGTCTCAAACATCAAAGAGATATGAAATAAGAAATGCAAAGTGACTGATGCCTTTGAAAATACTGAACCCTTTAGTAAACTATGAAGACCTGTTTCAAAGCAATGGTAGGATTTGGGGGGAATCCAGATGGTTGTATGTGGGGAAAATGGGCAGCGGGTAAATAGAGGCAGTAAATATAGATTGCTTTTGTGATGACTATCTGAAACAGCTTGATAGAGAGATTTATGTTATTGACAAAGGATATAAAGAAGGTATCTGATGGAATAAGTTCCATAGAGAAGCAAAAGGGAGAAATTAGCCATGTAGGGAAAAAAGAACCCCTCTTCCATTTGAATTATGAGTGAGGAAGAAAAGAATGCATAGATATGAAGAAACATAGGCTGCAGGAAGGAAGAATGTTGTAGGAATTTTTGTCTGTGGCTTCAGTTTCCTCACTGCAGTGAGAGGCTGTCTTCTGAAGGAGGTAAATGGAATGTTAGGAGAAGGTGGAATGTTAGATTTGAGGGGAAAAAATAGGTAAGTCTGAAATAGACAAGAGCAGTAGAAGGGATTCTGAGGGCTTATGTATCTTTTTGGTGACAGAATTACTGAAAAGTGTCGTGTACCAATCTAAACTTAGAGACTATAAATTCATTGTAACTTCCACATAAGTAGCTATATGCTACTCCTTCCGGGTCCAAATCAAATGGTTCCACCACTATAAAAATTCCTCTGACCTAAATAAGCAGAGGTTAGCAGTCCTCTTACAGTACCACAAAACCTAAAAATATATCTCTATAATTGCTTCCCTTATAGCTCAGTCGGTAAAGAATTTGCCTGCAGTTCAGGAGATCTGGGTTCGATTCCTGGGTTGGGAAAATCCCCTGAAGAAGAAAATGACAACCCACTCCAGTATCCTTGCCTGGAAAGTCTCATGGACAGAGGAGCCTGGTGGGCTGCAGTCCATGGGGTCGCAAAGAGTCGGGCACGACTGAGAGACTAACACAACACAACTACACAACATAATTGCACTTAGACCAGTATATTATGACTATAAGTTATTTTTGTTTCATGCTGCTCCCCAACCAGATAGTCAGCTCCTTAAAAGCATATATGTATTTTGGATGTCTGTGGGCTTCCCTGGTAGCTCAGACGGTAATCTACCTGCAATGCGGGAGACCTGGGTTCGATTCCTGGGTGGGAAGATTCCCTGGAAGAGGGCATGGCAACCCATTCCAGTAACCTTGCCTGGAGAATCCCCATGGACAGAGGAACCTGGAGAGCTACTAGTCCATGGGGTCGGGAAGAGTCAGACACGACTGAATGACTAAGCACAGCACATATATCAGAAAATGTTTGTTGTCCGAGTAAATGAGTAATCATTAATCTTTCTGAAACTGTGCAAACAAATGTACTTTTATAGTATAATCATTAAAACTGCTCTCAAAATTCCCTCCCTGCAGTTACTCCAGCCCAGGTACTCTGATTACATCTTTTGGCTCTGTCAAAATATATCAAGTATAATCTGGAGAAGAATATGATTGTGTTAGATAGTATAGTAGATTAATCTAAGATGTTTACATTCCTGATTTAGAAACTCAGAAAAGAACTATGTATTATAAACAAGAGATTACACTACAAAGGTAATTCTCTATACAATTTTAAATTTGAAATCTTCTCTTTTTTTTTGCATTTTATCTTAAAGGAATTAATTTGTACATCTTATTGTGCACCCAACTGGTCAATCTATTAAAGTCTATGACCAAAAATAGAGAATGATTAATTTAGTGATGTTTTGTACTAGAAAGATTTTTTCAGAAAACATCCCACTATTACATGTTGTCAAGCAATTCAATGTACAAACAGACTTATTTCAGCCTCCAGAATATGCAGCAAGTGTGTGCAGCAAATGTGAAGCACAAGACTGCAGCCCAGTTCATGTAATTTTACTTATTAACTAGAGTGTTAGTTGTCTGTTGGGAAAATAGGGCATATTTTAATAATGTGTTGCATAATAAAGGTTTATCATGAAAAATATTTTAACCTGAATTAGGTCATTTATTTCTTCTAATGGCACTTTAAATCTACTCATTCACATTGTTTAGACAATAGCTACTCCTTTCTCACAATCATTTTGGAATTTTTTTTAGCATATGTGATTGATGTAGGGTGAATAGATTTTCAAGGGTGGATTAGAATGCTTTTTCTCTAAAAATCTGGGTGATAGTAGAAGAGTTATTTTTTTTTTAAAAATCACACTAACATTTCAAATGTTAGCAATGATACCTACTGTTTCAAGCTAAGGGATTCTTTCACAGCCTAGTAATTAAAAAGCTACCTTTTTGTGGGTTGTAAATTAATTATTTACTGTACTCACCAGTAATTTTCAGCTGATGATATACTGGAAATAAATATTTCATATAAATTTTACACTGAAAGTTATAAGAATAAAAAGCATTGATCCTGTATCAGATGTCATGGGCTTCTGTTAATTTTAAGGACATCCCCTATCTTGTCTACTTACCCCCCAATATACAGACACTTTCCTGGAAGTTCCATTTAGAATATGAATAATTCTCAATTTTCAAACTTATAAGAGAGCATATTCTTAGAGCTGTATTATATGACAGGAAAAAAAGAGCTTCTATACTTTGACATTTAGCTTCCTGTAATACTGTACCCTATAAAAGAGCATTGAAATGCTATTTATGTTCTGGGTTTCAAATATGCTTTCACTTATGAGGTTATCTTTCCCTTTGAAAGCATTCCAGTTAGCTCTCCAACAGAAAATGCAAATCATCTGCTTGAAAATATGCATGACGTTGGTTTTAGGGTAAAAAAGAAGTTTCAGTTAAAAACAAGAGAGGGGAGTGGCTTATTCAGCATTTTTTGTGAGGATATTGCATATATTTAACTGTGAACAAGCTTCAAGGTCCAAATGCTGTATGTGTAACGAGTATGATCTCAAACTTCTAGCCTCTAGAATAGTAAAAAAAAAAAAAAAAAATCTGTTGTTTATAAGCTACTCAGTCTGTGGAATTTTGTTTCAGCAACCCGAGCAGACTAAGACAGAGGGGTAACATGATTTTACATGCCCCAAGTGATAAAAGCAAAAGCTAGCAAAACACCAGTTGAAGCATATTTCTTTTGTTTCCCAGCCTCAGTTGTGTCTTTCCGTCTTTTCAATGAAATTGACATCTATGTTCACATCCCTGTTGGGATTGTCACTAATTTTTTTCTTCCCACTGTTTTTCTGTAATTGTATTTTTTGTTGTATGTTGGCAGAGTAAGCAAATTAAATATAAATGCATAAAAGCACACTGTTAAAATTATGAATTTAAATTTTATAGTGATGAGCAAAAGGCTTATATTACTATGATTCTCATTATTGTGTGGCCACAGATTTTTATAGTATTCAGTAATGTATAGAATGGAATTCAATTTCTCTTCAAACTTTATCAGCAGCAGTGTGGCTAAGTGATGCCATAAGGCATAAAGAAACTTATTCTTACTGCTAAAAAGGTTAAAAATTTCCCCATTTTAGAAGGTGAAGAAAAAAGAAAGATTTCTGCTAGTTCTGAGTTATTTTGAAGTGTATTCATGCAATGTATTCATGCAAACTCCATGATTAACCCTAAATTAAGGTGAATTTTGTGGGAAGTTTACCCTTGCTGATGCCAAAAATATCTTCTTCAAGATTTAATTAATGAGATAGTACTAAAATTGGGCTGCACTATGACAGCTATTATTAAACAATTAAAAAATAAACTATTTTATTTTTCAGGAAACATCAGAAGAGTAAAAACAAATTCCTGAAATAATTGAAGATGTAACATGGTATTATATTTTGCTTTTGTTTTTCCTTATTAACATCAACATGCAGAATATTCTCATTGTATAGAGTTGTATAGGACTTTGGCTTTTAATCTTACTGAGAATGGGAAGACATTGAAGGATTTCAAGCAGAGGAGTAATATGTATACATATTAAATGTGAACATCAGTATTGAACTGAAAAAGTTTTTGAAAAGAAAGAAAAATCCAGGCACTACTCTATGCTTATGTGTGAGATAAGTAGCTAAAATATAACAGCAGATGAAAAGAAATTTCAGGAAGGCATATTTTGACAAGAATGGGGGTTCTGATCTGAGTGGAAAGACCTAAAAGAAATAAGAACAAGAAAATAATCCACCTAAGTATGAATTAAGTCATAAATACAAATACTTTAAGACATTTTCCTGAGGTGATACTTTTATTAATCTAGTCTCTGATTTAAAAAAAAAGAAAAGAAAGAAATCCAGTGTGCCAAAACTGATACTCTTGCATTAAAGCAGCTAACTACCACAACCCTATTCCTTTAATTTAAATCCCCAAAAAAAGGAATGTATTCTGCTAATTAAATAATGGTATAATCTTAAGTTTCAGTAAACAAGCTTAGCCAATTAGTGCTGGGAGGACAGAGGTTGACAGGCAAACTGTTAAGTCAATTAAGTTACCAGCTTCTATCAACTTCCTGGTTCTATCTAGCCACTCCTTTTTCCTCAGTGACTTTGCCAACTACTCTTCCCAGGTCTCACTGTGTATGGTTTGTGTGTGTGTGCTTAACTATTCACTAAGTATCCAGCTCTTTGCAATCCCATGAACCCCACTAGGCACCTTTGTCCATGAGATTCTCTAGGCAAAAATACTGGAGTGAGTTGCCATTCCTTTCTCCAGGGGATCTTCCTGACCCAGGGATTGAACCCAGGTCTCCTGCATTACAGGCAGATTCTGTACAGTCTGAGCCACCAGGGAAGCCCACTCACTATCAAAACCCTTTCAGTGTACTACTAAGATTATGTTTTTTATTTTCTAAAAGACTTTTAAGATAGAGACTTTTTACTACTCAGTATTGACAAAACAAACAATCTGATTTAAAAATGGGGGGAGATAGCCAAAATAGCAGACTATAAAGACCCTAAAAAAAAAAAAAAAAAAAAAAAAGACCCTAAATTCCTCTGCTCATGGGCACACCAAAATTACAACCATCAATGAAAAAGAACAATCATCAGTGAAAAGACTGGAACCTACCAGGGAAGATCTTCTACAACTAAAGATATAGAGAAGGCAACACAACGAGACAGGAGCAGGCAGAGATGTGATATAGTGAAGTCGCATACCCACAGGTGGGTGGTCCACAAATGAAAGAATAATGATAACTGCAGAGGTTTTCCCCAAGGAGTAAAGGTCTGAGCCCAACATCATGCACCCCAGCCCAGTGGTCCTGAACAAGGAAGATGAGCTCCTAAGAAGTTTGGCTTTGAAGATCGCCAGGGCTTACATTTGGGAGACTCAGAGGACTGTGGGAAATAAAGATTCTACTTGTAAAGGGAGCACACAAAATTTCACAGGCTCTGGGAACCTGAGCAGAAGTTAATTTGAAAGGAGCCTGGGTCAGACCTATATGCTGAACTTGGAGAGTCTCCCAGAGACACAGGAGGCAACTGGAGTTCACCCTGGGAACATAGATATTGACAGGAGCCATTTTGGGGAGATTTATCTACCATGTAGACACTGGTGCTGATGGGCACTATTTTGGAATCCTTCCTCTACCTTATTAGCCCCAAAATCCAGCCCCACATCAGCACAAAAGCTTATAAGCACAAGTGCCAGGACACCTCAAGCCAAGAAAATAGCTGGGCTGGGACACAGCTCCATCAACCAGAAGAGAGCCTGCCTTAAGACCTTTCTGAGCCCACAGTTGTTTTTGGACATGGCCCTATCCACCAGAGAGCCCAGGATCAGACTCCACATATCAATGCACAGTCACTAGAGCCGACTCCCCAGGTTCCTGCAAACAGAGATATGGGGTCCCAGATCTACTGGCATGAGGCAGAAACCAGTGCCTGGACAACAATACCTTTGCAGTCTGTGGATCAACCCACTCACCAGCATGCCAACATCAGTCTTAGGACCAGCAGGTCCCTGAATCCAACCACCAGCAGACCAACACAAGCTTTGGGACAATGCAGACCCTAAAGCCAGCTGTGTCAGGAACCAACCCCAAGTACCAGTGGTCTGACAGTAGCTCTGGGAATATCTGGGCCCTGCAGCCAGACCCCAGGACCTCGGTCTGCCTACCAAAGAGCCAGCATTAATTCCAGGATCTGGCTTCGTCCACTAGGAGGTGAGCACCAGGCCCATAATCTCCTAAACTCTTACAGTGCCTACCAGTGAGCCAGAACTACCTCAGTACAGAGGTAGTGACAAAATGTGGTCCACTGGAGAAGAGAATGGCAAACCACTTCAGTATTATTGCCTTGAGAACACCATGAACAGTAGGTAAAGGCAAAAAGATAGGACACTGAAGATGAACTCACAGGTTGGTAGGTGCCCAATATGCTACTGGAGATCAGTGGAGAAATAACTCCAGAAAGAATGAAGGGATGGAGCCAAAGCAAAAACAACACCCAGTTGTGGATGGGACTGGTGATAGAAGCAAGGTTCAATGCTGTAAAGAGCAATATTGCATAGGAACCTGGAATGTTAGGTCCATGAATCAAGGCAAATTGGAAGTGGTCAAGCAGGAAATGACAAGTGAACATCGACATTCTAGGAATCAGCGAACTAAGATAGACTGGAATGGGTGAATTTAACTGAGATGACCATTATATCTACTACTGTGGGTAGGAATACCTTAGAAGAAATGGAGTAGCCATCATAGTCAACAAAAGAGTCCAAAATGCAGTGCTTGGATGCAATCTCAGAAACGACAGAATGACCTCTGATTGTTTCCAAGGCAAACCATTCAACATCACGGTAATCTAAGTCTATTCCCCCATCAGTAAAGCTGAAGAATCTGAAGTTGAATGGTTCTATGAAGACCTACAAGACCTTTTAGAACTAACACCCCCAAAAGATGTCAATTTCATTATAAGGGACTGGAATGCAAAAGTAAGAAGTCAAGAAACTTGTTACTCCAGGGAGTAACAAGCAAATTTGGCTTTGGAATACAGAATGAATCAGGGCAAAGGCTAATAGAGTTCTGCCAAGAGAACACACTGGTCATAGCAAACACCCTCTTCCAACAGCACAAGAGAAGACTCTACACATGGACATCACCAGATGGTTGACACTGAAATCAGATTGATTATATTCTTTGAAGCCAAAGATGGAGAAGCTCTATATAGTCAGCAAAAACAAGACCGGGAGCTGACTATGGCTCAAATCATGAACTCCTTATTACCAAATTCAGAATGAAATTGAAGAGAGTGGAGAAAACCACTAGATCATTCAGGTATGACCTAAATTAAATCCCTTATGACTATACAGTGGAAGTGAGAAATAGATTTAAGGGACTAGATCTGATAGACTGAGTGCCTGATGAACCATGGATGGAGGTTCATGACATTGCACAGGAGACAGGAATAAAGACCATCCCCAAGAAAAAAAAATGCAAAAAAGCAAAATGGCTGTCTGAGGAGACCTTACAAATAGCTGTGAAAAGAAGGGAAGTGAAAGACAAAGGAGAAAATGAAAGATAAACCCATTTGAATCCAGAGTTCCAAAGAATAGCCAGGAGAGGTAAGAAAGCCTTCCTCAGTGATCAGTGCAAAGAAATAGAGGAAAACAATAAAATGGGAACGACTAGAGATCACTTCAAGAAAATGGAGATACCAAGGGAGCATTTTTGTGCAAAGATGGGCTCAATAAAGGACAGAAGTGGTAGGGACCTAACAGAAGCAGAAGTTATTAAGAAGAGGTGGCAAGAATACACAGAAGAACTGTACAGAAAAGATCTTCATGAGCCAAATAATCACAATGGTGTGATCACTCACCTAGAGCCAGACATCCTGGAATGTGAAGTCAAGAGGGCCTTAGGAAGCATCACTACTAACAAAGCTAGTGGAGGTGATGGAATTCCAGTTGAACTATTTCAAATCCTAAAAGATGATACTGTGAAGGTGATGCACTCACTATGCCAGCAAATTTGGAAAACTCAGCAGTGGCCACAAGACTGGAAAAGATCTGTTTTCATTCCAATCCCAAAGAAAGGCAATGCCAAAGAATGCTCAAACTACCACACAATTGTGCTCATCTCACAGGCCAGTAAAGTGATGCTTAAAATTCTCCAAGCCAGGCTTCAGCAATATGTGAACCATGAACTTTCAGATATTCAAGCTGGTTTGAGAAAAGGCAGAGAAGCCAGAGATCAAATTGCCAACACCCACTGGATCATCGAAAAAGCAGCAGAGTTCCAGAAAAACATCTATTTCTGCTTTATTGACTATGCCAAAGCCTTTGACTGTGTGGATCACAATAAACTGTGGGAAATTATTCAAAAATGGGAATACCAGACCACCTGACCTGCCTCTTGAGAAATCTGTATGCAGGTCAGGAAGCGACAGTTAGAAGTGAACATGGAACAACAGACTGGTTCCAAATAAGAAAAGGAGTACGTCAAGGCTGTATATTGTCACCCTGCTTATTTAACTATATGCACAGTACATCATGAGAAATGCTGGGCTGGAGGAAGCACAAGCTGAAATCAAGATTGCCGGGAGAAATAGGAATAACTTCAGATACACAGATGACAACACCTTTATGGAAGAAAGTGAAGAAGAACTAAAGAGCCTCTTGATGAAAGTGAAAGAGGAGAATAAAAATGTTGGCTTAAATCTCCACATTCAGAAAACGAAGATCATGGCATCCGGTCTCATCACTTCATGGCAAATAGATGGGGAAAGAATGGAAACAGCAGCTGACTTTATTTTTCTGGGCTCCAAAATCACTGCAGATGGTGATGCAGCCATGAAATCAAAAGATGCTTGCTCCTTGGAAGGAACGTTATGACCAACCTAGATAGCATATTAAAAAGCAAAGACATTACTTTTCCAACAAAGTTCCGTCTAGTCGAGGCTATGGTTTTTCCAGTGGTCATGTATGGATGTGAGATTTGGACTGTAAAGAAAGCTGAGGGCCAAAGAATTGAAGCTTTTGAACTGTATTGTTGGATAAGACTCTTGAGAGTCCCTTGGACTGCAAGGAGATCCAACTGGTCCATCCTAAAGGAGATCAGTCCTGGGTGTTCATTGGAAGGACTGATGTTGAAGCTGAGACTCCAATACTTTGGCCACCTAATGCGAAGAGTTGACTCATTGGAAAAGACCCTGATTCTAAGAAAGTTTGAGGGTAGGAGGAGAAGGGGACAACGGAAGATGATATGGTTGGATGTCATCACCAACTCAATGGACATGGGTTTGGGTGGACTCCGGGAGTTGGTGATGGACAGGGAGGCCTGGCATGCTGTGGTTCATGGGATCGCAAAGGGTCGGACACAACTGAGCGACTGAACCAAACTGAAGTGCACTGAACCCTCTCTGGTTCTGCAGCCAAATGCCTCATGACATGACCCAACCAACCAGTAGCCTCTGCAAGGCAGGACCTAACAATTAACTGGACTGAGAGCCAAACAAGCCTACCGAACTACCACAGTAGTTAGTGTACAACAGCACATGGCCTACATAGAAAGTCAGGCAAAACGAGTTGACAGAAGAACACATTCCAACCAAAGGAATAAGATAAAACCCCAGAAGAAGAAGAAGTGAAGATAGGCAATCTACCTGAGAAAGAGTTTACAATAATGATCATAAAGGTGATCAAAGAACTCAGGGGAATGCATAGAGCAAGAAGTAAAAATATTTTTTTAATAGTTTATTGGAGTATAGTTGATTTATAAAGTTATACTACACACTTTCAGGTGTACAGCAAAGTGAATCAGTATATATATATATATATATACATATTTATTTATATTTATATAAAAATATATTTATATTTATATATTTTATATATTATTTATATTTATATATTACATTTATATATTTATACTTTAAGATATATTTATATTTAAATATAGTCATATTTAAATTTATATGTATATATATTATAAATATATATAATATATAGTATAATAGTATAATATAGTATAATATATATACTGAGTATTGAGTAGAGTTCCCTATGCTATACAGCAGGTCCTTATTAGTTATCTATTTTGTATACAGTAATATGTATATGTCAGTCCCAATTTATCCCTCTCTCCTTTCCCCCTTAGTAACCATAGTGTGTTTCTACAAACATGACTTTACTTCTGCTTTGTAAATATGTTCATTTGTACACTTTTTTTAGATTCCATGTAAATGTGATATCATATAAAATTTGTTTTTCACTTAGTATGACAACCTATAATTCCTCCATGTTGATGCAAATGGCATAATTTTATTCCTTTTTGTTGCTGAGTAATATCCCATTGCATATATGTACCACAACTTCTTTATCTATCCCTCTGTTGATGGATATTTAGGTTGTTTCCATGTGCTAACTATTGTAAATGTGCTGTAATGAACATTGAGGGTCAAGCATCTTTTTGAATTATGGTTTTCTCCAGATATTTACCCAGGTAGAAGTTTTTAACAAAGAGTTGGAAAATATAAAGAACAACCAAAAATGAAGAATACAATAACTGAAATGAAAAATACACTAGAAGGGATCAACATTAGGCTAAATAATAAAGTGGAAAAAATCAGCAAGCTAGAAGACAGACTATTGAAAACCACTGAAGTTGAACAGAAAAGGAACAAGAATGAAAAGAAAGAAGGACAATGTAAGAGATCTTACAGAAAACATCAAACATGCTAATATTCACATTATAGAGGCCCTAGAAGGAGAAGAGGGAGAAAGGGGCAGAGAACATATTTGAAGATATAATGTTAATGTCTGAAAACTTCCCTAACTTGGCAGTGGAAACAGATATCCAAGACCAGGAAGCACAGAGAGTCGCAAACAGGATCCAACCAAGGATAATACACCAAAACATACTGTAACTAAAATGGCAAAAATTAAAGATATACAGAGACTATTAAAAGCATCAAGGGAAATGGAACAAGTTACATACAAGGGAACTCCCATAAAGCTATCAGCTAACTTTTCAGCAGAAACTTTGCAGACCAGATGAAAGTGGCATAGTACAGTTAAAGTGATGAATGTGAATAACCTAAAACTAATAATAACTGACTTGTCAAGGCTCTTATTCAGAATTAATGGAGAGATCAAAAGTATTATAGATAAGCAACAGTAAAAAGAGCTCAATATCAACAAACCACCTTGACAAGAAATATGAAAGGACCTTACCTAAGCTAAAAAAAAAAAAAGCCACAACTAGATACGTAAAATTAGGAAAAGAAAAACCTCATGCAGTAGAGGTAAATATACAGTAAAGATAGAAAATCAACCACATACAAAGTTGACAGGAAGTTTAAAACACAAAAGTAGAAAAATCATCTATATCCAAAATAAGCAGTTAAGTTATTCACCAAAAAATTAGATGTAAAATAGGATGCCAAAATGAGTAAATGTGAGGCGAGGAGAGTACAAATGCAATATTGTTAAAATGCACTTGAAATTAAGAGATCAGCAACTTAAAACAATCATATGTATGTATAGAGATATTACTATTAATGTATATAAACCTCATGGTAACCACAAACCAAAAATTTATAATAGATACACACTCAAAAATGAGAAGGGAATACAAACATAAGACAAAAAATAGTCATCACATCACAAGAGAACAAAATAAGAAAAAAGGAAAAAAAAATAACTACAAAAGCAACCTCCCCAAAATTAATAAAGTGGCAATGTGAACGTATGTATTAACAATTACTGTAAATGTAAATGAACTAAACGCTCCAATCAAAAGACATAAACTGGCTGATGGGATATGAAAAACAAGGCCTTTGTATATGCTGCATACAAGAGACTCAATTCAGACTGATAGATATACACAGAATAAAAGTGAAGGGATGGGAAAGGGTACTCCATGCAAATAGAAATCAAAAGATAGCTGGGCTAGCAATACTTACATCTGACAAAGCAGAGTTTAATATAAATACTGTTATAAGAGACAAAGAAGGGTATTACATAATGATCAAGGGATCAATCCAAGGAAAAGCCATAACAATTGTAAATATATATGCACCCACCATAGAAGCACCTAAATATATAAAGAAGATATTAATGGGCAGTCCTAAGATGGCAGAGGAATAGGATGGGGAGACTACTTTCTCCCCCACAGATTCATCAAAAGATAATTTGAATGCTGAGCAACTTCCACAAAACAACTTCTGAAAACTGACAGGACACCAGGCACCTAGAAAGGCAGCCCATTCTCTTTGAAAGGAGGTAGGACAAAATATAAAAGACTAAAAGAAAGACAAAAGGGTTAGGGATGTAGACCCATACCAGGGAGGGAGTCGTGAAGGAGGAGAAGTTTCCAAACACCAGGAAACCCTCTCACCGGTGGGTTTGTGGAGAGTTTTGGAATCTTGGAGGGCAACATAACTGGGAGGAAAAAAAAAAGAAAAAGAAAGAAAAACAACCCACAGAATATATGCCTAACAGCAACTCCCAGCAGAGAAGTAGCCCAGACACTCAACGTCTGCCACCAGCGATCAGGGAGCCAAACATGGAGGCACGGGTTGCATGCTTAGGGTAAGGACCAGGCCTGAATGTCCTGAGGACAATCTGAGGGTGTTAACTTGAGATAGCAACCCAAACTGTGGGATAACCAGAGAGGAAGAAAAGAGAGAGAGAGAGAGAGAGAGAGAGAGAGAGAGAGAGAACTTTCCCATGAAAAGCTCTAACCTGAGGTGTAGCCTGGCATGCTCACAGAACAAAGGATTGAGCGAATACCAGAGAAGAACTAGCCGGCTGTGGACCAGCCCCTCCCCCGCCACACCGGAGGCAAAGAAACAGGCGGGTGGCAGCCAGAGCCTGAAGGCAAGGGGCAATCTCAGTCCCAGAAATGGCATCCTCCACCAAAATGTGAGCAGGTTCTCAGTCGCTAACCAAGTCTTCTTGGGATCCTGGATGGTTGACACCTGCCAAGAGGGTCACAGTCAGAGATCAGCTCCCCAGGGGAGACACACAGCACACCTGAGAAGGCGCTCTTACTGCACACCCAGGAAACCTGGGACCAGGGAGGTGATTAAGATGCACCGCCCACCTGAAACAGTTCACTCACCAAGAACCTTGTTGCCTGAGCTGCTCAGACCTGGAAAGGGCACAAAACGCAGGCCCAACTGAGTTTGTGCCTTTGTGGAGTACCCAAAAACCTGAACCTGAGCAGCTTGGACCTGGGAAGTGTGCAAAACCTAGGGCCTGCTTTGGACAGTTCCCCTGCAGAGGAAGCAGGAACCTGAGCAGTGTAGACTGGGAAATCACACATGCCGTGAGCACGGGGAAACCCAATGTGGTACATACTGCGAGCACTCCTCACACACACACCAGTGATACCAGTGATATTTGTTTGCAGTGTTCCTCCCTCCCAACAGCACAACTGAACAAGTTGGCCTAAATAAGTGATCACCTTCACCCCCTTGTGTCAGGGAAGAAATTAGACACTGAAGAGACTTCAAACAGAGGAAGCCCCCCCACCCCACCCCACCCCCCCCCCAAAAAAAAAAAAAAAAAAAAAGAAGAGGGAACTTCTCTAGAAGTGACAGATGAAACAGATTAAAGCCCTGTAGTTAGCATTGACTAAGCATTGGAAGATGCCAATAGATCTTCAGAAGAAGTATAAGCTGGAACAAAGAATTATCTGACTGAACTGACCCCACACTGTCCTTGACAGCTCCAGAGAAATTCCTAGATATATTTTTACCATTATCATTTACCATTTTTAATTTTTTTTTTATTTTTTTATTTATTTTTGTTAATTTTTTTATTAGTTGGAGGCTAATTACTTCACAACATTTCAGTGGGTTTTGTCATACATTGATATGAATCAGCCATAGATTTACACCTATTCCCCATCCCGATCCCCCCTCCCACCTCCCTCTCCACCCGATTCCTCTGGGTCTTCCCAGTGCACCAGGCCCGAGCACTGGTCTCATGCATCCCACCTGGGCTGGTGATCTGTTTCACCATAGATAATATACATGCTGTTCTTTCAAAACATCCCACCCTCGGACCTTCTCCCACAGAGTTCAAAAGCTCTGTTCTGTTTTCTGCTGTCTCTTTTTTCTGTTTTGCATATACGGTTATAATTATCAACTTTCTAAATTCCATATATATGTGTTAGTATGCTGTAATGATCTTTATCTTTCTGGCTTACTTCACTCTGTATAATGGGCTCCAGTTTCATCCATCTCATTAGAACTGATTCAAATGAATTCTTTTTAATGGCTGAGTAATATTCCATGGTGTATATGTACCACAGCTTCCTTATCCATTCACCTGCTGATGGGCATCTAGGTTTGCTTCCATGTCCTGGCTATTATAAACAGTGCTGCGATGAGCATTGGGGCGCACGTGTCTCTTTCAGATCTTGGTTCCTCAGTGTGTTATGCCAGAAGGGATGCTTGCGGTCAGTATGACAGTTCTATTTCCAGTTTTTTAAGAATCTCCACACTGTTCTCCATAGCGGCTGCACTAGTTTGCATTCCCACCAACAGTGTAAGAGGGTTCCCTTTTCTCCACACCCTCTCCAGCATTTATTGCTTGTAGACTTTTGGATAGCAGCCATCCTGACTGGCGTGTAATGGTACCTCATTGTGGTTTTGATTTGCATTTCTCTAATAATGAGTGATGTTGAGCATCTTTTCATGTGTTTGTAGCCATCTGTATGTCTTCTTTGGAGAAATGTCTGTTTAGTTCTTTGGCTCATTTTTTGATTGGGTCATTTATTTTTCTGGAATTGAGCTCAGGAGTGCTTGTATATTTTTGCAGTATCCCTTTGTCTGTTTTCTTCTATTTGCTATTTTCTCCCATTCTGAAGGCTGTCTTTTCATCTTGCGTATAGTTTCCTTTGCTGTGCAAAAGCTTTTTAAGTTTCATTAGGTCCCATTTGTTTAGTTTTGCTTTTATTTCCAATATTCTGGGAGGTGGGTCATAGAGGATCTTGCTGTGATTTATGTCGGAGAGTGTTTTGCCTATGTTCTCCTCTAGGAGTTTTATAGTTTCTGGTCTACATTTAGATCTTTAATCCATTTTGAGTTTATTTTTGTGTATGGTGTTAGAAAGTGTTCTAGTTTCATTCTTTTACAAGTGGTTGACCAATTTTCCCAGCACCACTTGTTAAAGAGGTTGTCTTTTTTCCATTGTATATCCTTGCCTCCTTTGTCAAAGATAAGGTGTCCATAGGTTCGTGGATTTATCTCTGGGCTTTCTATTCTGTTCCATTGGTCTATATTTCTGTCTTTGTGCCAGTACCACACTGTCTTGATGACTGTGGCTTTGTAGTAGAGTCTGAAGTCAGGCAGGTTAATTCCTCCAGTTCCATTCTTCTTTTTCAAGATTACTTTGGCTATTCGAGGTTTTTTGTTTTTCCGTACAAATTGTGAAATTCTTTGGTCTAGTACTGTGAAAAATACCGTTG